>NC_086447.1:396677034-396987534 GCF_028390025.1 Pseudophryne corroboree | reverse complement strand
GTGCTGCAATTCCATGTTCTGTCAGTCAGCACACAAAAGTCAGTGCATCATCTACAGACAGGAGTTTGCAACCAGGGGGGTCAATTACAGTCTGGTCAGTTCTAGGACAATGTTTTGAAGCCCATGTCCCACTTTTCAGTCAATTTAGCAAAACAACTGCCAAATTGAAGGACAGAGTCTGCACTTAAGAGTCATTTATGTAACATCAGCAGTTACTTCGGCTCATTTGGCATTATGGTATCCTCAAGTTACCTAGTGTTGCTTTGGTAACTATCTTTAAGACATGCTTAAAATTATTTTGCCATACATTGGCTGTTTAAGGATAGATAGATAGATAGATGGATAGATAGATAGATAGATAGATAGATAGATAGATAGATAGATAGATAGATAGATAGATAGATAGATAGATAGATAGATACACGAGTCTCCGTGATGCACGGAACAGCTACACAAATTCAGACAACATACTTCTCCAAAATACCAAGATTTTAGTAGGTCTTAAGTTATAGGGTAAGGCATTGCTACTAAACAATTACGTTTTCATATAACAACAATTTCTTAACAGACCAGTTTAAAAGGAAAAAATAAATAGAACGTGTGATACACAGGACTTTGTGTTCACTTTCTGGAGAATTATATATATATATATATATATATATATATATATCCTCCAATTGCGGCACTCGGGATGAAATAAATAAAGACTCAGACAACAGCTTGTAGGCATAATTTTTTATTTACTTGCTATAACCCTTAACACATGTCATACTGATTTAAAACTATAATAATTTTAAATATCACTCCCGATATCTGTTCATCTACTAAAGAGACAGGTTCTCATACTGTGCATACTGTATGTCTTGTCTATACATGTGGCAGTGTACTATCTTCGTATCACTGTAGTGTGAGCTAGTCCTGGCAAGTTAGGAACAATAATGTGCATTACAATGCTGTTATATAACATGCTGCTCTGAGTTTACATCTTCCAGGATTCTGTGGTCTTATTTTTCTCACTTGTTTTTACAGCTTCAGATGACCGGTCCTCTGAAAAGTTCATATTCAGATACTCTACACAAAATTGAGGGACTTTATTCCAAACTCCTGGTAAGACTATCACTACAGGTTACAATTCCAGTGCATGTAACCAGACTGTTAATGACTGACACACTTCCTCTTGGTGCTTACCTGTATTTTACTTCTAGTGTGGTGACTGGTCCTCTAACGGAGTCAGTATAGGAATCATTCATCATTCAGCTATAGCGGATGCTGCACACTTACTGGCTTTTTGCAGAATGGATAATGGACAGAAACTAGAACATATAGTATTCATGGTCTACTATCTGCTCAGTATAAAAAACAGCAAGAATGCATCTTCCTTTTGGCAGGGGCATAATTCCTACATAAGTACTATGGTCACCATGTTACCAGCTGAACAGAGCACAGCACAATAGCGGCCATGTGTCTTATGCACATACCCTAACATGTAACTTTGTTCCTCTCTAAAGAATTCATCTAGAGCCCGGCAAAAGCACCTAGACTCCCTGCAGAGCTTTGTATCCAGAGCCACAAGGGAGCTCATATGGCTGAATGAAAAGGAAGAGGAGGAAGTCGCATATGACTGGAGTGATAGAAACCAAAACATATCTGCGAAAAAAGATTATCATACCGTAAGTGCCTATTCTCTAATACAGTAATCCTCGGCAGTAAGGTTTACCCCAGGGCTTTATTCATGTTTTTACATACTGTAAGTTCATTATCTACAGTTCGATAGAAGGGTTTTAGATACATTGTAAGAAAAAACAATCTGAGCAGAATCTTTATCTCTGTTTATGAAGGATTTAATGAGAGAACTTGATCATAAAGAAGAAGTCATTAAATCGGTGCAGGACTCCGCAGAGCAGATGCTGCTTCAGAATCATCCTGCAAGATCCACAATTGAGGTCAGTACACTGTCCTTCATTCATCTTCTACAGTCATTAGGCTTGCAGGCTCCTATGGTGAAAAGGTGCGAGCATCTTAATGACCTGCAAACCATGTAAGACATAATTACATGACACACTACCCTTTATATCACTGATTAATGGCCTTCTACCTCTCTTTATAACTGGGCTATTCCAGCTTTTTTCTGCTATGCATCTGGATTTAAAAAAATAAATAAATCACATGGATATTACACAATATATAGAGTGCTGTTTTATAATGCTGGAGCGCAGTGGTATGCAGTACTGCCACAGTTTTAGGTAGAAGTTTTAATTCTTATAACAAGTTCCAGAAACCAGTGAAATATTTCAGAAATGCATAAAATCAGCATCTGAAGACTTTGTTGTCCAGAGTAAAGACGCTACTACTGTATACAGGTTGAGTATCCCATATCCAAATATTCTGAAATACGGAATATTCCGAAATACGGACTTTTTTGAGTGAGAGGGAGATAGTGAAACCTTTGTTTTCTGATGGCTCAATGTACACAAACTTTGTTTAATACACAAAGTTATTAAAAATATTGTATTAAATGTCCTTCAGGCTGTGTGTATAAGGTGTATATGAAACATAAATGAATTGTGTGAATGTACACACACTTTGTTTAATGCACAAAGTTATAAAAAATATTGGCTAAAATGACCTTCAGGCTGTGTGTATATGGTGTATATGAAACATAAATGCATTCTGTGCTTAGATTTATGTCCCATCACCATGATATCTCATTATGTTATGCAATTATTCCAAAATACGGAAAAATCCCATATCCAAAATACCCCTGGTCCCAAGCATTTTGGATAAGGGAGACTCAACCTGTATATCTTTTATCAGCCTTAGGTGATTACCATTACCTGCCTCAGTGCCAGTACATGTTTTTATAGAAAAAAATGACTAATTTTATATGCTGTCACTTGTTTTTTTTTCTGTGGGGCACAAATGGTGAACATTTTCTTTCAGATGTCTTCATTCTACATTCTGTCTGATTTCCTTGGGTTTCATGGCTATGCTGTACATTTTTTATTAGATTACTCTGAAGAGGAGAACATAATGCATATAGGTGGTCATTCCGAGTTGATCGCTAGCTGCATTTGTTCACAGCGCAGCGATCAGGCTATAAAACGGCAGTTCTGCGCATGCGTATGCGGCGTAATGCACACGCGCGACTTACGGGCACAACGAACGATGCAGTTTTGCACAGGGTCAAGCAGTGCATTTCAGTCGCACTGGTTGCCGCAGAGTGATTGACATGAAGTGGGCGTTTCTCGGTGGCAACTGACCGTTTTCAGGGAGTGTTCGGAAAAACGCAGGCGTGCCAGGGAATATGCAGGCGTGGCTGGGCGAACACTGGGCGGGTGTGTGACGTCAAATCAGAACTGCATTGTCTAAAGTGATCGCAAACGCTGAGTAGGTTTTGAGCTACTCTGAAACTACGCAAACATTTTTTGCAGGCGCTATGCAATACAACCGTTCGCACTTCTGCTAAGCTAAAATACACTCCCAGTGGGCGGTGGCATAGCGTTTGCACGGCTGCTAATAACTGCTAGCGAGCGATCAACTCGGAATGACCCACATAGTTATTTGCAATAAACAATGATATGGCCCTTATGTAATAGCCTGTGAGTTGCATGAAACTGTTTTGTTTCCAGCAAGGCAGCCCATAGATTTAAAGTGGCAATAATTTAAAAGGCAAAACCAAGCTCATTTTGCCTTTAAAATTATTTCCGGTGTAAATGATTTCCTCTTCCTGTAACTCACAGGCTATTACATAAGGGCCTACAGTTTGTGTCTGCAATTGGAATGCCACAGCATTCACCATAGTGAGGTTCGTCAGAAAACTCTGCTTCCCATAGACCGTGGACAGAGCCGTTATGTAGAGCATCAGCAACAATGTTTAAAATTACCATAAATCAATCATCTGAAAGAATCATATTTTTTACACTGAATAAACCAATGGCATTTGTGTATTTTTAGTGCAAGTTAATGTTTTTTTATTACTTCCAGGCCTACAAATCAGCTATGCAGACACAGTGGAATTGGATCCTACAGCTGTGCAGCTGTGTAGAACAACATATAAGACAGAACACTGCCTACTTTGAGGTATTTCAACAATTTAAGTTACATGTAGACCATCTGAATAAACATGTGCTTTCACTTGTCATGGGGGACCACCTTCTGTGTACATTGTGCTTCACAGTGAATTTTTACACAAGGTTCATGTGATTTACGCATCTGCAATATCATATCGTATCATTTCACAAGTTCTCCTGTATTTTATTCAAAGATGTATGGAAGCCCAATAAAGTGACCCATGATCTGGCCCTGTAATATCTACTATGAACAAACAACAACACACTGTAGTATGATGTATTGATACTGAAGTTTTACCACTTTCTTCTCAGATATATGGTGCCAATACAGCCACGTATATTTCCTTGTACCAAAGGTGTAAAAAAAACTTTATGATAGGACAGTCATACACCTTTTCCACTGTCTTAAAAAACCCAGGTTTTTGCACATGAACACGCATCAACAGGGGTTTTCGTTCAGTGGAAATTGCTCTACCCAGGTCCATTGATCTGTGAATCCAGCCCGGGTAGCTTGCAGTGTTGAATCCAGGTTAAGATGCAGTTTAAATTGGTAACGAATACCTGGGACCCATTTACAGCATGTTGATTGGGTGAAAACCGAAGGTGTCTGTGACAGTTGTCAACAGGGAGGGAGAGATCACGGCCTCCCCGTATGGTCCAGACCTTTCTGGTTTTTACCTCTTCCCTGACTTCATACTGGGAGGCTGTAATCTCTTCTGGCCTGGTGACAACTGTCAGAGACACCTTCTGTTTTCACCCAATCAAAGACACACACCCACTTCCGCTGCAGGAGTTTCTAGCGCTTAGAGATGGCATCATCTCCTTACGCCTGCACTGCAGTTTGAACAGCACTGACCGGGGAATATCCCGGGTCGGTGCCGCACTGGGAATGTGATAAGTCCCAGGTCAGACCTGGCTTGTAATTTTTAAATCTCGGGTCAGACTCGGGACTTTGATGGAAAAGGGGTATCAATTACACTATAACATAATCAACCTTTTATAGCAGGAACCAGTTCCAACCAGTTCAGCACAGAACTGAAGCCCCCAGAGGGGCCCACTAAGTCATGGCTGAAAAACAATGAGTGAGCTGGATCCCACTCCTAGAACAAAGACAAGTCCTATGCGGAATAGTAGCATATTTGCCACTTCAGTAGTCCTCTTTATTTTCCCTTTCCCAATGGGAACCGTCCCTGGCTGAGTATTATTGAGTATTTTCTTTTTCATTTTGGTATGCTATTAAAAGAAAACAAATTACTTAATTACTGTGCAGCTTCTTGCATATTTCAATAGCTCATTAATTTCTGTGGACTTTATGAATGTAGCGCATCCTGGAAAACACATTGTAATGCATGGGCCATTGAATTAAAACAGAGATTTTTATATAAACTGTTGAATACTAGATTGAAGCGTTTTTTTACATTGACCGCACATGTTTTGGGGGTTTTCTTTTATACCTATTGAATCTAATTGATACAAATTACTGTACTGCCAATACATTTTTTCTATCTCCTATAAAAACACTTGTAATATATGAACAAGTTAATTTAGAAGTTATGAACAGACAGAAAAGTTGTGGGCCCTGTGCGTGACTCCCCTCCTGTCCGCTGTGTACTCTTGCATTACATATAGGTGATAAGTGCTGACCTATGCACCTTTTATGGATGCTGTAGTGTTGTATTTGTTGTTTTGTTCAGTTGAGGTTGACACCTTCTGTTTATATCACTATAGTATTTTAATGATGCCAAAGAAGCCACCGATTATCTGAAGACTCTAAAAGATTGCATACTGAGGAAATACAGCTGCGATAAGTCAACTGCAGTGCATAAACTGGAAGACCTGGTGCAAGAATCAATGGTAATATCCACAATCACGTTTACCTCTTGTACAACCAGATCCAATGTTTCCCTTATTCAGCTGTTAGAGAATAGGCACAATTAAAAGTGACAGTTTTATTTGCACACTTAAGTCCTTTAAGAGGAATTTGCCAATAAAAATGATGTTTATAAATTCATTATTAAAGCAATTAAGTTGAAACACTGTTGAGAATTGGATGGAGATCATTTTCACAACATGGGCTAAATGGCCTTTCCTTTATTATGTGTCTAGGAAGAAAAAGAGCAGCTTCTACAGTACAAGAGCACCATCGCCAGTCTTGTTGGGAGAGCAAAGTCGTTAATCCAGCTGAGACCACGGAATCCTGACAATCCACTAAAAGCATCAGTTCCTATTAGAGCTATATGTGACTATAGACAAATTGAGGTCAGTGAACATATTATGATGTTGAATTGAAGTCAATGTATTTCAATTACCCAAATCTGCAGAAACTTTTTTGCTTACACACGTTTCTATGAAATACATTTGTAAAGCTAGTCTTAAAAGGAGTGCAGTTGAGTGTAGAAAATGCTTAGGCCTTTAAAAGGGTTGTTCCTGGAGTCTAGCATTCCGGCAGGTCCCCTGATGACTGACATACACCTGCTGCTGTTCATTCCACTTCCCATGCTCCTGCTGACCTGAGATTTTTCCAGTCAGTGTTTTGACCAAGGACAACACAAAGTGTCAGCATGAGTGACCTGAGGAGTAGCATTAGCACTTGATGTACAATTATGTCCACATACGCCTATCCTCAAATACACATATGCCTATCCTGCGCCAAATAACTGCTTTTAGCGCCTCATGAACTTTGTGACTTAAGCACGGTACACACTATACTATAAATCGGACAGTGTTGCGACCTGCGATGGATTGCAGTGACCATCATATACTATGTACCCTCAAATCCACCCAATGATGGATTGGGTGTTCGCATCATTCCATTTGGATGTGCCAATAATACCCCTTTCACACCGCACAAATAACCTGGTATCGACCCGGTATATTGCCGGGTCGACGCTGGTCTCTGTGCAGTGTGAAAGCGGTCAGCCCCGAATTCCCGGGTCACCTGACCCTGGACCCGTTCACAGTATATGCAGAGGTTGGCGTGCAGATGATCTCCTCTCCCAGCGCCACCTCCGCATCCGCCTCCAATGGCAGCCCGACCCTGCATATTGCCGGGTCGGGAATCTAGTGTGAAAGGGTCCAATGCCAGGTGGCAACCGGGAAGGACCCGTTTCTAAATCCCGAGTGCGACTCGGCATTACGATCTGAAAGCAGTATTAGACGATTCCACGGACATCATGTTATTGTTACATGAAGCATTTAACAATATATTGCATAGTCCAGCGGATCATGCAGTGTGTACAGCGATGTGAATTATCTGTGCATTGCATCAACGCACTGCTGGATCTCATTGACGCACCACCGGATCGCACCATCGTTAGGTGTTTACCCAGCTTAAGTTGCGCCAAAACACTAGTGTTTGCCAGGAACACTTATTTCACAAGGCCATTACTCACCAGAATATTTGTACTTAGACAATTTGACATGATATCTTATATTCATCATTATCTTATTAAATTGGTAGATTTTTTCTAATTTTCCAATATCCAAAAATTCTCCATCCTATTATTCTCAGTTACTCTTTATTGGTTGCCTGCCTGAACACTTTCTCATACCCATAGCCTGCAGTGTGGCTGTCCACCCTCACTGTATTGTTATTTCAACTATAGGAAATACTAAAACTAGCAATAACATTATATTACTATATCATTTCTATTTGAGGATTATAGATCATGTCATACAACGTAGAAGCATGACCACTTTCTTCATCTCATAAACATAGAAAAAAAAGTGCATAATTAAACAATAATGTTGTATACCAAAACATAATTCATCGCAGTCTGAACCCCTTTGAGGAGTGCGCACCCCGGGAGCCCAGTGAGATGCTAAAAGTATCTCAGGGCTACTATTGCCCTTGCTTGATTGACAGGCAGAGGCGGTCGCGGGGTGGGAGGGGGCGTACCAACGGTGTTCTAATACCATTGGCGGGGTGTGGTCCGGACCGTTGCAGGGGCGGGCCTTGGTGGCTGCGTGACGTCACATGCAGCCGCTGCGACCCGGGACGCGGCGGGTAGCCGCCTGCCGGCGCAGCTACTAGGGAGCTACTCGGCGGGTGCAAAAGCTGCTTTTGCACCCATGCGGGGAGGGCCAGAGCCTGACATGTGGGGTGCCGCATGTTAGAGTAACTGATCGTAGATGTGCTAAATTTAGCACATCTACGATCAGATCTGAATTGCCACATAATTTGATCATTTAAATGTTTTTTTCTTTTTACTTATTTAATCTTCTTCTGTTCTTATATGTATGTTTTATATTGAAGTGCAGTACTGGTTTTTTTTTTATTGCGGCAGTAAATCTTTTTTTTTTTAATGTTTTGTAGGCAGTTGCATATTTTTGTGAGAATCTTTAGCAGAATGTTATTTGTCAGTCAAGTATATATGAGTGCAGTCCTCTCCATACAAGACATGTTGTTACATGAGTTACTTAATTTTAACTGTAAAATTGTACTGTCAATTTGTAGAGTCAAGATTGAAAGCTTAGATATGTCTATGCACATGTATACAGCTATTGGTTGCAAAAACATGGTTTATTATATACAGTTTTTAAATGAAACATGTCTTGCTGTATGTTCCTTTTACTATTTTTAGTGAGCTCTACTAGGGGAAGTTTGAAGATTGGAATATCCAATGCTATAGCAGGCAGAATCAGATTTATTGTGCACCAACTGTTGGGATTTCTGACTTCCAACTCACATGTGTTCTCATACATCTAGCATCAATACGCCATATAGTGAGAGATGCCTGGTGGGAGTGAGCCACCCGGTCCCAGGCAACTCTGCTAGCATCTGGTGTGTTTTGTTTTTTTAATGCATCTTACTGTAGTTGCAACATGATGCAACTAGGGGCCAAATGTAATAGAGTGAGAGTTTCAAAAAGTGAGAGATTTGGTAAGGTTTTTTAGTTTTTTTTAAAGTGGCAATCATTTACACAGCAAGATCAACCTGGTTTTGCAGTGTAAATGATTTCCACTTTAAAAAAAACTAAAAAACCTTACCAAATCTCTCACTTTCTGAAACTCTCACTCTATTACATTTGGCCCTTGGACTCACTGATTAATTTGATATGTGACACTTGTGTATCTGAGTTTGACTGAGTCTGTATATAAAGCATAATGGAACCTGGCATGGAAATAAGCCGTGGCCACTGCTTCCTAGCACTTTGTATGCAGATTCAGAGTTTCAGGGCAGTTTCCTATTTGCTGCGGTGAGTTACCGAAGCTAATGGGTTCCCCCGGGGCTATCCTGTTAGCCCTAATCGGGGATTTTGCGACACGCAAAACAGAATCCCCAATAACCAGCCCCAAGAGACCCGTTTTCGGATGGTAACACATGGGTCCGCGAAGTTATCACGAATCCTATGTGCTATCGCCCGATAACTGGTGATTTACTGCCCGGTGAAAAAGGGCTGAAATTAGATTGCATGATAGTATTATTGGGCTAAAAAGCCTTTTATTACTGTATCTAATTGGATACCGCCCTTAAGGGGGGTACACACGGAGAGATCCGTGTTTAAAATCTAAGCAATCTGACTAGATTGCTTAGATTTGAAGCACGGATCTGCCGTGTGTATGCCCCCAGTGATAGCGATTCACGGCCCAGTGCATCACTATCACCAGTGCTAGATTGGCCTGCATGCAGGCTCAATCTAGCGGGTCGCTCACGTCAGCGCTGTGTGAAGTGAGCGCCCCCCTGTCCGGCCGTCCCCTCGCTCAGCACATCGCGCTGTGCTGAGTGGGAGCGGGGGGGGGGGGGGGGGGGGGGGAGAGATGTGTGCTGAGCGGTCTGTGTTAAGATCGCTCAGCACACATCTCCCCCGTCAGTACTGGCCTTAAGTCTCACGCAGATATGTTCCGCATATCAAATTAATCAGCACAGTCCACTCAAATCTAAATCTGTCTGCATGTTACATCTGCCACACCTGCAGTACAACATGGTTTTGCTCATGAGCCTGTTTTTTGTGCTGTAAGTATTAAATCTTGCTGCAAGGACTCCTGACTGTGCATCACAGGTAACTGTTAGTGATGGCTCACGTTGTGGCCAGGATGTTGTACAAAGCTATAGAGAGGGGAAAAATAGCTTTGTAATGTGTCCCTTTTCTCTATCGTCCTAAGTGGATGCTGGGGTTCCTGAAAGGACCATGGGGGATAGCGGCTCCGCAGGAGACAGGGCACAAAAAAGTAAAGCTTTACTAGGTCAGGTGGTGTGCACTGGCTCCTCCCCCTATGACCCTCCTCCAGACTCCAGTTAGATTTTGTGCCCGAACGAGAAGGGTGCAATCTAGGTGGCTCTCCTAAAGAGCTGCTTAGAGAAAGTTTAGTTTAGGTTTTTTTTCTTTACAGTGAGTCCTGCTGGCAACAGGATCACTGCAACGTGGGACTTAGGGGGAAAGTAGTAAACTCACCTGCATGCAGAGTGGATTTGCTGCTTGGCTACTGGACACCATTAGCTCCAGAGGGATCGAACACAGGCCCAGCCGTGGAGTCCGGTCCCGGAGCCGCGCCGCCGACCCCCTTGCAGATGCTGAAGCGTGAAGAGGTCCGGAAACCGGCGGCTGAAGACTCCTCAGTCTTCATAAGGTAGCGCACAGCACTGCAGCTGTGCGCCATTTTCCTCTCAGCACACTTCACTGGGCAGTCACTGAGGGTGCAGAGCGCTGGGGGGGGGGCGCTCTGAGAGGCAAATATAAACCTTATACAAGGCTAAAAATACCTCACATATAGCCCATAGGGGCTATATGGAGATATTTAACCCCTGCCTGACTGGAAAAATAGCGGGAGAAGAAACCGCCGAAAAAGGGGCGGGGCCTATCTCCTCAGCACACGGCGCCATTTTCTGTCACAGCTCCGCTGGTCAGAACGGCTCCCAGGTCTCTCCCCTGCACTGCACTACAGAAACAGGGTAAAACAGAGAGGGGGGGCACATTAATGGCTATATATATATATATATTAAAGCAGCTATAAGGGAGCACTTAATATAAGAATATCCCTTGTATATATAGCGCTTTGTGGTGTGTGCTGGCAGACTCTCCCTCTGTCTCCCCAAAAGGGCTAGTGGGTCCTGTCTTCATTAGAGCATTCCCTGTGAGTTTGCGGTGTGTGTCGGTACGTGGTGTCGACATGTATGAGGACGATATTGGTGTGGAGGCGGAGCAATTGCCAAATATGCAGATGTCACCCCCCAGGGGGTCGACACCAGAATGGATGCCTTTATTTGTGGAATTACGTGATGGTTTATCTTCCCTTAAACAGTCAGTTGAGGACATGAGGCGGCCGGACAATCAATTAATGCCTGTCCAGGCGCCTCAAACACCGTCAGGGGCTGTAAAACGCCCTTTGCCTCAGTCGGTCGACACAGACCCAGACACGGGCACTGATTCCAGTGACGACGGTAGAAATTCAAACGTATTTTCCAGTAGGGCCACACGTTATATGATTTTGGCAATGAAGGAGACGTTACATTTAGCTGATACTACAGATACCGTAAAACAGGGTATTATGTATGGTGTGAAAAAACTACAAACAGTTTTTCCTGAATCAGAAGAATTAAATGACGTGTGTGATGAAGCGTGGGTTGCTCCTGATAAAAAGTTGATAATTTCAAAAAAGTTATTGGCATTATACCCTTTCCCGCCAGAGGTTAGGGCGCGCTGGGAAACACCCCCTAAGGTGGACAAGGCGCTCACACGCTTATCCAAACAAGTGGCGTTACCCTCTCCTGAGACGGCCGCACTTAAGGATCCATCAGATAGAAAGATGGAAGTTATTCAAAAGAATATATACACACATGCAGGTGTTATACTACGACCAGCTATAGCAACTGCCTGGATGTGCAGTGCTGGAGTAGTTTGGTCAGAATCCCTGATTGAAAATATTGATACCCTAGATAGGGACAATGTTTTACTGTCGTTAGAACAAATAAAGGATGCATTTATCTATATGCGTGATGCACAGAGGGATATTTGCACACTGGCATCTCGGGTGAGTGCTATGTCCATTTCAGCCAGAAGAGCCTTATGGACACGACAGTGGACAGGCGATGCGGATTCAAAACGTCACATGGAGGTTTTGCCGTATAAAGGGGAGGAGTTATTTGGAGTTGGTCTATCAGACTTGGTGGCCACGGCTACTGCCGGGAAATCCACTTTTTTACCTCAAGTCACTCCCCAACAGAGAAAGGCACCGACCTTTCAACCGCAGCCTTTTCGCTCCTACAAAAATAAGAGAGCAAAGGGCTTGTCGTACCTGCCACGAGGCAGAGGAAGAGGGAAGAGACACCAACAGGCAGCTCCTTCCCAGGAACAGAAGCCCTCCCCGGCTCCTGCAAAAACCTCAGCATGACGCTGGGGCCTCTCAAGCGGACTCGGGGACAGT
The DNA here is from genome assembly GCF_028390025.1 of Pseudophryne corroboree. Taxonomy (NCBI): domain Eukaryota; kingdom Metazoa; phylum Chordata; class Amphibia; order Anura; family Myobatrachidae; genus Pseudophryne; species Pseudophryne corroboree. The sequence goes on along the minus strand of NC_086447.1, from coordinate 396,975,100 downwards.
GGGGGGCCGTCTCAAAAATTACAGCGCGCAGTGGGCTCACTCGCAGGTAGACCCCTGGATCCTGCAGATAATATCTCAGGGGTACAGGTTGGAATTAGAGACGGATCCTCCTCATCGTTTCCTGAAGTCTGCCTTACCAACCGTCTCTTCCGAAAGGGAGAGGGTGTTGGAAGCCATTCACAAGCTGTACGCTCAGCAGGTGATAGTCAAAGTACCCCTATTACAACAAGGAAAGGGGTATTATTCCACTCTATTTGTGGTACCGAAGCCGGATGGCTCGGTAAGGCCTATTCTAAATCTGAAGTCCTTGAACCTCTACATAAAAAAGTTCAAGTTCAAGACGGAGTCACTCAGAGCAGTGATAGCGAACCTGGAAGAAGGGGACTTTATGGTATCCTTGGACATCAAGGATGCGTATCTACACGTTCCGATTTACCCCGCACACCAGGGGTACCTCAGGTTCATTGTTCAAAACTGTCACTATCAGTTTCAGACGCTGCCGTTCGGATTGTCCACGGCGCCTCGGGTCTTTACCAAGGTAATGGCCGAGATGATGATTCTTCTTCGAAGAAAAGGCGTATTAGTTATCCCATACTTGGACGATCTCCTAATAAGGGCAAGGTCCAGAGAACAGCTGGAGACAGCTTTAGCACTATCTCAAGAGGTGCTAAGACAACACGGGTGGATTCTGAATATTCCAAAATCCCATTTAATCCCGACAACTCGTCTGCTGTTCCTAGGAATGATTCTGGACACGGTTCAGAAAAAGGTTTTCCTTCCAGAGGAAAAAGCCAAGGAGTTATCCGATCTGGTCAGGAACCTCCTAAAACCAGGAAAAGTGTCAGTACATCAATGCACAAGAGTCCTGGGAAAAATGGTGGCTTCTTACGAAGCAATTCCATTCGGCAGATTCCATGCAAGAATATTCCAAAGGGATCTGTTGGACAAATGGTCAGGGTCGCATCTGCAGATGCACCTGCGAATAACCCTGTCACCAAAGACAAGGGTGTCACTTCTGTGGTGGTTGCAGAAGGCTCACCTATTAGAAGGCCGCAGATTCGGCATTCAGGATTGGATCCTGGTGACCACGGACGCCAGCCTGAGAGGCTGGGGAGCAGTCACACAAGGAAGAAACTTCCAGGGAGTATGGACGAGTCTGGAAAAGTCTCTTCACATAAACATTCTGGAACTAAGAGCAATCTACAATGCTCTAAGCCAGGCGGAACTTCTCCTGCAAGGAAAGCCGGTGTTGATTCAGTCGGACAACATCACGGCGGTCGCCCATGTAAACAGGCAGGGCGGCACAAGAAGCAGGAGTGCAATGGCAGAAGCTGCCAAGATTCTTCGCTGGGCGGAGAATCACGTGATAGCACTGTCAGCAGTGTTCATCCCGGGCGTGGACAACTGGGAAGCAGACTTCCTCAGCAGACACGATCTTCATCCGGGAGAGTGGGGTCTACATCCAGAAGTCTTCAACATGTTAATAGACCGTTGGGAAAGACCAATTGTAGACATGATGGCGTCTCGCCTCAACAAGAAACTGGACAAATATTGCGCCAGGTCAAGAGATCCACAGGCAATAGCTGTGGACGCACTGGTAACTTCTTGGGTGTACCAGTCAGTGTATGTGTTTCCTCCTCTGCCGCTCATACCAAAGGTATTGAAGATCATACGGCAAAGAAGAGTAAGAACAATACTAGTGGTTCCGGATTGGCCGAGAAGGACTTGGTATCCGGAACTTCAAGAGATGCTCACGGACGAACCGTGGCCTCTACCTCTGAGAAGGGACCTGCTACAGCAGGGTCCCTGTCTTTTTCAAGACTTACCGCGGCTGCGTTTGACGGCATGGCGGTTGAACGCCAGATCCTAAAAGGGAAAGGCATTCCAGAAGAAGTCATTCCTACCTTGATTAAGGCACGGAAGGAAGTCACCGTGAAACATTATCACCGCATTTGGCGAAAATATGTAGCGTGGTGCGAGGATCGGAAGGTTCCGACGGAGGAATTCCAACTGGGTCGTTTCCTACATTTCCTGCAATCAGGATTATCTATGGGTCTCAAATTGGGATCCATTAAGGTTCAAATTTCGGCCCTGTCAATATTCTTCCAAAAAGAATTGGCCTCTGTCCCTGAGGTCCAGACTTTTGTCAAGGGAGTACTGCATATACAGCCTCCTGTGGTGCCTCCGGTGGCACCGTGGGATCTAAATGTAGTTTTAGATTTCCTCAAATCCCATTGGTTTGAACCATTGAAAAAGGTGGATTTGAAATATCTCACATTGAAAGTGACTATGTTACTAGCCCTGGCCTCTGCCAGGAGAGTATCTGAATTGGCGGCTTTATCTTATAAAAGTCCTTATCTAATCTTCCATTCGGATAGGGCAGAACTGCGGACTCGTCCGCATTTTCTCCCTAAAGTGGTATCAGCATTTCATCTGAACCAACCTATTGTGGTGCCTGCGGCCACTAGCGACTTGGAGGACTCCAAGTTGTTGGACGTTGTCAGAGCCTTAAAAATATACATTGCAAGGACGGCTGGAGTCAGAAAATCTGACTCGCTGTTTATATTGTATGCACCCAACAAGTTGGGCGCACCTGCTTCTAAGCAGTCGATTGCTCGTTGGATTTGTAACACAATTCAAATTGCACATTCTGTGGCAGGCCTGCCACAGCCTAAAACTGTAAAAGCCCACTCCACAAGGAAGGTGGGCTCATCTTGGGCGGCTGCCCGAGGGGTCTCGGCATTACAACTCTGCCGAGCAGCTACGTGGTCGGGGGAGAACACGTTTGTAAAATTTTACAAATTTGATACCCTGGCAAAGGAGGACCTGGAGTTCTCTCATTCGGTGCTGCAGAGTCATCCGCACTCTCCCGCCCGTTTGGGAGCTTTGGTATAATCCCCATGGTCCTTTCAGGAACCCCAGCATCCACTTAGGACGATAGAGAAAATAAGAATTTACTTACCGATAATTCTATTTCTCGGAGTCCGTAGTGGATGCTGGGCGCCCATCCCAAGTGCGGATTATCTGCAATACTTGTACATAGTTATTGTTAACTAATTCGGGTTATTGTTAAGGAGCCATCTTTAAGAGGCCCTTTCTGTTGTCATACTGTTAACTGGGTTTAGATCACAAGTTGTACGGTGTGATTGGTGTGGCTGGTATGAGTCTTACCCGGGATTCAAAATGCCTCCCTTATTGTGTATGCTCGTCCGGGCACAGTACCTAACTGGAGTCTGGAGGAGGGTCATAGGGGGAGGAGCCAGTGCACACCACCTGACCTAGTAAAGCTTTACTTTTTTGTGCCCTGTCTCCTGCGGAGCCGCTATCCCCCATGGTCCTTTCAGGAACCCCAGCATCCACTACGGACTCCGAGAAATAGAATTATCGGTAAGTAAATTCTTATTTTTTTCTCTCTCTTTATTTAAAAGAGCAGTACACAAAGTGAGAACATTGACAGATGTAGACAAAAGATTCTAAAGAAAAATGACAGATACATAGTGATGTGTTATTTTTTTAAATTAAAAAACAGTGAATACTGTATGTCCAGGAACCGACAGATGAGATGGGAACATAATTGATACTAATCCATCAATTTAAAAATGCATTTGTGTCCTGTTTGTCCAGATTACTATTTACAAAGAGGATGAATGCGTACTAGCAAGCAACTCACATCGTGCAAAGTGGAAAGTGATCAGTCCCACCGGCAATGAAGCTATGGTCCCATCTGTGTGCTTTACAGTGCCACCACCAAACAAAGAGGCTGTGGACTCCGCAAACAGGTAGGAACTACTAACAGAATATACTGTATGGGGAAGATGGAGATCTAGTAATTAGGAGCTAAAAAAGCAATATAAACTCTGAGGCATAAAATGAGACCTGGGTTGTTTGGGGTGTCAGAATGTAACTACAGTAGTTACTCTATGAAGGCAGAGGCTGTGGGTAAGTATACAACTGGCCAATAAGAAATCTTAGTAACTGTTGTTCATCGTAGTACTGTTTTTATTGCAGGATTGAACAAATGTACCAGAGTGTCCTATCCCTCTGGCACGAGTCGCACATAAACATGAAGAGCATAGTGTCCTGGCATTACCTAATGAATGAGATTGAGGCTATCCGAGGCAGCAAAGTGTCCTCAGTATGTACCATTTCATGTTTTACAAATGCATTCAGTTGCTAATGTCACTGGTTCTATTGTTGTTTATTTTATTATTGCATTTATTGTTATTACTACTATCATCTTTTATATATATTAGCATATTACGTAAAACTCTATATTCATATAAAGATTCTCCATTCGTCTCAGACTCTGTCACAGTGTAATTTACAGTATAGTTTTTCTGTAACATGATCACGCATGCACTCGGACTAATTTAGAAAAGAATGACCCCATCAGTATGTCTTTGGATTGTGGGAGGAAACCCATGTAAAGATGGGGAGAACATAAAAACACCACACAAATTACATCCTAGACAAAATGAAACCCAATTTCCAGAACTACAAGTCAGTAATGCTAACCACTGTGTCATTGCAGAACACAATCATTGCACTGTAGTTTCATATATCGTTAACGTAATTTTACAATTCTTTTTCTATGACTGATCTTTATATTTTGTCTCTTTATATTGCAGATTAAAACATTGCTGCCTGGAGAACATCAGCAAGTTATGAGCAATCTGAAATCTCGTTTTGATGAATTCCTGGAAGAGAGTCAAGAGTCAAAGATGTTCACTGTCTCTGACATGGGCCAGCTGGAGAGAGAGGTCAATGTCTGCAAATCGTACTATGAGGATCTTCTGAAATCTGCAGAAAGAGGTCAGTATAAACTTATATATTGTACTATAAACAATGTGCGCATTATTGCATAACATATCCATGCACAACAGAGACGTATTTATTTCCATACCTCATGATACACATACGTTAGAGAAATTATCCATAAAAAAAAGGTACTCGATATCCCGGCTGTCGGAATCCCGTCGCTCTGCATACCAGCGCCAGGATCCCGACCGCCGGGATACCGACAACTATTCTCCCTCTTGGGTTGTCCACAACAACCCTGGAGGGAGAATAAATAGCGTGGCGCATGTAGCGTGCCACCGTGCCCACAGCGTGGCAAGCGCAGCGAGCCTGCAAGGGTCTCTTTCGTGCTCGCCCTGCTGCCAGCATTCCGGCGGTCGGGATCACGGTGCCGGTATGCTGGGTGCCAGGATCCTGCGCGCCGGTATAACGTAGTACACCCTTGCAAAAGAGCTTGTACATATTTCCATCACGTAGGGGCATATTTATTAAGAGATATATGAAGGGGTTCCCGCACATATTAATGATTCCCAGGATTTAGATGGAGAGACAATAGACGATATCTCCGTTATCTGCTTCTGTCCCTACAATTACGACCATAAAGCAGCACCTTGCTTAATTGTTGGGTTTAACCAAGCTCCAGAATGTAAAGGGGTTTGGCCTACGGCTACTTTATCGCTGATTTTAGTGGAGATATTTTCCAAAGCACTGTCAGCTTGCTCATGTGATGACAGATGTTGGCGCATGCCCAGCACCGCAGTGGGACTAGAAACGGCGTGTGCAGAGATCTGTGTATACTGAGTGCCATTTCTTTGTATGTAGAAGGTACTTGTCACTACCGTCATGACTTCCAGTTTCTCTACAGTGTTTCAGGTGCAATGACAGAATTATTTAGCATGTTGCAGATCTTATAAATATCCCATGTCATAACAAGAGAACACTAATAAATATATCACAAGCGTCGTGATTTGTGCCATTGGCTAAGGATTTTATGGGCCTAATTCAGAGGTGTACATAGACCGATGTTAGTGCACATCTCTGATGTTTTTAGCTACAGTATGTGCAGAAGCTGTACTGTATATATGCAGATCTGGGGCTGCGTTGTCGCTCGCAGTGCCTCAAATTGCGCTGCATGATTGTCCGCATGATGCTGCTGGCATTTGAGTGTGGCGACGGAATCTATAAGATGTCTTCTGCGGCTTTTCCATATTTTATCTTACAAAAAGCAGCTGTGCTGTAATTTCCATCTCTGAATCAGGGCCCTGTATGTGTACTAATTCTCCTTTATGTGAAGTAGTGTTATATCCAATATCACCACCTTCTCTCCTCTCCAATACCCAACTTATTAAAGTGCAGAACACCTTTAACAAACAGAATAACATATTTTACTATAATGTGTCTTTCAACAGAGGAGCAAGAAGAATCTGTTTACAATTTGTATACATCTGAAATTAGAAACTTCCGCGTTAGACTGGAAAACTGCGAGGAACGTCTAATTCGCCAGATCAGAACTCCTCTAGACAGAGATGATCTACATGAGAGTGTACTGAGAATAGCAGAACAGGAGGTATGCTGTACTGTATATCTGTGTGTGACTGAGTTTCATGTACAGTATGTTCTGTGGGGAACAGATTCTTCTCATCCCTCATTCCTGATTAGAACAAGTACCACCATCCCACTTTATTCCAGACAGGAATGTTTCACATTATACAAGATTATTTATCTGCTGTTTTGTGGGTGAGGAGAATCCTTATCAGCAACTCATACAATGTAATACAACAACAGGACATGGCAAAACCATAGTTTAATAATCTAACACCAGTCTGAGCATTTTAGAGACTTTTATCTGTAATATTTTATAGAACAATGTGTACATTTTAAATTTAGTTTTAGAATATTTTGCCTACTTTATTTATTACAGTGTAATACAGAATCATTAGATTTTTTGCATGCTGATTACAGGCATGGGACACGAATTCTAATGATGGGCTCTATTTTATTTAGTTACCTCTTACACGTCATACTATAGGGTCGGTCAAGGGTTTTGCTGCAGTTTGAAACAGAAAATATATCACTACACCTTATTATACAGCGTAGAAAATTTGACTGCAAGAAAACTACTGAAATATTCTACAAACACATACGTACAGCCAGAAGTCTCTGCTACTGTATCATTCATATCCTTATTAAATCAAATGTACTGAATAAATTAAGTTCATTTGAGAACATAAAGTGCTTTAGTGTAAGGGAAAAATCAAAGGGAGGGGATAGCAAGGTTTAATCTTAAGACTGCGGATATTTAAAGAAGACAAAAAAATTGATTGGCTCGTTATTTATTCTTGACAGTTAAAAAGACTCACCTACAGTAGATAGAAAGACACATATGTTTACTGCTAATTGATGAAAGGCAACTGTTTCTCTATATAATATAGGCAGTTAAAAAGAATATGGTAATTACAGACATGTGCCCTTCACACAAATAGTAAGGAAAGTAATTAAATCACTTTAAAGATTTTTTTTTTTTTTACGGTTTTGAGTAATGTAAAGAACAGTAAAGAAACTAGCTGCAAGATCATGTCAAGAAAAATCCATTTAGCAAAGTGATAATTCGGTGCAGAGCGGTGGATACAGTCTTTTTAGAGCTTAGCAGGCCATTGATCCCACAACAAGTAAATTCAGATAATGCATTATCACAACCTAGAAAGTCAGTTTTTACATCACAAATGGATGAGAACCTGCACAGCAGATTGTGAGCTAAAGTCAGTTCCATCCTTACTCCAGTAAGATAGCCATGTTGTTTAAATGGTTGCCAGTACCGCCTATAAACTTTTGTGTAGTCTGTGTATGAGTCGGTTCCAGCTGTATTATCTCTGCCTGTGACAAACATTCTGTCCTGCAAGAGAGTTGGAAATCCATTTTTTTTTTGTCATCTTTTATCAGCATGACAAATAGTGGATTAGTCCTGGGCCCATGTTGAAAGAATTAGCATTTGAATTATTAAAAAGTTTTACTTTCTTAATCACAACTGTGTTGTTTTTAGTACAAAGTATGCAGAGGAGTAAAACAGTCTATTTCTCATCTTTATAGAAGCTGAAGAAGGATTTGGACCATCTAAAAATAGATTTATCAGCAATTTCGGATAAATGTGAGGAGTTCTTTAGCCAAGCTGCAGTGTCTCCGGCAGTTGATGCGCTAAAATCCGAGCTCAGTGCTATTATCCAGGCAATGAGCCAGATCTACTCCATGTCTTCAATATACCTTGAAAAGTACGTGAACATGCATTTCTGTTTCCATTATACAATATGTCTAACATAATAATATGTACATGACTGCAATTAAACACATTAAGGCTAATGATTCATAGTTAAAGATAAGAGCACTTTACAAATGAAAATTCTTAAGTTCATGTTTACGTATACCTGCCTGCTTTGTCCTTCTGTGTCCTGCTGGGGGAGGGGAGGAGCATGGTGCTGCAAATCACATCATCATAGCTCCTCCCCTGCTTACAAAGTGGCTCGATATGCAGTATTATGTTGCATGGGGTGGGGGTGGAGTCAGGGTCGAGAGAACCATGGCACCAGGCACCCAGCGCCATTCACTTCACCAGAGTAGTAAGTGGGATGCGGGAGGGTTGTCCACTTTTTCGGGACTCTAACTTATGAGTCTCACAGAGAGTAGGCAAGTTTGACTTTAAGTTATTTCACTAACCATAAGGGTCATTCTTGCTCCATGTGTCACCCATACACTTTTACGAGATCACACATAGGCGTAAGCTGAGGGTGACGTGCAGTCTGAAATCATGGTATTGGGAATGCAGTGATCGGCATTAGGGGCCGGACAATAGCATGCTGCTTCTCCCTCTGCTTTCCCAGCCCAGTTGCCATGAGACTAATATTGAAATTATGAGATGTGTCAGACCTTTTCGAGAGATAGAGTGGACATGTTGCTCATAGCGACTCACTGACAGCAATCTGTCACTGTAGCTTTTCTTATGCACAATATGGATCCTGAGAGATCAGACAGTCACTGTAGAGGTTACCGATGTGCACATTTCTATTTTCCCCATACAGATTAAGATCTATACATTTGGTGCTAAAGAACACACAAGGAGCTGAGTCCCTGGTGAAGACATATGAGACCAAGTTGTGTGAGGAAGATGTGATCACAGCTGACAGAAACACAATTGAGAGACTAATATCCACCCTAAAGGTATACATCTCTACAGTGTCTCGTGATTACTTATTCCCCTCTCTTCTTCCTCACACTGACTTCTCTGTTGTATTCTTACAGTATTATACTCTGTTGTGACAAGCCTGTATTAACACTATAAATGAAATATAGTGATCTACCCTTTCATTTACAGTATGCATATGGTAGTACATTTTTGCCATTTTCCATTTTCCTCCTAGCAATGGAGGTCGGAGGCAGATAAAAAAAGAGACGTGTTTCATGCATTAGAAGATGAACTTCAGAAAGCCAAAACCATCAGTGATCAAATGTTCAAAGTGCACAAGGAGAGGGATTTGGACTTTGATTGGCACAAAGAGAAGGCTGACCAGATTGCTGAGAGGTGGCAGAATGCATACTCACAGATTGAAAACAGGTTTGCACTAAATCCACACTCGTACAGTATAATGCTTATTAGGCTGTGCTGTCACCACACACATGTCTATTCTCCTGGTGTAGTGGCATGTTTCTTTCTTCTACTATGCTTTATTTCAGTAGCAGGGTGGCAGGGTTTACACTAGGCCTGTAAGCTTCTTACATAGCCCGGACATTAGTTACATCCACTGCAAGAGTGGAAACATTATACTTGCCACTTGGGATGCTGTGCAATACATTGTTCATTTGGATGAGTCCTAAATAACTTACTGACTTCTGTTTATAAACGGGGTAATAAATTTGATGTTGTTGTTGTTTAATAGATTGCGAGACTTGGATGGAATTAGTAAATCATTGAAATATTACAAAGAATCGTACCAGTCCCTGGATTCCGGGATTAGGCAAATCGAGGACACTCAGAGTAAGCTGCAGGGCAGCACGGTTGATGGCAAGGCGCTGTCTAAACTGCTGGACCAGCAGAAGGTAACTCCTGTAGCAATTATCTTACAGCTCTAGTACAAATCCGTGTATTATATAATGAGCACCTGTTAGCTACATAAACAAAATGCATGATTTGGGGAGGGGGTCACTGTCTTTAGCGTGGGGGCACAACCTTTTTCTCCTTGAGTGGTTTCTCTGAGTGCTCAGAGGCCTTGTCCCATATTTTAATTGGACATATGCTTCATTTTCCATTTGTGCAGAATAGTACATTCTGGGTGCACCCCTATCAATGTAATTAAAACAAAATGACTATTGTTGGTTTTTGGTGGTTGCATGTGCCCCAGTGGTTAATGGGCACATTTAGCAATGAATGACATACATGGACATGTAGGAGAAGCCCCGGATACTGCCCCCACTTCACATCTGCATGTAGGCCTTACACCGGCTCTATAAGGACTACTTGTAATAAAGTCCTGATGTCTACTTACTCTTGTGATTATCTTAAAACATAAATTAAACAATACTGGGCAGTATTTTGGGAGAAGACCTCAAAGTCTAATCAAAGTGGATGTTGGATTTTCGCAATACAGATTTGCCCTGAACATCCACAAACCTGCAGATGTAGGTGCATCCCATTTTACAGAGACCAGGAATGCACCTTATAATGCCTTTGCAGAATATTAGATGCACTGGCACCAATAGAAAAGCAATGTGGTTTGCATTATGAGCTTATAAATGAGCCTCAGATTTTTAAACAACATTAGTGTAGCAGAGCGATGTTTCTTAGTAAGGCAAGCATTAGGATTCTGGGCTGGATCTCCTCAAACATATTGTAAAAACAATTATGTAGTTCCCTTACATTAATATACTTCACACATCAATGGTTCCTCAAAGAAAATGATCTTCCAATGGTGATTCCCTTATACAGATGGACTATTCATCAATGCATGGTATTCCATAGCTAGCTCCCATTCATAATGGAAACAGCATGATAACAGTAATTGGTGAAGCAAAGATTGCTCCAGCTGTAACGCTATTTTGGTTAAGGTCCTCTAAATCAATAATGCATCATGTAAACAAAAGGGGACAATGGTCGCTCCTGATGCTACAAGGGTGGAAACATAATACTAATAAAACATAATTATTTCTTAAAATACTTTTGGAATATTTTGTCTGAGATTTAAGTTGATATTTTATTTATTTCAGTCAGAGATAACTCATTCAGTATTATTTATTTATAGTTTTTTAATTCTACTTATCTATATATCTATTTGGTTTCTAATTTAACGCTGTGTGTGAATCAAGATGCTGATATCAGAGATTGAAATGAAACAAAACAAGATGGACGAGTGCCAGAAGTATTCAGAACAGTACTCCTTAGCTATTAAGGTACACACATTTTTTTTTTTTTATCATTTTAGGGTCATACTGATTTGTATGTACTATGTATATATCAAAAAATTGCTTGTAATACCAAGCATTACCATTTTCAGCACATTGTAACATATATGATGCGCAGTATACAGAGAAATACTCCAGGTGGTATATTAAACGAGAACAACACTTTATCATATTATTTATACGTTTTGTTTAGGACTATGAATTACAGTTAATGACGTACAGGGCACTGGTGGACTCCCATCAAAAGTCTCCAATGAAACGGAGAAGATTTCAAAGCTCTTCGGATGTCATTATACAAGAGGTAGGTTTCATAAAACCGTGAGGCTACTGTATATTTTTCTATTCACCTTTTTTCTTTAGAGTACAGAATTCTCCAGCGCTATCTTTGCATCTACAGATTTGTTTGATTATAGTACAGATGCATCCTCATATACTGTTGCTTCAGTCATGCCAAAGCGGTCCCAGGAGACTTGCATTGGTGTATTAATAATGTATGCATTGTGTACTGTGTACATGAGCCGACACTGCACACCCTGCACCCATTTAATTATACAGTACTTACCTCTCTGGAGTCCCAGTGCAGCCAGAAATCACCAGGCAGATTTTGTAGCGCCCATTTTCCCGGTGGTTTCTCTATGCGCAATAGAGATATCCCTGGCACAAAGCCAGAATCTACAGCACTGCGGTCAGTAGGTAAAATTGGAGTGCGGTGTATAGGGAAGACACAAGGCTTCCAATAGAACAAGCACATAGATACAGCCGAGTCTATTTGTGCATTATAAGTTAATGGTGCAAATTTACTAAAGCTTCTAAAAGTGAAAAGAAGCGATGTTGCCCATAGCAACCAATCAGATTATCTCTATCATTTCTTTATTGCATCCTCAGAAAGATAGAGAGAATCTGATTGGTTGCTATGGGCAGCATCACATCTTTTCACTTTTAGAAGCTTTAGTAAATTTTATCCCCATGTGTTAATATTAAGATACTGTATGTGCAGCTCAGCATGGGTGTGGTATGGAAGGTAGATAGTAACTAGGTCGACAGTGTCTAGGTCGACCACTATTGGTCGACAGTAACTAGGTCGACAGGGTTTCTAGGTCGACAGGTCAGAAGGTCGACATGCATTTTTTTATGGGTTTTTTGGTGTTGTTTTCTTCGTAGAGTGACCGGGAACCCCAATTAGTGCACCGTGTACCCTCGCATGGCTCGCTTCGCTAGCCATGCTTCGGGCAAGGTGCCTCGCTCCACTACCACTTCGTAGTCCACGTGGATCGTTAAGTATGAAAAGGTTCAAAAAAAGAAAAAAATTGTGATAAACTCATATCGACCTTTTGACTTGTCGACCTAGACCGTGTCGACCTAGAAACCCTGTCGACCTAGTTACTGTCAACCAATAGTGGTCGACCTATATAGTGTCGACCTAGTTACTGTCGACCTAGAGACCGGATCCCACTCAGCATACACAAGTAAAACCACTATTTTGTGCTTGCTAGATTTTCAAGCCCAAGCTTTAAGTACCCCCTACAAATCATGTTTTCAGGATTTTTGTTTATTTAAAGAGCTACTGATCCATCATAGAGATTCTTGCCTTGCATGATTAAAGAATTCCTGTAAACCTGACCTGTTGGTGGTATTTGAAGATTAGACTTGAAAACTACTGCTATAATTCATGCTCATTATCTTTAACAGAATAAAATATACTAAAGTGGAGTTAGTTTGTAAAGTCTGATTTTAATTGTAACTGTCACTGTTATTGTAATGCTGGTGTTCTTAATTTTCAGTACATGGATCTTAGGAATCGTTACACTGCTCTGATGACTTTAATTAGCCAATATATAAAGTTTTCTGGAGAAACTTTAAAGAGATTGGAAGAAGAAGAGGTAAATAAACAAGTTAATACACATAAATCATGTTAAATAATAAATATTTCCTTTTACATAGCCACCTAATAGTCTATGACACAACAGCATTGAGTGTGGATGGTGTCACATAGGAACTTTTTAGTTCAGAGTATAACTGCACCATGAAGCCAGCAGCCATTCATATGTTATGCCTACACATCACACTCAATATATTGGTGAGTTCCTGGTACATTGGGGGTAATTCCAAGTTGATCGCAGCAGGATTTTTGATAGCAATTGGGCAAAACCATGTGCACTGCAGGGGAGGCAGATATAACATGTGCAGAGAGAGTTAGATTTGGGTGGGGTGTGTTCAATCTGCAATCTAATTTGCAGTGTAAAAATAAAGCAGCCAGTATTTACCCTGCACAGAAATAAAATAACCCACCCAAATCTAACTCTTTCTGCACATGTTATATCTGCCCCCCCCTGCAGTGCACATGGTTTTGCCCAATTGCTATCAAAAATCCTGCTGCGATCAACTTGGAATTACCCCCCCTACTCAGTACGCAGCAACTGCAGCGCTCAAAGTGCCGTATGGTTGTGTTGTGGCTTAATATCAGTCGGCTCTGCTGTAGCAATTTCACTGCTGTTTTTCTGGTTCTAATGTTAATTACTGCAGGTTAGTTAGATACCCAGAATGAATTAAACAAAGTAAAAATAATGTGTATTCTTCATGCCCTAGCCCATAAAGATCTGTATGTACAGACATTAACACTGTGTCCTTTGCTATTTTTTATGTGGGAAGCCTGGCTTGACAACACGGTGACAGGAATACTATGCATTGTTCAATTTGTTCTATGGATTGTCGTGCATTATGTAATTGTTGCTTTCTCTCTTTATGGTGGAGGGTTACTGTGCTGTATTCACTACCACACACTTTATTCACTGTCACAAGAGAAACAAAATATTCCAAGCTGTATAGTATGTGACAGTTTGCAATCATGGATTTAAGAAAACACAAAAATTAAAAATATTAATAGTGTTAATTAAATACATTATTTAGCCCTGGAGATCGATACAAAGAGCAAAAACACACATTTACAGTAATTGCTTCCTTGTAGAAGAGGATTCTATCAAATACAGGTTCATCAGTTAATATACTTGTTCCTCTGCTTGATATTAAATTAACAACTTCAGTAAACTAGATCAACAAACAAATTTATTACAGTAAACATTTTTATATTTAATGCACAGAAACTGTTGAGTTTATTATGGTGATGATGGTGCAAGATGGATCCCGGTTATTGGAAGACCATTTGTAACCATTGTCCTTCAAGTAGACTTGGATAATACATTTATATACTCTCCTGCAATTTTATATTCATTTTCTTCCAACTTCCTGTAGATTCATTAGATTTATACATTGTAAATAAGATTGTGTGTTTTGTGCTCTTTATAGGAGGTACATCAGAAAAGTATTTACCCGCACATAAGTTAATGTAAAGAATGAATGAGTAAGAGAACAGTCTGCCTTTGCATTAGCTACAAATGGTGATCCATAAATGAATAAATATTTAATGTAGAGGTAAATGACAGCACATTGTGTATGTCAGCTTTATGTGGTTTGCATGTTTATTAAAGTTATTTGTAGAATCTGGGCTTTTCCTTTTAACTGTCAATAACTGCTTGGACATCCTGTAGTTTTGTTTACTATACAGTATGTATCTTGCTTTTATGGATTTGGGTGTTTCGCTTCTCACTGCTCTCCTGACACTTCCTTGGCAAGACAAGGTGGTTGAAAGCATCTTTCTTTTAATTGGCTGAGCATGGTAAGTTTTTTTTGCACATTTTCCTATTTCCTGTGATGGCACTAATTATGTATATTACTTAGCTCAATAAAATACTGCAGATTTCCCTAATTAAATATCTTATCTTTTTATAAGCACAGACCGTATTACTGTTTTTATTTTTAATGCCGCTGCTATTAAACTGAATATGGACCATTATATTTAGACTTTTTCATGACAGACAAACAGATCAAATGTGAACCCATGTCCCTTTATTTTGTTTTAGACTGTAATGTTTTCCGAGCGCTCTTCTATGTCAGCATACCCAGAATTAGTAGAACAACAAAAAACCTCCACTGAGGAAAATAAAAGGCTTTTGAAAAGAATACAGGAGCTTGAAGTCACACTTGAGGAAGTGAAAAGAGAGAAATACATGCTAGAGCAGGAGCTTCCCAAGGTTAGGTCAGCTGCTGAGATGGAAATCAAGAAGCTCCAAAAGGCAGTGGAAGAAATAAATATGCAGAAAACAAAGGCTGAGTATGAGGCACAGCAGTTCCGTATGAAGCTGGAGACTACAGTCAAACTAAAGACAGCGGCTGAGCAGCAGCTGGAACATGTACGCCAGATCACAAATCAGGCGGAATCTAAACGGGATGCTGTTGAAGACAAACTCAGGGCATTTAAGAATCAGATAGAGGAGAGCACGACTGCAAGAAGGAAGCTGGAGGATCACTTGAAAAGAAAAGATATTGACCTTAAAGAATTGGAACATCAAAAAAGCAATCTAATGGCAGATCTGAAAAAGAAAGGTGAGATTGAGGAAGAACTCTCGAGACAGATTAAACATCTTGAAAGTGATCTTCAATACCAAAAGAAGGTTGTAGAGGAGAAAATAGAATATGAATCTAAAAGACAATATACAGATTCATTATACAGCTATACGTCTAAGGACATAATACCATCACGATCGATGCAAGAAGTTCATTACATGATTGAATCAGACTTAAGAGGGCCTCAAAGAGAACAATATGTAAAAAAAGCAGAAACCCTAAAACAACGCGTGGATGACCTAACACTGGTCAGTAAAAAAGCAGAGAATGAAATTAAGCAATATAAAGCAGAGTTAAGTACACTTCTGATACAAAAGTCTGCAGCAGACGAGAAAAACCGCCAGCTAAGAATTCAGTTGGACGATGCCCACAATATTTTGCAGCAGCTAAAAATTGAATTAGAGCAGAAGAACCAGCTGGAACAAAACTATGTTTTACAACTGAGAGAAGTTGAACGGAAAATGTACCAGAGTCAGGATAAAGCTGAAGAAGTCATGCAAGAAGCTAAGGACCTAAAGAAGATTCAAATCAGCTTTGAGGAGGAGCTAAAGGTATTACAGCAAGACAAAGTTTCCCTAGAACATAAACTGAAGATGCAAAAATCTGATTATGATGATGCTAGAGAAAAGCTGAAAAATTGTCAGGATGACCTGAGGCAAAAGGAAATGGCTGAAAGGAGCAGCTTACAGAAAATATCATTCCTAGAAGAAGATTTAACTAGAAAGAAGCAAGAAGTAGATGACTTACGGAAAAAAGTAGAAGAGCTTAACAGAGCAAATGCAAAATCAGAAAGCAGTGTGAAACTTCTTAATTCACAAATAAGTTCTCTGCAGCAAGAAAAGAGTGTGGTCGAGCAGAGATCCCAATCCCGAAGTGGAGAAGTTGACAATTTACGCGATCAGCTGAAGAAAAATCAAGAAGAGCTACTCCAGAATGCTAGGGCCCTGAAAGAGGACCAACAGAAAAACATAAAACTTCAGGATGAATTGACAAAAAGTAATCAGTGGTCAAATTCTTTGAAAATAAAGTTAGAGGAGCTCACTAAATTGAACAATGAGACAGAGATGACATTGAGAAAAGTTAAATCTGAATTTGAGAAGACTGCCATGGAGAGAAATAATTTGCAGAAAAATTTAGACATGGTAAAATCACAACTGGAAAGTACGAAAGAACAAGTGAAAGTTACAAGTGAACAGCTGCAAAAACAGTCCAAGGGAGAATATGAAACTCAAAATATGGTAAAACGGCTAGAAGAAGAGTTATCAAGAACGAAACAGGCTTTGACTGAAATTAGGCAAAAGTATGAAAAACAGAGCCTAGCAATTCTTAATACTGAAAAGGAGACCCGAAATGTTAAAGCTGAATTAAACAGCTTGACAGTAGATAAACGTATGTTAGATCAGAAACTTCAGCAGCACCAGACACAGCTTCAGGATGTAAATTCTAAACTAAAGAAGACACAGGATGACCTTCACAAGAAGACAGTTGATGAGCAACTAGCACAGAAAAAGCTTATCATTTACCAAGAGGAATCTACAAAATACAAAAACACTGCAGATGAATTCAGGAAAAAATTAGATAAGTCAATGGAATCTAGTTTAAGTACAGAAAATAATTATTCAAATATGAGGCTTGAAGTGGTTACTTTGAAGCAGGAAAAGTCAATGCTAGAAGATAAAATAAAAATGATGAAAGTGGAACTTTCAGAACTGCAGGAGATATTAAAAAGAAGCCAAGACCAATTGAATCTTGAGAAAAAATCTGGGCTGGAACAAGTTCAAAAGTTTCGTAAACTGGAGGAGGAGCTTGAAGTTCAAAAACGAGCTGTTGAAACATTTAAACAAAAAGTTGACTTACAGAGACAAGACCACATAAACCAGTTAAGATACCTACAAAGTGAGATTCAGCTAAATAATAGCGTTAGAAGCCCTACTCAAAAAACTGATTATGACGCAAAAGGAAACAGCTACATGTTTTCATCTTCAGGTTCTCAGCAAGAGTATGACTCTATTAGTCAAAGATCCAAAGCATCTCCTGGACTGAGACGAAAACTTGACAGTCATCTTGATACTAATGTTCCTGTATTTAACTCTACACACATGGAAGAGAAGAAGAGACATATGGATGGCTATGATGACCTTCAGCTACAGCTATCCAGAATAAAGCAGTCCCTCGACGTTGGAGACAAGGGACATCCATTTACAGAGTACGTTACACAGACCAGTACTGAACTTCAAATATCTATTGATAACATGAATCCCTACAGAAAGCTGTCAGAGCTAGAGAGTATAAAGGATAAAAGTATACAGAATGCCATTCAAACTTTAAGAATTGAAGAAGAGAAAATTGGAAAGGAGCTAGGAAAATTTGATCAACCTATGGAGGTATTCTATATGTATCCTCCTTACTTACATACTATGTAGCGATCACCTGACAGATTTGCTGGTATACTTGGCTTTATTTTCTTTAACTTGGTGATTAAGGTCTTTTTGCTTGCATGAGCTACAATTAGCATTGCATTTATTATGACAAAACACGTTACGTGCAATTTATTTTTGCTTAAGATGTTGTATATATTTTGTGTTAAAATATATTCATACATTATAGTTAGTTATTTAGAAAATGTAGTGTAAGTTCAGTACAAGCTATTGCATATTATTGCATGGTTTTGCGGGCTTTAGTTGGAAGCATTGGTTCTGGTGTATACTCTTCTGCTCCCTAGCACTAATCCTCTAAACTATAGTACACTTATTTCTTTCTGATGTTATATTAGATATCTTCTTGATTATTGAAGCAATATGTAGGCATAAACCCTAACCGTCCATCCTTTATTTTAAATATTGCTATTTACAGATAGTGAAGAGCAAGCAATATGATTTGACTGTTGAAGTTACAACTGTAAAACAGGAAAAAGAATTCCTGCTAAACAATGAAGATCAGGTGTTTGAAGAACGTAATATTTTGGAAGGATTTAGGAGATCAGATTTACCGAAGATGGGTTATATGTCCTCCAGTTATAAAAACTATGCAGGCTCTGAGACATCTTTGAGTGACAGTTCTTCCATTGATGATAGGTTCATCTTCCAAGGTCTCAGAAAAAATGTTTCTGCCAAACAAATGGTAGAAGCTAAAATTCTCGATGCCAAAACCATGGAACAGCTTGAGATAGGTCGAACAACCATTCAAGAAGTTCAAAAAGCACTCGACACTTATCTAACAAAAATTACTGCAATAGCAGGTTTATACCTTGAATCGAGGAGAGAAAAGATATCTTTCAGTTTAGCCTCAAAAATGGGAATTATAGATAAAGGGTTAGCGTTTGAGTTTTTAGAAGCCCAAGCAGTGACAGGTTTTATCATTGATCCTTCTACAAGCAAAAAATATTCTGTTGAGGAGGCGATCACCAGTGGAATTGCTGACCAGGAATTTAAGGAGAAACTCCTTGAAGCAGAAAAAGCTGTCATAGGATACATACACTCTGGAAAAAGGCTGTCTGTTTTCCAAGCCATTGAGGCTAGACTTCTTGAAAGACAGAAAGGGAAAAGAATTCTTGAAGCTCAGATTGCCACTGGAGGAGTCATTGACCCAGTTAAAAGTGTACGAATCCCAGCTGAAGTGGCAGTTTTGAAGGGTTTGTTGAATCATACCACATTAAAGTTTTTGCATGAACCTGCTAGCAATATAAAAGGCTTTCACTTTCCTACCAACAAGCAGAGTATGTATTATTCTGAATTGCTGCAATTGTGTGTTCTAGATGTAGAAAGCAACACATCCCTATTACCAATTGGTGAGAGACAAATTACTGCTTTTTCTTCAGAAATAGGCCTTAAGATATGTGTAGTAGATATTAGATCTGGTTCAGAAATGACACGTTTTGAAGCATATGGAAAAGGTCTCATTGACCAAAAAACTTATACTGAGCTTTCTCAGCATGAGTGTCAGTGGGAGAGCTCTACAGTTTTTGACTCCCAGGGTAAGTCACAAACACACTTAACTGATCGCAAGACAGGTAGACAGTTCATTGTGGATGAAGCTGTCAGCCAAGGGAAAATTGACAAGTTGCAGGTTAGCAAGTTTAAAGAAGGGCTCATTTCAGCCACTGAATTGGCTGACATTTTAATTACTAGGTCAAGACCATCTAAAAATCCCAATAGTCCTATTGCTGGATATTGGATCTATGAAACCAATGAAAGAGTGTCAGTCTTTAAAGCATTGAGAAGAAACATGGCAGACAGAGTAACCGTGTTTAGATTGCTTGAAGCTCAGGCCAGCACTGGAGGGATTCTTGATCCTTCAAATGGAAAAATATATAATGTCTCAGAGGCATTGCAGAAAGGCTTAATTGATGAGGTTTGTGCTAAGCAAATTCACCAGTGCGAATTAGCTTTCACTGGAGTCATCCATCCTACAACCAAAGCCGTTTTATCTGCTGGTGAAGCCATGAACTTAAACATATTAAACAAAGATATTGGTTATCGTTGCCTTGAGTATCAGTTCTTGACAGGAGGATTAATAGATCCCAAATCTAAATCACGGATGTCATTGGAAGATGCAATTAAAAAAGGAATAGTTGATTCTGCCACAGCAACAAAGATAAAGGATGAAAATTCATACATCAAAAATCTTACTTGTCCTCAAACAAGGAGAAAGCTGTCCTATAAAGATACTCTGGAAAAAGCAGTCTATGACAGCCATACAGGACTTCGCTTGATAAAAACACCTCTGCCTCTGAATGTCGGAATTCCTAGCCTTTATTTTTCTTCACAATAGAAGATTTTCTGCTGGTGACATTATTACGTTTGCTGAGCAATCGACTGATTTCTAGTCCAGAAGAAGTGCCAAGGACTGCCATGTGTAAGACAGCAATGTGAGAGAACCAGTTGTGTGGTGGTCTTCTAACAGAAATCCATTCTAAAGTATTTGCCTGAATTATGTTTGAAATACAGTACCACTTTTTATGTATTGGGTATGTATGTTGTGAAACATCAATGTTGGTTATATTGTTACATATAAACATGTAAATTTCTCTTAAATAATATTGACCCTTCTAAAAAGTTTCCCATTATTGTACAATGTTTCCTGTGTTTATACTGTAAATGTTGAATACAGGGACAGTGTTTGGTTGCTTAGCACTATTTGCAACACAATTACACCCCCAACTAGTGTTTGACAGCAAAGTTTTCTGTGTTTCACTTACTTATATTTACACTGTTTGCACACTGTCAAATTTGTATTTTTCACACAGAAGAGTAGACTAGATCAGCTATTTGCAGTACGCTGAATCTTGAGTTGTGTGATATATTTTTTTAATTACCATATATGCACTTTAAATAATATAGCATTATTCTGTTTAGAATTCCTGCACATTCAATTTTTTTCAGAAATACTGTATCAGCTGTATTGAATGGTACTCTGGTCTTAACAATAGCATTCTTGAAGTATGATTTCCAACCTGTGCCTCATATTAAAATAATAATATAACACCTGTGCAACATTGAAGAGAATACAGTACAGTATATAAACGTTCTCTTTCCCACAAAACTGAGCTGAAAGCTGAAGAGGTGACAACGATACTGGGTCAATCCAAACATGCAAAATTGTACTTGATTGTTATTGTAAGTTTTAAGGAAAAGCAAAATGTAAGTGAGTTTCGGGTATACAAGAGAGGGGGATAATATGATGGATGTCTGATTAATTTTGTTACTTGTTTTATGGTCAAGCTAATGCAAAGGCAGCATGTCTGAGATATTGTATGTAGTAATGGACTTCACTTAGAATCTACTGATTCTTTGAAAATGACATACTTTTTACTTTGGGGTTTATTCATCCAAATCATAAAATAATATGTTTTTATATTGTGTCTATTAATATGATTGAAATACATATTGCAGTTATTAGTGGAACAATGTTTGTGAGATTAGTAAATGTTAGTCTTTTGAACACCATTGTTCTCACCAGATATAATAGGTATTGTTTCTAACGGTCAGTACATTAAATAAAAATGTACATCCATGTTACTAATCCTGTATATAGTGAACGCAAAAACCAAACACACACCGCTCCTAATGTTTACCTTGCATTATTTTGCCCATAATTAAATTGTAGTCTTGAGAATTTGTGCCCAATACATTATTCTTAAGTGACAGATGGGAAGACAATTCTGCTAAACATTGTGTGTGATAATCTTTAATAATGTACATTATTTTATTATACCCAAGACTGTCCATGCAGCTGGTTGAGTAGACCCCTTTGTTATTTGTTTTATTAATTTCCTTCTTGTATGTATTATATTCCACATAGATAATGGTGATTATATTTCAATATTGTATAATAACATGTACTTTTTTTTTAGAATGTTTTTTGCATATCAAAATGAAAGTTGTATCCCACAAAAATCTTATTCTTTGAGTAATTTTTTTATGAAATTTTTGTAACAATTTTGCTTTTACATGTGTAATGGTTATGTGTGTTTTGCATCATGCATGTATTGCTAGAAGTCACTGGAAGCGGAAAAGAGAGAGCATGTAAAGAAGGCTGGGAACATACTGAATTGGGTGTCTAAAGTCACTAAAACGCTAAATAAAGGAGGAGAAGGTGAAGACAGTGCAGAAACTATGCCCTTTTCTGAGCCACAGGTATTGGGAACATTCTACAATAATCCCCATCACAAATGCTCGATATTCATACATTAAGTGTCATCATGTTTACTAAGCAATACATCTGTGTTCTTTACTTTGATTTTTTTCACTGGCTATAGCAAATTTAATAAGGTTTTTATATGATGCCTTCCAGTCATTAGGCAGCCTTGTGGGTCAGCACTGCAGAGTATAGGGTTTTTGTGGATTTCTTGAAATGTTCCCAAGATGTCCCTTAGGTATCGCCTGAAGTTTACCATTCAGCAATGCTCACAATAAAACTAAAATCAATACTAAACATACAGTATTTACATACTTTATACATGTGCCAGTGTGTACAGTGTTGGACTAAGTATAAAAAGCCTATAAGAAAGCATGCCTCCCTGTGTGACATTATCATTTCTCTTCTTATATACTTTCATGGGTCAGATAGTTTGTGCTTTTAACTATTAAACTCAGTGTTACAGTCTGTATAAGAGTTTATTCCCCAGGTGACACAGTACAGCATCTCTTATTGTTTCATTTGACAGCTTTGTGATATTAATGTTCATCCAGTCCGTTAGAGCGCTTCCTTATTTCCCATGGGTACCATAGACGGAAAACAGTGTTGTGCTAGGATATGATAGGCTCACCTGGTGAAACAGGTGCCCATATCATAGCTTGACTCTAGAACCAGGGGACCTGCCATCAAAAAGCATGACTAGTGCTTAACAAATATGACCTTTTACTGCTTCTCTTCCCCTCCATTGTATCTCTCTATCCATGAGGCAGAGGAGTCTAATGGAATGTCCATGGCATCCCCTGGTGGGCACTGACTGTAAAACAGTCTCTTTCCATGTGTTAGTTACAGGTGCATCAGCGTTCAGAATTCTGTGTAAATAAAGACATTTTATGGGAATGATTTTCTGCGGCATAAAAATAATCTGCATCAAAAAAGTCACAAACTTCTGTAACTTGTAGGACGGAAGACCAGTCTGTTTCCATATTTCAATATCATGTTGCCATGTTTATGGCTCTTGGGTATTTTGATGAATTGGACTTCTTCGACATTCTGATATTGTGTCATTGCCGTACACCTTGCTCTCGTCCAATTCATAAAATATATTAGCATTGGTCAAATTAAATAAATATACAGTTGTAAGACAATATTATCAACACAATGTAGGTTTAATAATTGTATGGATTTTTTTTTGCCTCTTTCTGTTTTTAAAAATCAGGATCAAAGATTCAGCATCAAACAGTAATAATGTACCTAAAGTGATGAGGAGTAAATGCAATAAATAGCTGGCAATTAGAGATCTCGAGTCTTACCAATAGACACGTCTGACTATTGTCATTTACTAGTACATTTTAAGAGTTGCTTTGAGTATGTTTTCTAGCCTCGCATACATTGTCACCAAAAGAGGTTTTGTTTAAACCAGACACGTGTTCTCACACACCTAGTCTCAGTACGCCACGCGGTGCGAGACACCTGGCACTAGTGAGTCGTGATAAGGGCTGGATGAAAATTTTAATGCGCCCCTATCTCCCGTTTAAAGTGACAGGAGATAGGGGGCCGATATTGAAATGACCCCTGTTATCTCGCTGATTGCGCTCATTACAGTAGGGTTTAGGCACGCCAAGCGCCTAAACCAGACTAAAGTAATAGGTGCGATCGCGCATTTCAGCTCACTACTTCCGGGGGTAGCGAGTTGCAATTAACTTATCGCGCCCGTTGGCAGTAACGTTGGAATACTGCCGGCTGGCGGTATTGGGGAGATGGACATTTGAATCTGGCCCTTAGTGTTGTAGCATCTTTTTCATGACTGTTTTATTCGAATGTGCCTCTTAATTGCAATGTGATGCAACAAAAACTTCACAAGACTGCACTGATTAATTTGACCTGAGAGACTTGTATATCTGTGTGTGACTGAGTCTGACACAATGGGGGGTTATTCAGACGTGATCGCATGCTAGTTTTTTTTGCAGCGCTGGGATCAGGTCAGAACTGCGTATGCGTTTGCACCACTATGTGCAGGCGCGTCACACAGGTACAAAGCAGATCGTTGCTGTGCGATGGGTTTTATGAAGAATCCATTTGCACAGCCGATCGCAAGGTGATTGACAGGAAGTAGGCGTTTGTCGGTGGCAACTGACCATTTTCTGGGAGTGGTTGGAAAAACGCAGGCGTGTCCAAGCGTTTGCAGGGCGGGTGTCTGACGTTAATTCCGGCCCCCCGGACAGGCTGAAGTCATCACAGCGGCTGAGTAAGTCCTGGGCTACTCAGAGACTGCACAAACTCTTTTTGTACCGTCGGCTGCACATGCGATCTCACACTTGCACAGCTAAAATACACTCCCCGGTGGGCAGCGACTATGCGAACGCTGGACTGCAAAAAAACACTAGCGAGCGATCAGGTCTGAATTAGGCCCCATATTCGAAAGCACAACGGAATTTGGCATAAAAAACCCATGGCCGCTGCATCTTAGCACTTTATAGATTCAGTCTCTGTATCATGAAGCAGTTTGGTTGTATTGTGATTAAGATGAATATTCAATTAAAAAGAAGCAAAAAAGATGTTTGACGCAAGTCAAGTCACATGGGACCTGGCGCGCCAAGAACTGTATGAAGACACATCTGTACATAATTCTGTATGATTGCTATCGGCAGAACAACCATGCATTTGGCTTTCAATTATTGATCAACTTTGCTGAAATCTTCTTGAGGTTTAATCAAACAGTACAGTATATTACTGTATAAAAATTCATAAATACAGTACATGGTTTCAGGTCACGTGTGTAAACTGTGCTTTAAAAAAGGTATTTGCGTCCTGACAGTTTGCAGTATCTATAGTTACATCACATTATTATTATTCTCCTGAAGTTATGCACAAATGCAGTTTAATAAAATGTGAAACCAATATAAACTCTGTAGTGTGCCAGTGGATATAAAAACCAGCAATAACGTAATTCAGCACTTTGAAGCAGTTGTTACGTCAGTGGTAGGCTACCTCATACTCTTCAAAGGCTATATGGGAGGTATTTAAGCCTTCAGATGGACTGTGCATCTAAGTAACAATACATTTAATAAAGAAAGACACTTATATGTAATAAGTAATAACATATCATTAAGCTCCAATAAACATATCTGTCAGTAAAGCACGGAAGAGCCGGATGTGGTAGGTGACGTTCAGAGGGCTGCATGTGGCCCCAGGGCATCCTGTTGGCCCTCAGTGTGTTACAGTGTTGTAGATTTTGTTCTATCTTCTTTATAAGGATAAACTGAAGAAAGCATATACACATTTTAAGCTGCAAATTGTAAGAGCACAAATTTACATACTGTATGATCTAGAAGATTCTTGAAGAGAAGAAAATAATATATTTATGAAACTGGAACTTTACATTTTAGCTACACATTATATGTACACTGCTAGTATATGCTGACAAACTGAAGGATGAAATCGCTGAAGAATAGACATGGAAAGATGTAGATAAGAACACGACAGGTCTATTAATGTCTTCTAATCACAGAGTTGCAGATTAGGATATTGTACTTACAGTAACAGAATATGGTTTCTCAGGGCTAAGCTAGAATGAGTGTAAAATGGTCTATAAGAAACAGTCTGAAAAGAGCATCTAGTTTTTCTCCATTTTAGTCGCATCTAACCGCTCACATAACCTTTACAGTCTGTGAATAATTTTTGCCCGTTTGATAAAGTGAACCGCTCGTTTGCCACGTTTGTTACCTCTGATCCTCGTAGTTAGAAAACAGTGTAGTAGCATGAAGTGCTCATCTAGGAAGACAAGCCCACAAAATAGTTTAACACTGGTGGCAACCTCATTGATCCCATTAGCTTTCAGTCACTACTCATTAATTTTGAATGTAGTCGTGGATATGTCAAAGATTTTACATGGTATTTGTTCAGTTTGGCTGCACTGCATCACAGCTGTATTTGGGGGAAAGATATGTATTAACTATTAGTGTGGTTTGTAAGAAATATCAGTTGCTTCCCCTATTGTTACTAAATAACCCAGAGACACAAAGGAACTTTTAGCTACCATTACACTGACAAAACCGATTTCAGTAACTCCAATAGTTCAATTATAAATTTTCACGAATACGTATCAATTACGTTTATGCTAATGAAATGATTGGCATAATATTTGAAGCATTTTAATTAATTATTCCCAAATAATAAATGAAGGTAGTATTGTGAAGTATGACTATCTAAATGTGTGCCTATGTACATGTCATTACAGGTTGAGTATCCCATATCCAAATATTCCGAAATACGGAATATTCCGAAATACGGACTTTTTTGAGTGAGAGTGAGATAGTGAAACCTTTGTTTTTTGATGGCTCAATGTACACAAACATTGTTTAATACACAAAGTTATTACAAATATTGTATTAAATGACCTTCAGGCTGTGTATATAAGGTGTATATGAAACATAAATGAGTTCTGTGAATGTACACACACTTTGTTTAATGCACAAAGTTATAAAAAATATTGGCTAAAATTACCTTCAGGCTGTGTGTATAAGGTGTATATGAAATATAAATGTTTCCTGTGCTTAGACTTAGGTCCCATCACCATGATATCTAATTATGTTATGCAATTATTCCAAAATACGGAAAAATCCCATATCCAAAATACCTCTGGTCCCAAGCATTTTGGATAAGGGATACTCAACCTGTATTAAATATATCAATATTTTATTTGTATTATATTTAATTAGTGAAAGTTGACTTATATGATAGGGATCCTAAAACAATGGATGTAAAACTGCATGCATGGAACATAAAATATAATAATACATTTTGTAATGAAAACCCAGCACACTTATGTTACCTGGAGGGGATGGTATGGGGATCCCGGAGCTTGGGATGCCAGCAGTCAGAATACCGACAATGGCATCCCGACACACAGTATTCTGACACCTGTTAGGTAAGTGTTCTAACCCTAACCCCGTAACTCTCCCTTCCCGCGGCCTGACCCTAACTCTCCCACCTTAATGCCTATCCCTAATCCCACCTTCTTTTTTTTTTTTTTTAACGTAATCATTTTATTGTCAATGCATCACTTCACAGTACAAAAGTATCAGGTTCAGTAATATAAAGAAATATGTACATGCAAATAGCCAAATACAATAAGTAAGAAAATCCTCAATGTCAATTAACACCAGGTCTTCGGTGTATTATCAGAAGTAGTTTTGAACAGAGGCATGCACACATCACAACATAATTGAGTACCCTTCAGTGTAAATAGGTTATAAGTGATAGAACCCCCGAATAAAAATAAGAATAAGAACAGAAAGATTTGGGGAAAAGAGAACAACTCCCTGCTAGTCTCCATACCATCGGTTTATGAGGGGGCCGGGACCATGCAACACCACTAGCCGTGAATTTGCTATTACTATGGGAGGGTCACCAACTGCCGATCTAGTCTCATACCATAGTGTTTCTTTCAATGAATTTTTTATTCTAATTTGAAAATCAGTGGGGAGGGTGGCGATATAGCTTTCCCAAGATTCAAAGAATTGCCCCACCAATTTATCTTTTTGTATAGTAGTTTCTATCCAGTGCATTTGAAATAGGTGGTGCAACTTCCCTTTGAATAGAAGTAAGGTAGGAGGATCCTTAAGGATCCAGGCCTGTAGAATGGTCTTTCTCGCAGCCGCACTTATTGCCAAAAGTAGCCGTTTGCATCCCTTTGTAACTCTCTGCCCCGTAATCCCACCTTCTTAATGCCTAAATCTTACCCTCCCTCGCCGCAGCCTAACCCTAACACTCTCCCTGCAGCCTAAACCTATCCTCCCACTCCCCTACCTGCGCTGCCTGAACCTGACCTGCCCCGGCATACTTACAATCAGGATGCTCATATTTGGCAATTAGGTTAAGCGCTCTACCGGGTTCCACAATAGCAATACACAACTTCATATAATGTCATGAAATAAAGACATATACATCCCTTGTATAGATGCCTCAGTGGATCTACTCCATCCTTGTCCAATATGATATTAGTTTCAAACTATTTAACATGCGAGGGAAGGAGATAAAAATTATAACGTGTAGTAAAGTCAATTTAATACATATAAAGTTAAAATACAATTAAAATTTACAGAACCCCTTAATCCTGCTGTTATGAGTAATACAGAACAATTAACAGAAAAAATAGAGAACGGGTAGTAATCAGTTCTCAAATAAGCTGCCTTGAAAAAGATCCAAGGAAAAGGGTTGAAACGCGTTGACTTTTAAAAGGGGGAGCCCACAACACCTGCTGGACTAATCTAAGATATGGTGCAGTGTCCAGGAGAAAATCCCAGAGTACTTGCCCGGGAGTCCTGGTGACTATAATTGAAAAAGCTTATTTGAGATATGTCTTTATTTCATGACATTATTTGAAGTCGTGTATTGCTATTGTTGCGCCCGGTGGAGCACTTATCCTAATTGCCAAATTTGAATACTATATTTCTGAGGTGATTAGGGGAGACGCCTTTTCTGATATTGTGGAGGGCTGCCTGGTTCTTTGCACAGTTCATAGGTGTTCGAAATACTCTTTTTCCATCTATCCAATCAGGATGCTGGTAGTTGGGATTCAGGCATCGGCATTGTGATCTATGTCAGTATCCCAGTGTCAGCCTTCTGTCCAGTATCGGGATTCCAACTTCCGGCATCCCGACTGCCGGTATGATGACCTGATCCAGACCTAGAGCTAGCCATAATATGGTCTCCATCCTCCTCTTTGTTGAACCCAGACACCTGGGTGTAATAAATATTGAAATGATGAAGATGAGTAGTTATCTATTTGTGATATATGGAGTTACAGTCTAAAGAGATGAGAGATTGCTTGCTGAAGAATGAGAGATGCTTGAGGAGAAAGATAAAAATCCAAGAAAATTAACACCACCATGGTGGAGACTTGTTAACGTTGATATTGATAGATTGGAAGATGTAGGCAATTCAAACTCACCTATAATTTATTTCTAGCATCATAGCTGGGACTGCAAGTCCAGACTCACTGGACAGCTGTAACCAGTAGCGGATCTTGCCAAGGGCAAGCAGGACCTTTGCCCGGGGCGCCGCCTTCCGGAGGGTGCCGGCGCCATCCGGAGGGCCCTGCACTATGGCAAGATCCGCTCCTGCTTTGGTGCGGCCCGCTGTCCAGGGAAACTAGACGCTACGCGTCTACTTTCCCTTCGTCGGCTGCCCGCTGTGAAGGGAAACTAGACGCTACGCGTCTAGTTTCCCTTCCTGGAGAGGACCTTAACTGTAATGATGTGCGGTGCGCGTTGACGTCATCGCGCACCGCACAGCAAGGTCCTCTCCACGAAGGGAAATAGACGCTTAGCGTCTAGTTTTCCTTCGTGGAGAGGACCTTTGCTGTTCGGTGCGCGATGACGTCATCACGCACCGCACATCCTACTACAGTACAGGGGGCGTAACTGACCACGCCCCCTGTATGAAGCCACGCCCCATAATGCCGCCCGGGGCGCCAGAAGCCCCGGAACCGGCCCTGTCTGTAACCTGAGTGCGGCTTCATAGCACACAGCCAGCTGTGCACACTTTGTACCTTGATTTGCATGAGAATGACTAGATTTCCATGGGCCATGTAGGATTAGGGTTGCAAGATGATCACATTTTCAGAGGAGTGGAAGAAGACAGAAGGAAGATAGAGAGTTTCTACAGAAGTACAGAATAAGAAAGTGGTGCACCCCATTTTTCAGGACACTGCAGAAACAAAAATTATTTTTGTGGAGCATGCATATTTTAACTATATAGATTGGTTGAAAGGTTTTCAAGCTACAGCAAGAGACCCTTAGATGCTGATAACAAGAATCACAGACATAAAATGCATTTAATAAATCCACAATTGTAGGCATACACAAAGTTTAAACTATCACACGATGCATGCAGATTTGCACCAGTAATATAGCGATCAGCTTATATTAGGCACATGTCACATACACTTATAGCCATGTTTTATCCATTTTTATTCGCAAAATACGCATTCACTATTATACGTCACTATATTTTAAAAACCTAGCTAGGGCAGCAGATAAACACTTTGTATAGGGAAAAGTGCAAAAATATGCACAGTAAAATAATAAATATGCATGAGTAGCAGTGATGCATTTGGGACAACCAATCACAAGCTATTACTGGCTACTGTCGCCACAGTGGTGTATTTTCTCTAACTCTCAGGCACCTGCAAATGATACTACTTGACTGGCATATATGCATCTGTGTGCCAGTCTGCAGTGGAGCACAAGTACACAAATATGCCCTTACCGTTTCTTGACTAAGTTGAAATGCCTCTTTACTCCCCCATATTTCCTCTGCAATAGCTGTGCATGTAGCTGGTGTTCTGGGTATGAGCTGAGTGAATTTATGTATATTATGCTATTACAGACCCAGGGTAAAGGGGAACATCCTAAGCACTGGAACCCCCTGGTTAAGTGTAGATTCCAATAGGATAGTCTGGGAAAGAGGTGACGCGCAGAGAGATTTAGATTTGGGTGGGCTGTGTTCAAACTGAAATCAAAATTGCAGTGTAAAAATAAAGCTGTCTAACATTTATGGGCTACATGCAAAAGCAGACAGTATTTACCCTGCACAGAAAAAGTATTTGCTTCCCTTGCATGGCAACGTGGTTTGTTCCAGACACAAAGTTGCTTGCTTCTTCTTTTTTTGCTTTACTTACAAACATGAATAAAGCATAGTGTATATTGTGGTAGTGCTCACTAGAGAGTCAATGAGTGATAATGGAGAAAAAAGAGAGAAAAAGTACTTGGGTTATGTTGGATACTTAATGTTAATATATTAAAATGTAACTATTATCGTATTTACAACATATTAAACTAACAAATACACAAAAATACATAAAAATAAACATGTATAATGAGAGGAAGTAGATGTGGCATAAGGCAAGAAGTTATTCAAAAAAAGAATAATACAGTTGAATAGCTGTGAATTATAAAGCTACACTTAAAGGTAATAAAAGTGTCACATGGCAAAATATAGTTAACAATAAATAAATATGGGAGAAAAACTCTCCAAACAGAAATGTGTGGCAGACACCCTAGTCCAACAAAGATATCAGAAATCAAATTAAATGCATAGTACATTATATCATTAAATCATATTATTATCTCCAACAGTATCACTTTTCCATTAGTGTACATCAAAAACAGAAAGATACCATGATATCAATCCTCGCAGACCATGGAAACAAATGTACCAGTAAGTAAAAACACAGGATTCCAAATAGTTCTGGGTGAAGTGCAATCACAGGTATAGGATAGAGAATAACAAACTTCTAGTGATGTGTCGGTGGGCAGCCGCTGCAGTTTTTGTGTGAGCTACAGTGGACAATGTGTGAGTGTACTTTTCAACAGGATGTATCTGTTGTTGGACCCATTCCTGTGTTCATTCTGATGAACTCAGCACAAGACTAAGTGCAGAATATGCACTTTACTCCCAACTCGGAATCCGCTCCAGTATGGGAGCAGCACACATCTGATTTCTGTAAAACACTGCAGCAGGCCTTAAGTCTCCAGGTTTGTAGGGAAAGATGAACATAGAAAAAGGTAGCAGCGCTTAAATATTTAATTGATTAATATGACAGATTGTCTGGATAAGAAAAACTTTATTAATTTTACTATATAGTTTAAAATTCACATTCCAATTCCTATACAACCACACAGCATGTATAGTAATCACGTATACTAATGCTTGTTTATATAATATATCTGGACTGCGGCTAGGAAGAAAATACAGTTCAATAACCTCTTAGCTACAGGGCACAGTTCCTCATGGATGGTAGTTTACCACATTAATCACTATTGGAGGAATAGCCCATGCTCCACAGTTCCAAAAGGCTATGAGTCCTCACTAGATATACGGTGTCCTGAAGGTGTCCGGCCACAAGCAATAGAGGTTGTGCAGATTGCTTGATGATAAGCCTCTTGAATAAAGTCCAGAAATTGGTCCAAGCACTGGATGGTAGCGTTCAATGTTGATCAGTGGGTTGGAGTAAACAACTTACGCGTTTCGATGTATTGTTTTGACCCTGGTGAACTCTTTCACACAGATAAAGGACCTGGGTTGACCTGGGATGCCCCCGCAAATTGCCAGCTCCTTTTCTCTGTCTAAAAGTGGTATCAATTAAAAAATACAATATTTTCTGTGTTATTCTTTTGGGGATTCTTTCTTATTGCATAATGTCGATACATTTCTGAACTACAGAAATGAGTGATGTTATTACGGTTCACAGGTAGGAAAGTCACGCTCTAATAAAATCTGAAGTCGTTACTGATTTTTTAGTATATCAAAAGCTCAGACAGTCAGGTTTGAGTGACCTGAGCTGAGCCATGAAGCACATATCTACCGTATGACTGAGATCAAGATCATAAAAAGAAGTAAAAACAACCAGCAATTGCTGTAACGCAGATATATACTAACTAAAATTAAGCTTTCCACATATAACTCATTTATTGACTTGTGTGTGTCCTTCTACGTGTTTTATTATTGTGGCTTACTTCTGTGCTTTCAAACCATATAGTTAAATCAGAAAGACAATTTTTTTGTCCTGGGATACAACACAGTTATGCTGTTTTCTCTGCATTGT
Source organism: Pseudophryne corroboree (assembly GCF_028390025.1). Lineage (NCBI taxonomy): Eukaryota > Metazoa > Chordata > Amphibia > Anura > Myobatrachidae > Pseudophryne > Pseudophryne corroboree. The sequence continues at coordinate 396,942,153 of NC_086447.1, read as the reverse complement.
GTAAAACAGTCTACGGAGCAATATTGTGTCCCATTACATGGCAGGTCTAGTTTATGGTACAAACCGTACATGCCCGGAAAACACAGAAAAATCCATGAAAGTAAAGGTAACATTAATTAATATTGCAGCTGAACATGTGAAAACCAATACATTAAAGTTTTCCTAAAGGTGCATACACACTGGACATTTTCCCCCCCAGAGATGTCAGCGGGGGACAGCGGCTTTCCATAGCAGGACGCCATGGAAAGCCGCTCACCCCGCCGTTCATCTACTGCTCATCGTTTGGGCATACACACTGGGCGGTTTTGAGCTGAAAGCAGCTCAACACACCAAAAGTGAGCTGCTTTCAGCTCAAAATCGCCCAGTGTGTATGGGCCTTAACATGTAAAAATGGTAATATGTTATTTATTTACTTTTTTGCTGAACATAACAGGCTCAGTATGTAATGCTTTTAAAAAGTCCACATTGACTGAATATTTATGGCATTGCTGTACTCCATGGCACAATGAGCTTTTATTAAATGGGAACACTACATTCATTTCTTAGTGGATTCAGGGTATAAAGGTTCCCTTCTCAAACACAGGGTTACAAACCTGCTTGAACTAGAACAATGCAAAATAAAAATTTTAATGAGAGTCCAAGTAAATGGGTGGTCTTCAGTTTGCCCGCAAGGGGCTCATTTGCGCTCGCCCAGCTGTCGGTATGCCGACGGTCGGGATTCCTGCGCCGGTATGCTGGCCGCCGGCATAACATACTACACCCCAAGTAAATATTGCTGGAAGGCTTCAATAAAAGATTAGACTATGTAGCAAATGTTTTGTCCTTGGGTAGTAAGTGCTGTTTTTTAATTGCTCAGGTGTTTTGAGTACGGAAAATGGTATTTATTCCACTCAAACTTTGCTTTTGTGACCAGGACATTTTATACTTTGAAATGCTATTATTTCAGATGAGAAAAGGGTGAATGTCCATTTTCTTTTACACATTGTGAGAAAAAAATCCAAGTATGCATGAAAATTAACATATAAAGTTGTACAAACATGACCACAAAAGAATTAAGTGAGTAGCTTTTCTAGGGTTACGATTATACAGCTCATCACTTTCACGAATTAGCCCCCAGATTTAGTCTTCGAATCATATTCTCGCTATACCGTCCTTGATTGTGGCGTTCAAACTCCAGTTTATCTTGGTGGAAGCACTTGGCTCCTCTGAGTACGCTCCCGTGTTCTACTTGAATTTCTCAAGATGAGCATTAAGAATTTGGACTTTAATTGACATCCTGCACCCTATTGTGCCAAAGTTCTTCACCATTGTCTCAACCGACTGCACGTAGTTTTCAACCACTGTGATAAAGCTGGTCTAAGCAGCTTCCTCCTTCTGAGCCAGCATCTTTGGGAATTCCTTGCACTACAAGATCTTCCTGATCTGTAGTCCCACAAAAACACTGACTTTGATCTTTGCTTTATACAGCTTAGGGAAGAAGTCTTGAAGGCTATCGAATCCTTATCTACAGCTCTAAAAAATAGTTTGATAAGGCTCAATTTGATGTGTTGTGGAGGCTTCAGCACCTCCCTGGAGTCCTCCAGTGGCTTCCACTTGACGTTATTTGACCCCCCACACAGAACTCTGCACGCTGTGGACAGTGTTGTCTATTGAAGTGTGCCTTTGTGTCACTGCTGTTCCAAAGGCAGAGAAAGCTGGTAAACTTGTTAAAACCGCCTTGGAGACCCATTAGGAATCCCATGATTTTGAAGTCTCCGATGACCGTTCCCACAGACTCGGCAATATAAAGCAGCATTTAGAGGTACAGTCAGTGTTATAGGAATTCCCTCTTGTACAGCTGGACTGCTCTGCAGCTTGGGCATTGCAACCACACTGCCGTATCAGAAATGTCCTGGAATATAAGAGCATTTCAAAATATCTCTGTACAGGTCACAATTTTGTAGTTTGTGGGGAACATTTGGCATTTTCTTGGGACTTAGAAAAATAGGAAATAAATCTTCATACACAAGGCCAAACAAAGAAATACAATTTGGTAAATAGTGTTATCAGTGCTGACTGCAGTCGTTGTAAGACCCACTTGTGCTGCTAGCTGAATGTAAATTACAGTACGTTATTAAATTCTAATGAAGGCAAAGTGAAGTATAATTTGTGTTCAAATCTAAAGTTGGAATTCATCCTGTACCTTGTTTTCAGAGTCGCATGCAGTACCTAATAACTAGCTGTTATCTGATCTTCAAATGTGCATCCTCTTTTTTTCCAGATTTCCAGCAAGCAGATTCCCGCCAAGCAGGAAGAAATATCAGATGCTTTGCAAACTTTACAGTTGCTTCTAGCGAAACACAGTGACAGGTAGTGTACCATGTTTTCTCTATGATCTGTAAAATAATGGGACACCACTGCTAATGTAATCAGTTACAGATGTGTCCTCATACACCTAGCCACAATACACATGAGATTCCTGGTGCGAGTAATCCATGTCAGATGTGTTTCCTATCTTAATCGCAGTGCGCTAGTCTTAATCGCAGTGGCTAGTCTTAATCGCAGTGCGCTTCAAGAGACTTTACTGAATAATTTGATATGTGACACTTGTATATCTGGGGGCATCTAAGTTTGTATACGTAGCACAACAGAGCTTGGAGCACTTCGCATACAGATTCAGACTCAATCACACACAGATATGCAAGTGTCACATATCAAATTATTCTGCAGTTTTATGCCAGTGCGGTTCCTCAGAAAAAACATTCAGCACTAGCCGAGTCGCACAGGACCTGGTGCGCAGAGTAGGGATGTTTGGCACAACTGCAGCAATAGTGTATGACAACACATCTGTATATACTGCAGGTAATATAAAGTGATCATTGTTTCTGTATGCTTACCAGTGTATGTGTGGCATGATTCTATGTAACCTATAGATTGACAATTAAATATCTTCCATGGAATTTTGGCATGGACACTAAAATCGCCAGAAACATAATAACCGAACATTTGTTATGCTATTTATTCTGTTCATCAAGAGTGTGTTTTCTGTAAGATCTCCAAGTACAATGAAGCGCTTTTCATTTCTTTTATCACCAGAATGACCGAAGAAGAAAAAGCAGAGATAGAAAAGCAAATCAAATCACTTCAAGAGAGCCAAATTGTGTTATCTAGGGAGTATGAGAGGCAGCAGCAAGAAGCAAAGGACCTGGTAGATAAACTGGTGGAGCAGAAGGTGACATCACTGAAACTGTTTGGCCTCTTTGTAGTGCATCAGATTTATAATCAGTGCGTTTTTTTTGCATGTTGTTGAAATAATAATTGTATATTTTCTTTAAATATTTTCAAGTTTCTACACTCTTTTGAGTACGTTGGTGGATTAGCTTTGAAGCCAAGCTAATTCTCTGTTGGCTTAATATTCACATATTCATTACTTTTGGTCATGCTTTTCTATGATCTCATGTGACAACAACTATCGACCATCACAATTGTGTTTTCATAACTAGGACTGCCAGCTGTGCTATCAGTGGTATCATCCTGACTTCCTTATTAACAACTTTTGTTCCATCAGGTGTGGTTTATACAGTATGCTGTAAACATGATGAGCATGGTGTTCTGTATGACTTCTAACCCTTCACAGGCATGGTGGTTTGCTTTTCAGGGGTATCTCCTCTACCTTTAGTCATCAACCTTTCCACTAACCCACACAGTACCTTCTAAAGCCAAGTACTGGTCCACAGATGCATGCTGAATACAGAGCTTGCATCACATTTGTTGTCAAGATACTGACAATGCACTTGCATATTTGAACTGCTAATACCATCAGCTTGTTCCATGTGTGGTAAGTATCCTGCTTTTGTGTAGTACAATTTCATTCAGAACAGCTGGCTTATAAAGTGGACAAATGTCTTTTAATTTAATTTTTTCCAATTTCAGGTGGATAAGGTTGTATCAGGGACCATTGACGAGGCAAATGGGACAATACATTCAGTCTACCAGTCTATCATAGAAGGACTTATTGATTATGAAACAGGAATTGTGCTACTGGAAATGCAGCTGATAGTTTCAGGGCTGGTTTGTCCAAATTCAAAGACATGCTTTGATATTACAGAAGCTAAGAATTATGCACTTATTGATGAACAAATTCAAGAACGACTCCAGGAGATATCACATGCCAAAAATGTCGTTTCAACTCTCTCTTCAAGTGAATTTCCTATAATAGATGCCTATGATCAGGGATTAATTTCAGAGACAGTAGCAATCAAAATAATCAACACTTTGGTATCGTGTGGGTGCCTTCAAGCTCCTACTACAGGAGAGCTGCTCAGTATAAATAAACTTTTCCAAAGGAACCTCATTTCTGGATTAATGTTTACTAAACTTATTCAAATAGAAAAGACAGGCAAAGATCTTATTGATCCCATCACGGCAGAAAGACTTACACTAGCAGAAATCTTTCAGAAGACAGTCACGCACAAGGAGACCGGGATGAGATTTCTTCTAGTCAATGGAGAAGAAAAGGGTAAAATTGTATTAAAATCTGGAAGGAGAATTAGTGTTCTACGAGCAGCGCACGAAGGAATCTTAGAACGGGAAATCATGTACAGGCTGCTAGGAGCTCAGCTTTTTTCAGGTGGTATTATTGACCCAGATTCTGGAAATAGATTGAGTTTAGAACAATCTCGAGAACAGGGTGTCATTGATCAAGGAACAGTTTGTGGAATATTAACCCAACAGGTGGAAAATGGAGGAATCATTTGCCCATCTACAAGACAATATTTAACAGTGGATCAAGCCGTCCAATGCAATTTAATATCATACAGTAGTGCATTGATGGTTTTAGAGGCACAGAGAGGATTTATTGGACTGATCTGGCCTAATACCAGTGAAATATTTCCCATAGCAACATCTTTGCAGCAGGGAATGATTTGTAATGAATTAGCTCACAAGATCCTAACTAACAGACAAAAAATAGCTGGTTTATATATTCCGGAAACATCTGAGATTGTCCGATTAGATGCCGCTGCTCAGCAAGGTATAATAGACAATAGCACTGCATCTCTTCTCAGCAACCTTGAATTACAGGACAAAATGCCCAACATAGATGTACTGGAACCAACTTGCAGGCATGCTCTAAAATGGATATCTCCTTATGAATCTACCACTGAGCAGTTGAATGAAGATTCTGAAAATAAATCAGAGGAACCATTAACCCACAATCCAGATCATACAAAGCAATTATTTATTTCTTATCTCATGGTAAACAGTTATATTGATGCAAATACAGGGGAAAGACTTCTACTTTACGATGGCGATCTTGATGAGGCTGCCAGCATGTTGCTTGAGTCTGAACTTATAGTACGTACATCTGCAAATGAGGAAAAGTCCCCCAGTACCTTGGATGAAGATTTGGCTATGAAAGTTACTGATGTCAACCATAATGTTGACACGAAGAGAACTGAAAATAATAGTACTGCTCAGTTTGAAGATATAGATAAGGTGGAAGGAGGTGCAGAAAATATTATATCACAATATTTGGGTGATGATGACAGTAGACATAAAGAAGATAAGATTTGTCAGCTGTCTGAAGCTGATGACAGATCTAGCAAACCTGACTCAGAATTAAATTCTGTTATTGAATCAACTGTAATTAATGAAGAATTAAATCATTTTCCTGCAAAATACAACAACACAGCTGATGTTCAGTCAACTAAACAATGTAACGCAATAATTTCTATAGATTCTAAACATTTCAGTTCTAATTCTGAAAATAATGCTGATGGCTACAAAAGAAGTGAAGAGACCTCTCAAGTTGAAGACCTTAGTAATCCTTTAAAAGAAATTCCTGTCAGTCCAAATATATATTGTTTTGAAGATAAAAAAGAAGACAAAACAATTTTCCAAGAAAATTTTCCTTTTTTTGATGAGCTAGAATATGATCTGTCTCAAGGTAAAATTGATAGTTTGAAGAATGATGATGTTCGGTCTACTCCAGGACATAATGCTTCGAATGACCTTATGCATAATATAGTTCATCTTGACTTTGAGGAATACAAAAACAATTTCCATGAAGCTATCAGCAAGAGTGATTCTGATATGTCTGGTGATGCTGTTGACAGTGAAGATGAAGTTGATGACGGTTCTCAAATTAAAAAAACATGGAAAACAATTGGAGGAGCCAGTGTAGAAGACCGGACCCCTACCCAAAGTGATACAAGCTCAGATGAAGATACATACTATTACAGTGACAATGATGCTGAAAACACTGAAATATTACAGGGTAGGCAATTTTTAGAAACTATAATTGAAGAGGATTCTGAGAGTAACAACTGTTTGGAGGACCAGACAACAACTTTGAAACTACCACTTATGGAACATAATTCTGTTCTAGCTAATTCAGATGAAGAGGAATGTGAGAGTTATACATCTTTAAACAATAAAGAGGGTATAGCAGGTACCAAACTTCCTTTTGCTGAAGCAATCAAATATGAAGAAATGGATGAGGAATATGTTGAAAGTTGTTTTAGTGAAACTGATATTGACTGTTTTGTTACGGATGAGACCAACAGTGAGGAAGACTATCTTGCCACTGAAAAATATTCAGATGATGATGGAGACAATGACATTGATAATACATCTGTTTTTAACTTTGGTTATCCAAATAACAAAGTTAACTTTAAGATAAGTGATGATTCAGAAGCAGATTATTTTTCAGCTGATACATCTGGGAATACATTTCACTCAGACATGATCAGTGAATCTGAATACTCTCAACTTGATTCCAGAGATATGCACGTAGTGGGAAGTAATATCTTAAATGGTAGTGACAATATACAAGAAACCATGAAAGAGCCAAGTGCATGTGACAGACAGGTTTCTGAACCTCAGCAAACTCAAGATAAAAGCACATGTGCCAAGTCAGACCTGGAGCAAATTACTGGATTCGTTAAAACTGAAGATGATAGTATTTTTATCAATCAACATAATAAATATTCTCATGATGAGGTAGATATACATACTGTTCCCAAATATACTGAAGAAGATATCACTTTGAAAGAGGCTAATGAGCACATTCAGACTGATGAAGGTAATGTGTTTTTCAAGCTACTTCATGAATTTCTTCACACTGAGGAAGATAATGCATGTGCCAAGGTTGATAATGGTTATCTTCACCCTGAAGAGCATAGTGTGTGTTCCAAAGAAGATGGAATCCATCTTCAAGTTGATAATGATAGTGCATGTCCCAATATAGATTTCATTCATCTGAAAGCCGAAGAGGATAGTGCATGTGCCAAGTTAGATGATATCCATTTACAAACAGAAGAGAACAGTGCAGGTGCCAAGGTAAATGATTTTCATCTTCAGTCTGAAAAGGATAGTGCATGTGTCAGTATAGATGATGTTCATCTTCAAGATGAAGAGGACAATGTATGTGCCAAGGTAGAAGATTTTTATCTTCCAGCTGGGGAGCATAGTGCGTGTGAATGTCTAGCTGATGTCCACAATCAAGCTGAAGAGGATAGTACAAATGCCAAAGTAGATGATTTTCATCATGAAGCTGAAGAGGATAATGCATGTGCCAATGTAAATGATGTTCATCTTCAAGATGAAGAGGATAGTGTAAGAAGCAAGGTAGAAGATTTTTATCTTCAAGCTGAAGAGCATAGTGCGTGTGAAAGTGTAGATGATGTTCATAATCAAGCTGAAGAAGACAGTACAAGTGCCAAAGTAGATGATTTCCATCTTCATGCTGAAGAGGATAGTGCATGTGCCAAAGTAGATGATGATGATTATCAAGCTGAAGAGGATAGTACATGTGCTAATGTAGCTGTTGAACATCTTCAAGCTGATGAAAATAGTTTGGGTGAAAAGATAGATAACTTTCATCTTCAAGCTGAAGAGGATAGTGCACATACTAAGCAGGATACTGAATTTCTTCAAACTGAAAATATTAATATGTGTTCCAAGCAGAACACTGAGATCCAAACCAACATTGATTTAAATACTAAGCAACCGATTGGAGAACATCCTAATGGTGGAGTTAATTCAAATTGTAATTCTGTTGTTTCAGGTGTTCATGATCAGATTGAAAAACATTACCACATCGAATCTCACAGGCAAAAAAATTATAAAACAGGAAGTTTGGATATAACAGATAATAAGACAACCTGCAGCAACCCAAGTGACATAAATTACACTACACTTCAAGTATCCAATAACAGAGAAATATGTAAAAGTACAGATATCCCTGAAGAAAATGAAGACCCAATTAAATGGAAGGAAAGCGCTAACCATCTTTCAGCAAGAAGTCCTATTCATATTGACAACCTGAGTGCAATTTTTGATTCATCTGCTAGTAAAACATACAATGATTTGAAATTAAATGCTACCAATGCTGTGCCTGGAACTATAGAAAATGAGAGTAAACTTGACTTAAATGTCAAACACACAGGAAAAATAGGGAGTTTATCAACCTACCTCAAAGGCTGTGCAGAAGTCATCCAAGCAACAGAACTTTCTGCTGAACATGCATATTCTATTAATGAGGATTATGGTGGCTCAGCCAAGCAAAGTTGTTTAGGAGATGCAATCAGCATAAGCACCCCTTTTCTAAAGGACAGCTCAGGGAATTCTCTTTTACCAGAATCAATTGCTGAACAGCTAAGGTGCGACAATAGCAATACAGATATGGTAGAGGAGCACATCAAAAGATTAGAACACCTGAATGTAGAACCCACAAATAGGAAAATGGCAGAGGACACGCTCAATGAAGAAGGAAGACAAATTGTCAGAAATTTCACTGGAGACAAGGATAAAGAAATGAAACCTGACCTAATAAGAAACAAGAGTAACATAGAAGACATGAACCCTGACCTGATAAGAAAGAAGAATAACAGAGAAGAAAATCAATCAGTGCCCGATCAAGATTACATAGACAAGGACAACAATATTCAAGATACAGTACAGTGTGAGGTGGTGCAGACTCCTGATCATGAGAGAACATATAATGCTGGAGCTTCTTTCAGTGAAAAACAAGTTCTAGAACCAAATCATCCTAAATTAATCTCTTCCCACCTGGATCAAATCTTTCATATCCCCCTAGATTCCGAAAACTCGAACAAATTGGAAGAGATAATAATCAGCACACATAAGGGTCTATTTCCAAGCGAGCTGATCTCTCATTCTCCCAGACCTAACAATGTGAATAAAAACATTACGGATGACCTGAAATCCCTGGATAAGAAACCTAGCACATTGAATATATCTCTTACCGGTACACCTGAACTGAAGCAAATTGCATTAGACCACTTGGCTGAAAAGGTGAGTTGGCGACATAATCCAAAGTTTTCTGTTCCAAAGGTAATTTGTAGTAATCTAGAGCAGTTGTTCTCAACCTCGGTCTCCAAGTACCTCCAACAGTTCATGTTTTCCAGGTCACCTAGCTGGTGCGCAGGTGTATTCATTACTCACTGACACATTTTAAAAGACCCACAGGTGGAGCAAATTATTTCACTTGCAATCTTGTGAGGAGACCTGGAAAACATGAACTGTTGGGGGTACTTGAGGACCGCGGTTGAGAACCACTGATCTAGAGTAACAAAATGTTATATATTTGAAATACATGCTCTCGTGGTCTAGGGCAGGGAATTGTAACAACGTTAGATTATCTATAAAAAAGACTTAATAAAAGCAAATAAGTTAAATACTGTTCCCTCTTGGTATCCCTGCGCCCCCTTTTAGCACTGCCCACACTTTTCATCAGATGTATCACCAGTACAAGAGTAACTTACAATGCACAGTATTCATTCTTTGTGTTACATTTGTGGTTTATGGACGGAATACTGTATTAATAAATAATATGTGATTGTGTCTTTTCACTGACCTCTTAAAACACTACCACAAATGGGCCAAATTTTAGGTTTGTACAAAATATATTCTTGGTGTTAAGTGAGTATGGCCCATAGACCTCAAGCACTATATAGTATAATCTAGCATAATTATCGTACATTTTAATTTAAGTATATTTATTGAGATTTTATTAAACAGGTTGGGCAATGAAAGAAAAACAGGAAGGGTAAAGGTACATTAAAGTGTAGGAACGTGGAAGGGATTATCATACACTTTAGGTAATTTTCATTTTTTTGCTTCATATATTGTTATAATTTATATTTAGTATGTATTTATTTTAGGATGCCTTGACTTTCAGCAAGTGTTGTCAGACATTACGTGAACATTTGACTGTTGTTCAGGATCAGAAACTCCATCTAGATAATCAATCACCCATAAGTGACAACTTGGAAACTTTAAAATTACAACTTGAGCAACTTGAGGTAAGTATGTTTTCAAATGACACTGGCATACTGTCATCTCTCACTTAATAGATTGTTGGCTGACCTGGCATTGCTGCGTGTGTGGCCCAAAAATGACCATGATAGTGATCTAATCAGAGTTGATAAGGTGTAGTGTGATAGTCTGTATTCCTCAAATAACAATTGTAAAGTATTTTGTTCAAGGTTATTTATCACATTTTAATAAATGGCTTTTGTATATATATTTTTTTCATTTCTAGTCATTTGAATCAAGATTGGTGGCGTTTTCTGTTACACTGACAAAAGATGTGAAGTTTGCAGAGCAGTATTTAATGTCTGTGCCTGATGACCTTCCAGGAGAGCAGCTCAAGGAGTTAAGTGACTCTTTGGTGAAAACCTTTGCTGCAGTTCGTGAAATATCTTCAGATCGTGCAAAACAGATTGCTTTTGCTGTGGATGCCGAAATGGTAAGATGCATAGATAATGCTGATAATATTGACTTAACGTTTTCTTGCAGTATCACTGTGAATAGGCATTATCTAATTATATTCAGAATTTCTAGACATTCTATTCATGTTTTCTTGAACTTTTATTATTGATGTGTTAATTCTATCCACTCCCTGATTTGCTGGCAGAAGTTGTCTAAAGACTATTATCTTATAGGCCAAGACTTCTGTAGGCACTGTAATATTATTATTATTATTATTATTATTATTACTATTGTTTTTGATTTGTAAGGCATAACAGTACTCTGCAGCACCGGGCAGTGGGGAAAGCGGCATACCTAAAACAGGGACATAATGGGGGTCGTTCCGACCCGATCGCACGCTGCGCTTCCTCGCAGCCATGCGATCAGGTCGGAACTGCGCATGCACGGCGTGTCATTGCCCGGTGACAGCCGTCGCCAGGCAGCGACGCCGCTAGCGTGAAAGCGGTCGCAGCGGCGACCGCAAGAAGATTGACAGGAGGAGGGCGGAACCAGGCTGCAACTCTCCGTTTTCGGGGAGTGGTGAGTCCAATGCAGGCATTGTCCAGGCATTTGGAGGGCGGATGTCTGACGTCAATTCCGGGACCTGCATCGCTGGATCGATCGCACAGGGTAAGTAACTCTTACCCTGGTCTTCTTTTACAGGAAACCTTTTTTTTTTTTTTTGTATAATGAGTTTTTATTAAGGGTTTTAAAAGACATTAACAAAGAAAGAAAACACCTATGCAAGTACAAATACAGAAACACCGACACAAATAAAACTAATAAACACAAATCAAATTGTCAAAAGAAGAGGTAGTAACCCTGCAGAGGCGAATGGAAGCGTCAGAGGTATTATATACCAAGTATGCAGATAGAGTTTAACCTCCGAGGAGCAGGGCATACTCCGAAGAAATATCGCAGGGAGATCTAGCTATGTCTGCGAGAGAACTGTGTTACACAGCAGCGGTTAAAGGTGTTCTCATACATAAGGAACTTGAAGACTAATAGAGGAACAGAATAGGAGCGCCGGAAGGCAACAAAAGTAGAAGTAAGAGAAGTAGGAAGTAAGGAAAGGAGAGAGAAAGAAAAGGGGTAAGATAAGTAGGGGGTACCACTTAACAAGTCATAGGAGACAGAGAAATAAGGATTTTAGTTACTATCCAAGGGAGTGGCTAAGTAGGCCCGGGAAGCCTTGTATTTCAGCCAAGGGGACCATGTGGAATCAAATTCACGAGATTTGCCGATCGATGAGAGGAACAGATCCTCCATTCTCATGAAATAGTCTAGTTTAGTGAACAATGCACGATTCGTAGGGGGGAGATGGGACCTCCACATGGACGGGATTACAGCACGTGCTGCATTGCTTAAATGTCGCAATAGGGAGTGTTTGTGTTGGGACATTGGATTTGTGGAGTGATTAATAAACCAGAATGCTGGATCATGCGGGGTTTGAGTCTCAAGGATGGCCTGAGAGATATGTATAACCTCCTGCCAGAAGGGTTGGATCAGTGGATATCTCCACCAAATATGTAGAAGGGTGCCAGATGAGGAGGAGCAACGCCAACCGAGGGCTGATGAGGAGGGATACATAGCATGGAGAAGAGAGGGGTGTCTGTACCACCTTGTCACAACCTTGTATTGAGTCTCTCTGACCTGGACACAGACAGAGCTCATGTGGGTTTTTAAGGAAATTTTTTCCCAGTCTCTAGGCGACAGGGAAATGCCCAGGTCCCTCTCCCACGCCACGGCAAAGGATGGAGTGTCGATAGGTTGGGAATGGCAAACAATCTTGTAAAGTGTGGAAATAGTGTGGGTCGGGTCAAGGACAGCAACACAGAGTTTTTCAAAGAGGGTCAATTCTCTAGCGGCGTTCCGGAGTCAAGTGCCAGTTATCAAAAAGTGTCTTATTTGTAGGAACTTCCAAAAGTCCTGCTGGGGAATGTCCCACTTCCCCCTCAGATCTGAGAACTGTTTGACTCCAGTTGATGATACCATCTGACCGACCCTGAACAGACCTGTTAGCGCTCAATGTGAGAAGTGGGCAGGGTTGACACCCGGAGCAAAGTCAGGGTTGGTCAGAAAGGATGTCAGGAGACCGAATTTAGAAGAAATATGAGGTAGTTCCCGCAGTGACTTCCAGGCGGTAAGTGTAGGAGTTATAGTAGGGTGGGAAAGGAGCAGCTTAGGGGAGGAGGGGAGCCAAGGAAATATTTCTGGGAATTGCTGTACGTACAGGCCCTCCAGTTCCACCCATTGTTTAAGTTCACGATGTCTCGTCCAGTCTATAATTCTACTTAAAAGAATGGCATGGTAATAATTTTTTATATCAGGAAGCTGAAGGACGCCGCTCGCAATCGATTTGGTCAACTGGGAGCGTCTAAGCCTAGGCCTCCTCCGCTGCCCAACAAACTGCTGGATCAAGAGTGATACAGATCGGAACCAGGACTTCGGGATGCGTATCGGGAGGGTCTGCATTACATATAGTAATTTAGGGAGGCTGTTCATCTTAACTATATTTATCCTCCCAAACCAGGATAGATATTTCATATTCCATCTAGAATAGTCATTCTGAATCGCTTGCAAGAGAGGCAAATAATTCAGTGGGAACAACTGGGACTCGTTAGTGGTCAACTTAATACCGAGATAAGTTATGTGGGAATATTGCCATGAAAAAGGGAAAGAGCGTTTAAGGTCCGCAATGGAATCCACAGGGGCGGAAATGTTAAGAGCACTAGATTTAGCATAATTAATTTTAAAATTGGAAAGCTGTCCAAATAGGTCAAGTTCTTTCATTAGTTGCGGAAGAGAGTCAGTGGGGTGGGATACTATGGCCAAGAGGTCATCTACAAACAAGGCTAGCTTATATTCACCATCACCTATGGTGAAACCCCTGATGGCTTGATTGGGCCGAATAGACCTGGCCAACGCCTCAATACATAGCACAAAAATCAAAGGAGATAATGGGCAGCCCTGCCTAGTACCGTTGCTTATGGTGAATGGGTCAGACAGGGTGCCATTTACGCGGACCCTTGCCGTCGGGGAGTCATACAGGGCCATTATCCAAGTAAGTGCTTTGGGACCTAAGCCTATATGCTCCAAAATGGATTCCATAAATTTCCAACTGTCCCTATCAAATGCCTTTTCGGCGTCAGTAGAGAGTAGAATAGTAGGGGTAGTGCTGTGGGATGCTAAATGGATGAGGTTGAGGAGTTTGGTTGTGTTGTCTTTGGCCTCCTGGCCAACAACAAAGCCTACTTGGAATTGTGAACCAAAAGAGGGATCAGCGTACTCAGTCTATTTGACAAAATCTTTGCATAGATTTTGAGATCTACGTTGAGGAGGGAAATGGGTCTGTAGCTGGAGCAGACCGAAGGGTCTTTGCCCTGTTTCGGTATCACCGAAACATGGGCCTCCAGAGAATCACGGGAGAAATGAGAGCCAGACGCAATTGAATTAAACGCACAAAGGAGAAGAGGGAGCAACCTATCCTTAAACACCTTATAGTATGCGATAGTGAATCCGTCAGGGCCAGGGCTTTTTCCGGACGGCATAGAGGAGATGGCTCGATCTAGTTCTTGGGCTGTGAAAGGGGCTTCTAGTATACTGAGCTTCGAGGGCGGAAGGACAGGATAATCAATGCACTTCAGATAGTCCCTTATTTTTTGGAGTGAAAGGTGGGGATCTATAACTGAGGGAGTACTCTAGGTTATAAAGCAAGGTGTAAAATCGTGCAAAGCAAGCCCCAATCTCAGGTGATTTGAATTTGGGGACCCCTCTGGTGTCCTTCACTGAACTAATAAACGAAGCCGAGTGTTGGGCACGTATAGCGTGGGCCAGGACTCGGCCAGGTCTATTGCCCCATTGATAGTATTTCCGTTTACATTTACGGATGGAATTAATTATGTTGTCAGAGAGGAGTTTATTCAGCTGAGAGCGGGCTTCCGACAATTCTACAAGGGTCACGTCTGACAGTGATATTTTGTGAGATGTCTCGAGGGCATGAATCTTAAGTAGAAGTCCTGATATCAGAGATTGCCTCTGCTTCTTCTTGTAAGTGCCCAGTTGTATCAATTTGCCGCGAAGGACACATTTATTTGCCTCCCACACTGTGAGGTGGGAGACATCATTCGTAACATTCGTGGCAATATAATCGTCTAGGGCCTTGTCTAAAGCGTCTTTACAGAGTGTGTCATAGAGAAGAGACTCATTGAGTCTTCAGGTCCATGGGGGAGGGCCAAAGTCAAAGTCACTAGGGCGTGGTCAGACCAGGTAATAGAGCCAATAGTGGCATCTATGAGAAGCGGGAGATGTCTATGGCTAAGGAATAGGTAATCACAACGGGAGTAAACCCGGTGAGGGTGTGAATAAAAGGAGTAGTCACGTCCTGAGGGGTTAAGGGTTCTCCAGGAGTCAGCTAGTTGTTGTGTGTGAAGTAGGCGTTTAACACGGCGGTATTTGGATGCAACAAATCTAGAGGTTTGGGATGACGTGTCAGTGCTGGGGTCTAATGTCCAGTTGAAGTCACCACCTAAAACAGTGACGCCTCGGAATAGAGAGTGTAACCTTGGGAGGTGGGAATTGAAGAAAGACAGTTGGGCCTGGTTCGGGGCGTAAATCACTGCAAAAGTGATTTGCTCAAAGATTTTGCAAGTCAAAAGAAGGAGCCTACCCGGTACTACCCTATGTACGGTAACGTCCGAATCATGCAAATCCCTGGAAAAAGCAATAGCCACTCCCTTGGATTTGCTACCTGGGGTGTTACAGTAATACGCTGCGGGGAAGTAGCGACTGGTAAGAGAGAGGTTACGAATTCCAACCCTAAAATGGGTCTCCTGCACTAATGCAACATCTGCTCTTTCAGATCTCAACAGACGTAAAAGGCTAGATCTCTTCTCCGGCGTATTGAGACCACGCGCATTGGGGGACAGCACTTTAATCTTCCCCGGGACACTCATGGTGGAATGAAGTAAAACAAGTTCCCACTAAACTGAAAGTGGAGAGAAAGAGAAGGGGGAGAAGGAAGAACAAGCATGGAAAAAGAGACAAAGAAGAAAAAAATACAAAAACAATGTAATAACATCAGCAAAAGACCCGCAGGAGAGAGACTGAACCGTATAATAGTCAGTCTCCCTACAGGCATAGAGCCAAAGGCAGGTGTAATGGGGGGAACGGGAGTGAACCGCAACAGGAACCATGATAAAAGAAAAAAACATGTTTAAAACTGACACAAAGAAAAAACAAGGAGAGGAAAAAATCTTACATTCAGAAAAGTGGCCAGTGGGGGATAAGGGCAGCAGAAAAGTCTACAGCTCCCCCCCCCCCCAATGGCCAACATAAGCAAGCATATTAACCAGTTATCAATAACCTCCGTAGACAGCTAGGAGTTAACACTGAACTAGTGTGAGAACCCTTCGAGAGAGAAAAATAAACCCTCCAGCATTGCGTTATTAGCAAGAGTTTCTGTAGGAGGAAAAAAGAGCAGGAACAACAATATCAGTCGGAAGGGTCCTTTACAACAAATCAGTCTTGGAGCGAGATGTAGTTGACTGGGATCTTTTCTTGGCACCCCGAACCTCATGCCATGGTTGCGAGCTAGGAGCCCGCTTAGGGAGAGGAACATCAGGAAGAGGAAACTCCCAATCCGGGATGGACAATGGCGGTAGACCCAGTGAGGAGCAAAACGGGATGAGGTCTGCGTGGGAAGATAGGGTATACCATTTCCCGGAGGAACAGGCTTGGAGGTTAAAAGGGAAACCCCAACGGTAACGTAGCTGGCGTTTCCGTAGCTCGTCCGTTAGAGGCTTCAGGGATTTCCGCTGCTGGAGTGTGTACCAAGAAAGGTCTTGATAGAGGCTTATAGCACAGCCATTAAAGTCGATACCATCCAATTGCCTAGCTTTGGACATAATTTCCTCTTTCTGGGCGAAGTAATGGAGCCGGCAAATGACGTCACGAGGCCGGTCGGTGGAGAGGCCGAAGGGCTCTGTGGGCTCTGTCAAAAGTGATAACGTTATCCGAATCCTTATTCAAGAGCTTGTTAAATATCTTAGTCAGAGCGTCCACTAGCCCAGATTGGGGGACTTCCTCCGGGAGGCCACGGACGCGGATGTTGTTCCGCCTGCCCCTGTTGTCGATATCCGTCATTCTGGACTGTAAAGCCCGGATTTCCTTGGATTGAGCAAGGACAGAGTCCCTCAGCAAGGACACACAGGAAGCGCTAGCCTCTTGGTCTACTTCCAGAGTCACCACGCGATCAGACAGATGTGAAATGTCGCTTTTGATGGAGGCGAGTTCATTCCTAATAGTGTCTTGAAGGTCTTGCTTAGTAGGAAGGGACCTCATGAAGGTCAGGATTTCTCGGAACTCGTGACCGCCTGCTGACGCAGTGTCAGCCATATCATCAGCCGGATTTGAAATCGAGGAAGCAGAGGGAGAGGTCGGGGGGCGGGGGGAGGAGCGGTTCTCCATCTGTGGGGAGGTCGTGGGATGAAGGAAGGGCCTCAGGTCCGCTTGAGACCTCGTGGCTTTTCCAGGATGGTTGTTGTTGCTCCGCCTAGAGGATTTCGAGGTACGTCTCATATTCCGGGGGGGACAGCGAGGAGGATGTTTGCAAGTAGCTCAAGATGTGTCAGGATCAGCAAGATACATACAACAGCATAGTTCCTGGGAGCAGTCACTCCCCGTGGTCTGGTCTCAGATGGCCATCAGGTGGCCTCGGGTAGAGTAGTAGAGAACAAGAGCTCAGGGCAGTGCATGTCAGTGCGGAGCAGTAATGTTGGCAGCTAAGGGCAGAGCCGCAGAAAGCACTGGGGGGGGGGGGGACGGAGCGCCAATCAGCAATGAGGAGAGACCAGGAAGGCAGGGGGACTCAATGAACGGGAAGGGCCCCGGCAGTCGGAAGCAAGAGTCAGCCGCCAAGCAGCCTATCCCCGCAGGAATTGATCAAACGCTCAATGTGAAGCAGATCCAGATCAACTGCCCAGGGCCCAGTATTGATCGGTGCCGTTGACAAGGTCTTAACTAAAGGCCGCAGCAGGATGGCCCTTTCTCTGCCGTCCGATATGTTATGATATGCCAGGGAGCGAGAAAAAGACTAGCAAGGAACCCTGGTGGAGGGGTATGTGTAGTGTAGTTCCAGGGGATATTAAAGACCAGCCCAAGGGTAACAGGAGGCTTAGCACCTCGTTCAGCCCAGTATCACAATCAGGGCTGCTAATGGCGGCTGCCTGCGGAATGTGCCTGCAGAGGAACAGTGGATGGGGTCACTGCTGGTGATCAGGGCCAGGGGAGCAGTTCACCTTGTCAGGAGGAGGGGGGGGACCACCCGCCCCGAGTGGTCTCCGCTTCCCTCCCCGGCTCCCGAGATCAAAGATGGCCACCGCCGCCGGGGCTCCGGGCCGTCCGTCGCGGCGCCCAGCCGGCCTCTACTACCCCCCGCAGTGCCGCTGGTCCCAGGTCCAAAGATCCCCGGCAGGCGCTCCAGAGATGTATACTGCGCGGCCGACGGCTCCGGACGTAAATCGAGGTCCCGGCTTCTAAGTGTTGGGCAGGCCGCAACCCGCAGGAGCCAGAATACCGGCTCCCCGATTCCGCAGCGCTAGCCCACCACTATGAAGTCCCCTCCCCACCGCAGGCACCGCTACTGACAGGGCTTCTAGGGCACAGGGGGAAGAAAACTGGGGTAATAACCCCTGAATTCTAACACAGCTCACTGCCCGTGCTGCCCATCAGTTCAGCCTCCAGGCCACGCCCCCGGTACTTTTTGTGCATAGCAGGGCTGCACAAGCGTACGCAGCCCTGCTATGCAGAAATACACTCCCACATAGGCGGCGTCTAGTTGATCGCACAAACAGCAAAAAGTTGCTATGTGCGATCAACTCGGAATGACCCCCAATGTACAAAGTAGACAGAAAAATGCAGACATGAATACAAAGAGAGGACCTTGCTCGTGAGAAAACGTCCATCCTAATTCCTAAAGCTATATTTATGCATTTATCGAAAGAGTTGCTTCTGATTACCAGATACGTTTATTATTTACAAAGTACTCTACTAAGATGTGATAAAACCTCCATATTACTTTAATAATTATATATCAGTATAGATATGAATATATGCACAGATCTATCTATATATACAGTAGTTCCGTTACCTTTGAATTTGTATGTATATCCAGTTAACTGCATTGGTAATCCAATGTCTTAGTATGTTCTGCCATCGCTCCTCTGTGAGGTGAGACAACAGTGAACTCCTGCCAGGGGTGGAGTAAGGGCCACATGGCCTGGGGCTGGAAATGTTCATGGTCCTACACTTAGAAGGGGGGTGGGGGGGGGGGGGGGCTGGGAACAACATTGGGTGGATGTGGCCAGTGCTATGTACACCCCTACACAGTACTTGAAGTGTTCCAGTATACAACGGTATGGTATACCGGCACTTTGCGCTAGCATCTTTTTTTTACTGTTTTAGTTTGCAGATTGTTCCAACTTTATTCAGGTGGGTGCCCTTGCTGTAACAGTAGGGATGCCAGCAGCAGTTGTTTTTTTTAAAGCTAGCAGACACTAGTGGTCCAGGCGCCCGCCTGCTGACACCATACTGCAGTGCTTGTGTCTATTTTCCTTTCGTGGACAGGACCAGGATGTAACAGCACGAAACGGCAGAAGAGAACTTCCGCACTTACAGCACGTTAATGTTTTATCCATTTTACGTTAATTGTAGGGTATTTATTTTTATCTATTCTGCATTGTACCCTTGCGGGCTCGCTTCGCTCGCCACGCTTCAGGCTCTGTGTCTCGCTTTTCTCGCCACAGGTTACTATTCCAAATAGTTGGTGACGTGGACCCAGTGCATTATAGAAAAGGTCCTCTTCACGAAGGGAAACTAGACCCTACCATACTGCTACTGTAGGGGGCTAGTGGCAATGGGGTGCTGTGTATGGCTACCTGCTCCCGGAGCCACGGGCTATTGCGCCGGGGAATAATACTGGAGTCAGTCACATTGGTGCTGTGCTTAGTGCTGTGCTCCCCAGCCCCTGGGTTGTTGTGCACACAGAATTCCGGCCACACCTGTCATGTCCTATTCCTAGGGAAGGTGAGTTGGGGAGGGGATGGGGTGGTGTGTGTGTTGATACATGATAACAGCCTTGTTTTTGTTTTCTTTTTTATAAAAATGTAACACTTTTTTTTAAGTGTGCCCCTTTCCCTCCCCTAATATATATGTGTCATAGGGGCCCGCATCCCACTGCCTCCTTTGCCGTACCTGCCCTCCCACCAGTCTCTGCTGTGCAACTCCAGTCCCTCAGAGTAGAGTGAGTATCTCAGCAGCTGAGGCTGAGCTGCACTCAGTCTGAGTGTGTGGTGACAGTCAGGGCGCAATCCCCTCTCCCCCTAGCCCCTCCCCCTGTTGCTCTGACCCCGGTTTCTTTTCTACTGAGGCTTTTACAGTCGGCACCGGGGATCTGACATCACAATTTTGTGAACGTCCCCAGCATAAAACCCAAGGACAGGTCGCGCTGCAGTTATGGGCCCAGGTAAATAAATTGTAATATATTACACACCCACTGCCTCTCTCCGTCACATTCTCTGTCACCCACTGCCTGTCACCATCTCCCTTGCATCACCCACTGCCTCTCTACGTCACATTCACCGTCACTCACTCCCTGTCACTCTTTTCCTAGCATCACCCACTGTCTCTCTCTATCACATTCTCCATCACCCACTGCCTGTCACCCTCTTCCTAGCACCACCCACTGTCTCTTTCTGTCACATTCTCCGTCACCCACTGCCTGTCACCCTTTTCTTAACATCACCCACAGTCTCTCTCCATCACTTTCTTCGTCACCCACTACCTGTCACCCTCCTCCTAACATATATCCACTGTCTCTCTGTCACATTCTCCGTCACCCACTCAGACAGTCCATGCTTTCAATCTCTCTGTCTGTCTGATATTGCTTTCCACTTTTCTCTCTGAATAGCCCTTGAAAACTGGTGTGTTTAGGGTTAGATTTGCCATACTGTACTATATATTGTAATTTGTGTGCGCACTTTGTCACATACTACTCCTGTTACACGCTGAACATTGCCATATTTGTGTGTGTACACAGTAATACTGATATGTCTAACAAAGCTAAGACCAAGCAGTCAGAGGCTTCTACAATGGTATCATGTAAAACCTGTAACACAGAGGTTTTACCTCAGGAATTGTCACAGGATGGTCAGTGCACAACATGTATGGTGCCTCCTAGCACCTCAGCACTTGTACAATAACCCCCATGGGCATCTTTCACTATGTTGCTGACTAAAATTGTTGACCATATTGCTACCCCACCTGTGACTTCCCCCATGGGTATTCCACAATCACTGCAGCCCTCAATGGCTCCCTCTATGGGATTTCCGCATTCATTACAGCCTGTTTATCAGGCAATTGCAGCCCCACCTGTTCCTACCACATGGTTACACTCATTCTCTAATTCTATACAGAGCTTGGTTGCTTGCTTGGCTGCTTTTCAAAATATGATGCACGGTCAAGGTACATTACCTTTACCCTCTAGTTCTAAGCGGCCTGTGCCTTCCTCACATTCTACCACCCTCTATGATTCTGAGGAATCATTAGTAACTGCTGAGCAGGCTGAGGGCTGAGGATTCAGATGCTGAATCCCTCTCAGGGGAGGAGGAGGCCACACCTAAATTTCATGTGGCTGCTTTAATTAGGGCATTGAAGTTGTCACTTCAGCTAGAAGATGCTAAACCAGCCCCTAATACTAAAGTAAATGGAAAAAGTAGTTTTAGCAGAGTTTCCTCACTCAGACAACTTCACAGAAGCCATGAGCGAGGCATGGAAAACGCCTACTAAGAAATTTACGGTCCCTAAGAAGCTCAGCTCCTTTTATCTGCTACTGCCAGATTGTACAAAGTTGGAGACTCCACCTATGCTTATGTGACACATTTTATTAAAAGTTCAATACTCCCTATCCCTATGGCATCTTCCCTTAGGGATTTGCCAGACATGCAGTAGGACATATGTCTCAAGTCTATGTACTCCCTCACAGGAGCAACGGCTATACCGGCTACTGCTACAGCTTGAGTGGCTAAGGCCATAGAGACTTGGGCAGACATCCTTGGACAAAGTTACACCTCTGATCCCACCAAGGACTAGTTATCTCTAAATAATTTTAGAGACGCAGCATATTACATTAGAGAGGCGGATCGGTATGAAATACCTCCAATCAAAAGCCCGACGGTCGAAATCCCGACAGCAATTGACCGACGGTCGAAATCCCGACAGGGTCAAAATCCCGACATGGACAAATTACCGACATTTAAAATACAGACAAGGTCAAAATGCCGACATGTAAAATGCCGACAGGTCAAAAAAACGACATACGGTTTCCATATTTTTTGTGTATGTCAACATAGGTCGACATGGACACCATATAAGTGTACCGCGTCCCCTCGCATGGCTCGCTGCACTCGCCATGCTTCGGGCACGGTGCCTCGCTGCGCTCGGCACACTATTATATTCCTCCTCCAGGGGTCCACTGCGATGGTAAAGTATGAACAAGTCGGTTTCAATAAAAAAAAACATGAAAAACCCATGTCGGTATTTTGACCTACCAACATTTTACATGTCGATATTTTGACCTTGTCTGTATTTTAAATGTCGATATTTTGTGTAAATGCTGATTTACTTACAGGACTAAAAGCAATACTTAAAAACACACTCTATAAACTTTAAAATCGAGCCGCTGCGGCTGCTGTATTTTAATCCTTACCCTACGTACTTTTTACACAGTTAGCGTACAAAGGTCCGTACCCCATACGCACTTTGCGTACTCACGCCGCGTTGGACGTATAGAGTACACGCAGTGCATACACACAGAGACGCTGAGAGCACAATGCAGTTACACGTGTGATAGAAATATACCTTAAACCTTTAATAGGAAATGGGACACGACACCAATTGTATTTCAAAAACTATGTTGGGGTCCAACCCACCAACGGTTATCTTTACTAGCAGGGGGTTACAAGCATAATACAATACAATTAGAGAAAAAGGCTACAGTCAATGGTACATATGTTTGTTCGCCTGCGCTTCCCGGTCCGGTCCTCAATCATCAAGGTAGATGATCTTCAGAGATTATGTGTGACCTGGCCTGCAGCTGGCTTTTTATACATTTGTCCAAAACCTAACACAATGGGAACTGTAATCTCTTTGTCCATTGGACACTGGTTGTTTACAATACAGGAGAGGTCATAGGTCAGTTTGAATAGGTGAGCGATGTCTGGTCCAGGTGCACTTGCAGATGTTCTCCTCTGGGTTCCCGCCGCATATCAAGAGCACAGTAAATACAGTTAATATTTATATTCTGCTCCTGCGCATAACTATTTGCAGGAGCATGCGATCTTCTACAAACCAACACCGGAATATTGCTCTTAAAATACCCTACAGCTGGATACCAAACACCACCTTATAACCTAGTTCTGTCCCCTCCTATCCTGTAAAGGTGAATCCCTTTGTTGCTGTACCACTTAAACAAGTGTAAATTGCTGGTGCGATGCATGTGGGCTATGTGTACATTGCGCACTATTTGGATTAAATATGTAATGTGTTTTTATGGCTTTTCCATGCGATTACAAACACTACTGTAATTACTCATACCATGCGCTAACACGCACGATCGCGTGAGTGATCATACGCAATTTGCGAATATGTGCACGCGCGGCAGAATAAGTACGCGCACGGAGGCCATCTGTGTGGTGTTTGTATGTGATGTGTGTACTGTAATATTTTCCGACTTCGACAGTCCACCCCTTTGGCAGTCATCAATAACTGCCACTCTTAACTAATAAACAGAAAATATTATCTACACAATATATACAAGTTTGGATGATCGGGGGAAAGTGGTAGGTGGGAAATGTGTAACCTAGTGGGACGGTAAAAAGCATGTAGGTATGAATCAATGTCTGAGGGGCATGTATCGTCGTGCCGTATATGTTCTAAATAAGCTTTGAGGTATTGCGAAGTATACATTAAATCCTTCTCATCCCGTATTAAGGGTCTGTAAATGGGCAAACAAACACTAACAAACTCTTTTTGGCTTCTTATTCCAACAAATGGGGAGCACATTTAGTTGATGATACATGGAGGGGGAACATATGTGAATGCTACTATATGTGTATAACACCTATCGACTATGTGTGCCATTAACTGGAGGTTGCAGAGATGAAGAGAAGACACATATATGAAAATACATTCACATAAACGTTGGGTAGGGCTGACGTCTTTTCCGGTTGGATGTTTCTGGGTAAGGGGGAAACAGAGAAAAATGGTGAAAGAAACAGGCCATTCAAGAAATTTACGGTCCCTAAGAAGCTCAGCTCCTTTTATCTGCTACCGCCAGATTGTACAAAGTTGGGGACTCCACCTATGGTGGATGCTTATGTGACACATTTTATTAAAAGTTCAATACTCCCGGGGGGTAATTCCAAGTTGATCGCAGCAGGACATTTTTTAGCAGTTGGGCAAAACCATGTGCACTGCAGGGGGTGTAGATATAACATTTGCAGAGAGAGTTAGATTTGGGTGGGTTATTTTGTTTCTGTGCAGGGTAAATACTGGCTGCTTTATTTTTACACTGCAATTTAGATTGCAGATTGAACACACCACACCCAAATCTCTCTCTCTCTGCACATGTTATATCTGCCTCCCCTGCAGTGCACATGGTTTTGCCCAACTGCTAACAAAGTTCCTGCTGCGATCAACTCAGAATTACACCCCCCCCCCCCCCCCATCCCTATGGCATCTTCCCTTAGGGATTTGCCAGACAGACAGTAGGACATATATCTCAAGTCTATGTACTCCCTCACAGGAGCAACGGCTATACCGGCTACTGCTACTGCTTGAAATTCATTTGCAATCCTTATCATAACACTGTTTCTACAGATGGATCATAAATCAAATCTGCTGCTGTAACAACACCCTCGCTCCTTAGACTCATCAAATTTGTACTGTGCTTACGCCGTGTTAGAATTTGAACACACCTGAATATCAGGCCAATAATTATGATGACTCCCAGGATACAAAGGAGAAACTTCCCCACACTCATAATAACATTCTGTGCCCACTCTCCTAACCCTGAGAACCATTTGCGTGGGTTCAACAATGAGACCCAGCCGGTCACTTCATTACCCACAGTCGCTAAGGTAAAGTTGTGCTTCCTCCTGAACTCCCACTTCAACTGTAAGATCTCGTCCATCTTCTGATCGATGATCTCCGTGGGGTCGTCAGTGCTGTTTGTAATATACGTGCAGCACTTCACACCATATTGAGTTGCCAGAATAACACAATACCCACCTGTCACGGCTGTAACATAATTAAGGGCCATCCTGTGCTGGATCAGTTCCTTCTTGTAGGCTTGTAACTCCCTTACCGTATACCTGAAGGTGTCATCATACATCTCGGTGATATTGTCTATCAAGTTCGCTAGTGCATGGATGTACCTATAATTTATAGTTCCTCTGGCAGTACGGGGGATATCTAATGCGAGAAGGAACTGAATCCCGGTGGATTAATGGATCAAATCAGATGCTGCGTGCTCTGCCCTATCTTTGAGGTGTCTCTTGATGATGTTTTCATAGTGGGTATGAGTATAAGGAGTCTGAGCGCTGCGGTGAACGTCTTTCATTTTATCGTGGGTTATGGTCATGACCTCTGGTAGTACTCTCCCAATATAACACAATCCCTCAGAGTTCGGAGTGAGCCACTTGTACGCTTTCCTCCCACATATGAAATAGGCATCATCTGGGAGAACATAGGGGACAAAATGTAACATCACCATATTGCAAATCTTCCAGGTAAAGAAACCAATCCCTAGTTCTCTCATTTGCTCAGTACAAGTATCGGGCTGGATGAAATGGGCACAATACCCTGACGATACTTTTCCAACCCACATGGTCTTGCTTCCACGCGTATACATATACCGAAAATACCTCCCACTGTTGGCTATCTTGCGTACAAGTCGATAGGTATCCCATCAGCTCTGTGCAAATAAGTAATTGTCTGGTTATTTCACGTCACTTCCCAATTTCCTGGTTTTCGGAAATTGGAAACATTAAAACACAACAGGGAACTATCTACATTGTACTGGTGGAGCTTCAAGCTAGGGGGCCTAGATATATTGAATTTCTTGTCCACCGGTCTCCCACCCCGTAATTCGAGTACCTCATCTATTGCTAAAGGGTATGGTACTAATCCTGACTTGCTCTGACCTTGAGGTACCTGTGAGCACACCCAGCATTCTGTCTGGTTTAAGACCTTACCCACTAGTGAGTGGTAATCACTCAACGGATGTCGGTCCATATCGATATTACTGTTGGACTGACATCTCTGGATGCACCCATCTTCGACTATGTTCTCACAATATTTACAAATACAATATTCATCAGACAATAACGCTTCACATTGCCTCCGAGCTCCATGACTACCAGAGCGCTTACTGATACCAGCCTTTACTCGAGTGATGTGCTGCTCCTGAGATCCTACAAATTCGTACTCGCCATCAGAACCCATTCCAGATCCTTGCTCGACCTCTCTGGGACCCTCACCAAAACAAATTGTCCTGAGCAAAAACAGTATTACTAGCGGAACCCGAAACGCAGTCTCTTCTGATAGATCCATGTCTTTAGGGGAAAGAAGGAAAATAAGGAGGAGAAAAGACCGGAAAATGCAGGGGGGTGAAAAAAGAAAATGGTGCGACAACCGTCCTTGATCTTGTTGCTCTCCGCGCTCAGGTGCCGTTCAACAGTTCTGCCTCTCAGCTTTCCCGGAATAGACACTCTAGTGATATGAGGTTCTCTTCACCTTGCTCTTTGTCACTAGTTTTCTCCGGGTCAGCGACCTTCTTGCAGTTGGGACAAGTGGACCCAAGTCTCTCTTTCGGCAACCTTTAATGCTGTAGTGCTGGTTAACAAGACTTGGTACGGGTCTTCCCACCAGTCTATGAGGCAACCTGAGCGTAGAAAATTTTGTATCATCACATAATCCCCAGGCTCAATGTCATGACAATTACTGTTCGGTAGGTCAGGAATCACCAGCTTTAGATTTGTTTGTTGATTTCTCAGCTGCTGGCTCATCCTAACCAAATATTTCACAGTTATTTCATTATTGCATTTCAAATCATCCTGGGGGTCTAGCATTACTTGAGGTTGTCGACCAAAAAGAATTTCAAAGGGTGATAAGTTAAGCGGTGACCTGGGAGTGGTTCTGATGCAGTACAACACTAGTGGCAAAGCTTCTGGCCACAGCATTCCAGTTTCAGCCATCACCTTGCTCAGCTTCTTCTTAATAGTGCTGTTCATTCTCTCTACCTTTGCACTTGCCTGTGGCCGGTACGGCGTATGCAGCTTGCTATTAATTCCCATCAGTTTGCACATTACCTGAAAGACTTCACCTGTAAAATGAGTACCCCTATCACTTTCAATCATTCTAGGGATACCATATCTACACACAAATTCCTGCACAATTTTCTTTGCAGTGAACGTAGCAGTATTTGTGGCAGTAGGGAACGCATCTACCCAGTTGGAAAACACATCGATACATACTAACACATTTTTAAAATTCCTACAGGGTGGTAACTGTATGAAGTCGATTAGTATTACCTGAAAAGGTCCGTCTGTATGAGGGATATAGGATGGTTCTGTTGGTATTGTCTTACCAATATTCTTCCTCAAGCAAGTAAAACATGTCATTGCTCTCTTACCTGCATGAGAAGAGAATCCTGGTGCACACCAGTAGGCTCTTATCAGCTTGCACATACCCTCTTTGCCCAGATGAGTCAGACCGTGTGCCGCCTCAGCTAGACTTGGAAGATATGCTCTAGGGGCCACTGGCTTACCGTGTCCACCTGTCCAAAGTCCTGAGGACTCCTGACCATACCCCTTTGACTTCCAGACCTCCTTTTCCTGTAGGGAACACAAATTTTCATTGCAATTTTACTATCGTGTGTTATCAGTTGTGTGAAGTAAACCGTCTCTGGATGAGAGAAGAGAGGGGAATAATAATAAAAAAAAGAAAAATGTCAGGTTTGGCATTCACCCACAGGCTGTCACACCATCATGCATATCAGTGTCTGTACACCGTCTCCCTTCCCCAGTATTCTCATTCTCCACCCTTTGTGCATGACCAGCACACTGCAGTAATACTGGTGTCCTTGTGCTGGTCAGATATACTGGATTTGGGCAGAACTCTGAAGTACCGAGTAGGCATGTGGCGTTTGAACTGTAATCGGGTCCATGTATTGTACCCTCCTGTCGGTGAACGTAAGATGAAGAGGAAACTTGTGAAGAAAGAAAAATCACATAGAAGTTAGTGACAGATACGTTTGTAGAGATAAAGAGGATTTTATCAAATTTGACAACTGGATTGGGCACGATGGGGAATGACTTCTCTACTTGGTCTATTCCCCTTAAAATAAATTATATGTGTGTTGTATCTCTACTGGGACTATCCCAGCCATCAATCCAGTGTCCTGTCCATCCTAAGTTCATAGGGAACCCGGTATCTTTGAGATAATTTCCTCTACCTGTGATGGACATGAATCTAGAACAGTGAAATGTAACATTAGTCTTTGTTGGTGACTGACATACTTTGTACTTCCTGAGCGGGAGCACATTATATGTATTTCATATCTAACAAAGCTCCTGTTAAGTTAATCAGGGGCCATTTCTGCTAGGAAAAAGAAGCAAAAGTTTAGAGGCCCCATCTTAACTCCAGCAAGTTTTGTCAAAGGGTAATGTTGCATTTATTTTGTTCTTCCCATTAGCCGAATCTGTGTTTTCTATATGGCTTGTGATTCCTTACTATATATCCCTTGGTCCCGTCTACGTGTTTAATAATGTGGCTTGTGTTTTCTGTCTAGGGGGTCTATATTGACTATGTGTCCTACTACTCCTACAATCTCTGGCAAAATGCCCTTCCTTCCTACAAGTGTAAAATATTATTGACCTTGACTTACCATTAGGGATCTGGTGTTTGGACTGATGGGTCTTTCCTGTATGTGCCTGTATACTTACCGTCCTCAACCTCTCCTCCTGTTGTTCTCTGTGCCTAACAATGTTCTTGTGATGCTCAATAGCGTACTCTCTAAGATAAGCTACTGTGACCCCTCTCCAATTAGGCAAAGATGTTTGCACCCTGTCCCTTAATGCCTTATTGAGCCCGTCCATTAACACAGAGACAGCCACCTTCCTGTAATTCGCATTATTCCCTATATCCGATACCCCAATGTATCTAACCATTATTTGCAAAGCCCGATGGAAATATTCAGATGCCATTTCATTTTCTCTCTGTTTTATGGAGAAAATTTTTCTCCACTTAACAGTAGTGGGAAAATACAACTCTAGTTGCATGTTAATTCGTTCCACGTTCTCCTGATTGTGTTCGTCAGTCATAGGACCATCCGACTCTAATTTACAATCAGTAATACATTTTTGGGTGTCAATATTAGGGGGTAGGCACGCTTTCAAAAGTATCCGCCAATCTTTGTTTGCAGGTTCATATGCATTACACAGATCCTTTACATACTTCTGACATCTGGCTAAATACTTCCGGGGATCGGGGAATTCTGAAATGATTGACCGCAGTTCTGATCTGGTCCACGGGCAATACATTACATTATTCCTGGTGAGGGTTACTCCCTGACTATCGTTTCTCCTTTTGGGAGTTACTATTTCTAAAACAGGATATAACGCCACCATTTGATTCCTAATCTGTTTACTGTGAGGTGTTGATGTCTCTGTGTAATGGACTGTCTCACACTTACCGATGTCTGTGATCTCACCAGTCCTTTCAGTGGGGGATACTGTTACTGCTCTTACTGGTTGGACAGGGCCCACCTGAATTTCCTGTAAGGCGACTGCCTGGATGAGGGCTGAGAGTGGGATGGATGCATCATTTTTCTCTGACCTATGACCTCGGAGAG
The DNA here is from genome assembly GCF_028390025.1 of Pseudophryne corroboree. Classification (NCBI taxonomy): domain Eukaryota; kingdom Metazoa; phylum Chordata; class Amphibia; order Anura; family Myobatrachidae; genus Pseudophryne; species Pseudophryne corroboree. The sequence goes on along the minus strand of NC_086447.1, from coordinate 396,912,428 downwards.
AGTTCAAAACAGGATACAACTTGCAAGGGTTAAGGTTAACACATTGATTCTGTACTTTTCTATCATTTACAGATATACCATTGATTGTAGCCATCTTCTCCCCTTCAACCTGTGTCGGTAATGGTTTGTTCGTGTCCACATTCCTGTTAGGTCTGGAATTTGCTGTGCGAGCCAGTTCCCTTTGCACCTCCCCCTCTTGCTGCCACAGGTTTAAACAATCACTATGTCTGATCCTTCGTTTTCTAGATTTGATCAGGCATATTCTACTACCTACAATCTGCAGTACCTCTGGTTCAAAGCTGCCCATCCTAGGGAATGATACCCCATCTTTGTCAGTCAAACGTACCCATTCGTCACAATAAACTTCAGTGTGTGGACCGTATTTCCCACACATAATAAACCTCGCTGACCCCTTGGGCCGCGGCTTTCCAGCCTGAACCCTGGCTACCATACGTCTCTTACTTGAGCAACTGGCTCCCATAATTGTGGGCCTTTTCCCACAAACACCAAAATACTCAATGCAAGCAGACGGTGAAAGTTCTCTGAGCGCTCTTCACCCGCTCTCGCCCACGTTGGCCAGTACTACGATACACTGTTGATAGTGTAAGGCAATGTACCCAACCTAGGGCCCCTAACTGGCTTCTATTCACTGGAAGTTTTTAGGAGTGACTTACCTTTTCCAGTGAATATCTACCGTTGGAGATTTTCCTGAGAGATACCAGCGAAAACTCCCTATGCACTTATACACAAATCACGCTTGCATATGCTCTACACGGCGCTAATGATACCACGGTTTTGCGCAAAAAGTTTGCACAAGGGTATCAAGTTGCGTCACGTATCACACCCACAAACGCCCGGCCCAATCGCACAGCGTATAGGTACTTGTTACCTATCCGCTCTATGACCACGAGTCGAATATACAAACTGCGACCCTTCATCCGGAGCGTAACAAAAAAACCTATATGGGTCACAATTCACAATTCCCTACCACTCTCCTCACGACTTGCGTACTTTACTATCTATACTAACGTGAGTCAGCCGCCTCACGCCGCCAAGCCACCACTCACTTGGTATACCAAAGACGGGATCCCGAATTCTGGGGTTCAAATACACTCACTCTTCCTTTCAACTCACACAAATACACAGTGTTTTTCTGTACAGAAAATTTCCACTCTTTCTGATCGGCAGCTTTACCCCAGAGGCAGTACAGTTTAAACAAAAAGTCTTATACTAATCTGCTTTTGAAATCGGATAGTTATGTGCTATTGCATTTAAGGTATACTACCCCACCTTTTAATTGAATGAACTATCGTGTAATTTGTACTTAGCGTCCGCACTCTTACGCAACTTTACGTAAACACACGGCCGTGCGTGCCTTTTACGTTGCGTGCGCGGTCCTGTATTTTGTCCGGGCCATGTGTACAAAACGTGCGTCCGCAATAAACCAAATCACACAGTCTCTATAAATGTGAGCATTACTAACTAATCGCTCACTTAACTCAACCCACACTTGTTCTATATAACCCTTTACGACTGGGCCAGAACTGCATTTTGTGTCTTTATAATTACTCCCTTAAATACATTTACTTCAAATTTATCTATATAGCAAACAAATGTATCCAATTTCACACAGATCTATAATGACTAATAACCTATAATTTAAATGCTATGATTTAGATTGGATAGCTATCTTGCAGAACATACACTGATATAAATATACACATAATTATGTACAATAGAGGTGTATAGTAAGCGCTTAAAACCTAAAACGTTTACAATAAATATATAAAAATTCGTGCATAACTTATTCACGTTAAATTCCAAACAGCACTCCCACGTGTAGGGGCTGCAGTATAGACTCTCTTATTGACTCATATTTCGTTGAGTCACAATAAAAATGTTCAAATAGGGATAAAGTCTCTGCGCCTTCAGTGCTTGGGTGTAGACACTTCCATCTGTGTATAACCAGAAAATGATATATATATATGCGTACCGGAAATATGATCAAATAGTGCCTGTAGTGGTATCTTTAATAGGTCATCTCCCCTTGTCTTCTTACTCCATGTATAAACGCCCTCAGCGGGGTGTTAGAACACAATTTACATAGGCAGAAGGAGAAGATGTGTCAGTAAGAATGCTCTTACTATTTATAAAGTGACTTGTGCCGTATTTGTGCAAAATAATGTATTTTATATATGAAGTGCTCTGTGCCTATAGTGTTACTATAAACCACTATATTTCTTGTGATTTCTAATATAGATAATATTAATATATATGTATCATTTACTGGCCTCCTATGAGACACCTTACCTCTTCACTGCCTCTAATTTGCATATCAAAGATATTTGCTGTTCACTACTAAAATAAAGTAGTTACACAGGTTAATTTGCATTTTAATGGCTATACTCCACAAGTCCTGGAAGAAAAGAAAGAGAAAAAAAAAAAGCTTTTTTTTTTTTTTACAGACAAGGAAAAAAAACCCATTCACTTATCTCACCATTTACTCTCACTGGGCCCAATTGGGAAACTATTTGTAATTGACTATGGCATGGGTTAAATAAATTCATTGGTAACTCATAAATGGTGCTGGATGTGACAAAGGAAAGCTGATTGTTTTGAGCACACTGAAAATCAGCTATTTAGAAAGTGACCTTCCTAAAATAGCCACTGCTCCTCCCCCTTCCACATCCATGAGGTTTACACAAGATGGTGGACAGGCCATGTAGCTAGGCCAAAATGGAGGACAAACCATGCGGCTCCTTTGTCACAAAGAAATCACACTCCACACAGGCACCAATGTTACTTTAGGCCTGAGTTTAAAAAAAACAACTACTATATCATGGCTATGCAGCAACTTTTAAATGTACTTTTAAATTCTACTTAACAGATAAACAATCCAATCTGAATCAAACACAATATGACTTATTTGAACTTTGTTTTGCAACAATATGTGAGAGGATAGGCAAAGTATAGTTACGCCCTGTGTACGTTTTTTTTCGCCAAGAAAAATTACACTGATTTTTTTAAATAGCTTTTTTCCTGTTTACCTCCGGGCTCTATCAGCACCTCTGTAGACCAGACAGAGCAGACGCAATCTAACAGCACACAAATAGGGTTTTAAAACATCCAGCAACCAGAAAAAGGTTTAACGTAGATATATTTCCACCCTTTGCTGATAGATTAAAGTCTGCTATGATCTGCTAGCCTGTGAGTATGTGAAAAACCGGATCGAGTCCCCAATTGTAAATGCTGATTTACTTACAGGACTAAAAGCAATACTTTAAAACACACTCTATACCCTTTAAAACTGAGCCGCCGCTGTATTTTAATCCTTACCCTACGTACTTTTTACACAGTTAGCGTACAAAGGTCCCTACCCCATACGCACTTTTTGTGTACTCACGCAGCGTTGGACGTATAGAGTACACGCAGTGCATACACACACAGAGAGACATGCTGAGAGCAAAATGCAGTTACACGTGCGATAGAAATATACCTTAAACCTTTAACAGGAAATGGGACACGACACCAATCGTATTTGAAAAACTATGTTGGGGTCCAACCCACCAACGGTTATCTTTACTAGCAGGGGGTTACAAGCATAATACAATACAATTAGAGAAAAAGGCTACAGTCATTGGTACATACGTTTGTTTGCCTGCACTTCCCGGTCCGGTCCTCAATCATCAAGGTAGATGTTCTTCAGAGATTGTGTGTGACCTGGCCTGCAGCTGGCTTTTTATACATTTGTCCAAAACCTAGCACAATGGGAACTGTAATCTCTTTGTGCATTGGACACTGGTATGGTTGTTTACAGGACAGGAGAGGTCATAGGTCAGTTTGAATAGGTGGGCGATGTCTGGTCCAGGTGCACTTGCAGATGTTCTCCTCCGGGTTCCCGCCGCATATCAAGAGCACAGTAAATACAGTTAATATTTATAATCTGCTCCTGCACATAACTATTTGCAGGAGCATGCGATCTTCTGCAAACCAACAACGGTCTGTTGCTCTTAAAATACCCTACAGCTGGATACCAAACACCTCTTTATAACCAAGTTCTGTCCCCTCCTATCCTGCAAAGGTGAATCCCTTTGTTGCTGTACCACTTAAACAAGTGTAAATTGCTGGTGCGGTGCATGTGGGCTATGTGTACATTGTGCACTATTTGGATTAAATATGTAATGTGTTTTTATGGCTTCTCCATGCAATTACAAACATCACCATAATTACTCATACCACGCGCTAACACGCACGACCGCGTGAGTGATCATACGCAATTTGCGAATATGTGCACGCACGGCAGAATAAGTACGCGCACGGAGGCCATCTGTGTGGTGTTTGTATGTGATGTGTGTACTGTAATATTTTCCGACTTCGACATTTGCCCATGTCGGGATTTTGACCTTGTCGGGATTTTGACCATCGGTCAACTGCTGTCGGGATTTCGAAAGTCAGGATTTTGATTGGAGGTAAATTGACTGCATCCCAGAGAGGCATATATGGACACCGTCCGATTGTCCTCTAAGGCTTCTGCTGTTTCCATTGCAGCTTGCCACATTGTGTGGCTCCGATCTTGGAAAGCAGATTCAGACGTAAAGAAGGCCCTGGAAGCCTTGCCATACAATGGCGACCTCCTGTTTGGATCAGAACTAGACAAAATTGTTGAGAAATTGGCTACCTCTATGACAGCCTGTCTGCCTTCAGCATTGTCAGCGCAACCTAGGACTCTGTCCTTTTGGTCTTTTCGTCAAGCAAAACCAAGGGACAGACATTTGCGAGAGGGTTTCGCACAGTCAAAGCTTCCAAAACAAAGACCAAACACGCTTGGGCTGCCAGACGTGCAACTTCCAAGCCAGAGGACAAACCCTCTGCCTGACGGGCATGCCTCCTCCTGGGGGACCTCATGGTGGGAGGACGACTTCTTCAATTCGTCCACACATGGCGTCAGATCACCACAGATGCCTGGGTCCTAGAAGTGGTCTCTCACGGGTACGCTCTTTCCTTCCTGGAGTCTGCCCCCAGACAGTATTTCCCTACTACTCTGTCACCGGACCCATACAAAGCACAAGCACTTTCTGGAGTCAAACTATCCCTCCTACAATCGGGGGTTATCATCTGTGATATCTCCTGTTTTACATGCTGCAATGGATGTGTTTGTCACTTAGAAGTTACAATTAACCATGATAACTTTGTAAAAAAAAAAACATAATTAATGATGAATTCTCGTAGCCACCTAATGCAGCTATAAACACACTTCTGACATTCTTTCTACAGTGAAAATCAAATATGGTTCAGAAAGTTCTTTCCAACACTGTTGCAGAAGTTCCCACAAATGTGTTGCACTTGTAGGCTGCTTTGCTTTCGCTCCTTTGTCCAGTTTATCCCAAACCAGCTCAGTGGGGTTTTAAGTCTGAAGAGTGTTCTGGCCATTCCATGATTTGAAGCCTATGGTCTTGTTCTTTTCCTCAAACGTAGTTCTAGCATAGCCTGGAGTTATGTTTTGTGTCATTATCTTAAAGTTGGATTAAACCTTGATCATCTAGGTATAGATCAGACCGTATTGTATGGGGTATCCGTTCAGATGGTCGACCATGTTATGGTCGACAGTCATTAGGTCGACCACTATAGGTTGACATGGTCGACATGGACACATGGTCGACACATGAAAATGGACGACACATGAAAGGTCGACACATGAAAAGGTCGACATGAGTTTTTTAACTTTTTTTTCTTTTGGGAACTTTTCCATACTTTACGATCCACGTGGACTACGATTGAAACGGTAATCTGCCGAGCGAAGCGAAGGCACCATGCCCGAAGCATGGCGAGCGAAGCGGGCCATGCGAGGGGACGCGGTGCACTAATTGGGGTTCCCAGTCACTTTACGCAAAAAACGACACCAGAAAAAGTAAAAAACTCATGTCGACCTTTTCATGTGTCGACCTTTCATGTGTCGACCAAGTGCCCATGTCGACCATGTCAGTGTCGACCAATAGTGATCGACCTAATGACTGTCGACCATAACATGGTCGACCATTCATACCGGAACCCTGTATGGCGCTGCAAAATGCTTTGGAAGCCCATTTGGTTTGGAAGCCAGACCAACAAGGGTTCTTCCTCCATGCTTGAAGGTTGGTGTCGCAGTTGTTTATTTACTAAGCGGCTACTTGTAAAGCCCCTGTTTCCCTTTGTGTTTAAGCCTGAAGTTTAAAGGGAAAACCGAAGATATAAAATTTTAACACATCAGTCCAAAATACCTTCTTTCAGTCTTCAGTACTCCACTGGGGGTGCATAATGACCCGAGTCCTCTTTTTTATTGCTGCAGAATAGTTGTAAATATTAGCCCATTACTTATTCGCTTATTATTTTTAAGTTTTTGTTAACCAACACTTTTTTTTAATCTCTAGTATGTTACCGTTTATCTTTGTGCTATTTCAGGTTACTCACTGGATTTAATTAAAACTGGGAAAATAGGGGTGTTCTAAAACTTTTGTCCACAGTGGCGGATCCAGGGGGGGGGCACTCGGGCCCGTGCCCCCCCTGTCATTTGTGGCAGTGTTTTACTTTTTTTTTAATTGGCCTCAGCTCTGCTGCAATCTCCCCGTAATAGAGCCAGCGGGCACTAGGGCACGAGTTCCAGCGCAAGCGTCCCGGCGGTCAGAGCCGGATTACGGAAGGGGGGCTCTGAGGGTAAGTACACCGAACCCCCATCTGAAAGGGAGCCCTGCCACCCGCCACGGATCGGATTTCTATTACCGACCCGTGGCGTAGTGCTGTGCTCCCGACCGACTGCCGTCGTATTCACACGGTCAGCCGCCAGCGCTGCACTGCACCTCCTCCTGCCTCGTAACCAATGCAACCCGGCACCCACACACGGTGTGAACACGTCACGTCACACTGTGCGCTGCCGCTCTCTCCTCCTGTACCGCGCCGCACGCTGCCGCTCTCTCCTCCTGTGCCTGCTGTTTATGAGCACCGTTAGGACTGGAGTCACAAACGCTCACTCCTGTCCTAGGATGCCAGCCAGTGGGGCAAAGCCACAAGGTATTTGCTAAGTAAATGTGGGAGGGGAGGGGAGGGGGGGCTGCAAGTTTGTCAGGGAATCCTTCATTGTTTCTTTCCTGACACAAAGTTATGTTCCTGTATCTCCCCCTCAGCACCCTCACCCTCCCTGTCTCTCCCCCTCAGCATCCTCACCCTCCCTGTCTCTCCCCCTCAGCACCCTCACCCACCCTGTCTCTCCCCTCAGCACCCTCACCCTCCCTGTCTCTCCCCCTCAGCACCCTCACCCTCCCTGTCTCACCCCTCAGCACCCTCATCCTCCCTGTCTCTCCACCTCAGCATCCTCACCTTCCCTGTCTCTCCCCCTCAGCACCCTCACCCTCCCTGTCTCTACCCCTCAGCACCCTCACCCTCCCTGTCTCACCCCTCAGCACCCTCACCCTCCCTGTCTCTCCCCCTCAGCATCCTCACCCTTCCTGTCTCTCCCCCTCAGCACCCTCACCCTCCCTGTCTCTCCCCCTCAGCACCCTCACCCTCCCTGTCTCACCCCTCACCCTCCCTGTCTCTCCCCCTCAGCACCCTCACCCTCCCTGTCTCTCCCCCTCAGCACCCTCACCCTCCCTGTCTCACCCCTCAGCACCCTCATCCTCCCTGTCTCTCCCCCTCAGCACCCTCACCCTCCCTGTCTCTCCCCCTCAGCATCCTCACCCTCCCTGTCTCTCCCCCTCAGCATCCTCACCCTCCCTGTCTCTCCCCCTCAGCATCCTCACCCTCCCTTTCTCTCCCCCTCAGCACCCTCACCCTCCCTGTCTCTCCCCCTCAGCACCCTCACCCTCCCTGTCTCTCCCCCTCAGCACCCTCACCCACCCTGTCTCTCCCCTCAGCACCCTCACCCTCCCTGTCTCTCCCCCTCAGCATCCTCACCCTCCCTGTCTCTCCCCCTCAGCACCCTCCCCCTCCCTTTCTCTTCCCCTCAGCACCCTCCCCCACCCTGTCTCTCCCCCTTTTTATGTGTATGTGGTATATTATGCAAGATGACAATACACATTTTTTTGTATAAAAAAAAAATGAAAACTTTTTTTTTTTTTTTTTGCAACCTGTGCCCCTTTCCCTCCCCACTTATATGTGTGTCATAGGGGCCCACATCACACTGACTTATATGTCACCCTCTCTCTGTCACCTACTGCCAGTCATCCTCTCCCTGTCACCCACTGCCAGTCTCCGTGTCACCCACTGCCAGTCTCCCAGGCATCCACTGCTAGTCACTCTATACCCAGTCACATTCTCCCACTCACCCTCTCTCCCACTGCCAGTCACTCTCCATCAACCACTAGCTGTCACCAACTGACAGTCACTCTCCCTGTCACCTACTGCAAATCGCTCTCTCTCACACACTCTCCCTGTCCTGTGAGGCCACACCCCTTGTAGTGGGGGGACACCCCTTTTCTGGGAGTGCATGCGCTGCAGTCGCACGCAAATGTACTTGCCCCTTCCATGGTGCCCCCCCTGTCATTTTCTTCTGGATCCGCCCCTGTTTGTCCAGTAGTATAACATTATCTCCCAAAGTGCACAGGTGCCAATAACCTAAAGCTTGGTATTTATGTTTTCCCCTTTGAAGGCTATAGTATCTTTCATTCATTTGCATTCCAGGCTAAACTAGCAGCAACCCATCAAGACCTTCTTAACCAACTGCAAGTGTTGTCTGACTGGATAACCGCCAACAGTGTATCTATTGACTTTTCATTGAACACAAATGATGTGGAGATGGTGAAGCACACTCTGCAGTCTATGAAGGTACAGATAATATACATAGACCACCTCATGTATTTCTCTCCTGCAATGGATATAAATGTAAACCCTACAGATGGTGATGCAAGGCAATGGTTGTGTGCTTGTTCTTTGATTTTGACAACTTGTAATATTAGGCATTTATCACATGTATAGTTGTGTGCCTGATACATTGAGCTTTAAGATGAATGTGAAGGTTAGGTCTACTATAAAAGGGAAAAATTAAGGTGGTCATATTTAGGAAAATAAATGCTTTACTAATTATCTGTACACCTTTCTGTGATTTCACCTACAGACTATAAGCAAGCAGCTGTCAGAGCGAAAGGTTGAACTTGAGACGACAGCATTTGATGTCCAGTTCTTCATATCTGAACACGCCCAGGATCTTGCTCCAAGTCAAAGCAAACAGCTGTTGAGATTACTGAATGCAACACAAAAGAGCTTCCGGGATGCTCACAGCAAGATTTCTTCTCACACCGAGACCTTAAAAAGTCACTTGCTGGTAGCACAAGACATGAATGATCAGAAGGTTTGCCTCTCAGTGCACGTGGTGCTTGCAGAATATCCGTTTGCAGTTTTCTTGTCAGGCAACTTTCAGTTTGAGTAAAATATTTTTTTGTAGGTGGGATATAGCATGAAGCTCACAAATGATGCCATGTCCATTTATGGATCGCCCAAGTCATGTTTGGCCTTTTTGTTATTTTAAAGTCTGTGTTGCAACCCCTGAATGCTGCTTTTAAGGGAGTTTACCTCTAACTTCAATATATAGCATTATAGCATTGTCCTATTGGCTGTCCCAAAAATGTAAAAATTGTAGCCTCTTACCCATAAGTTATACAAAAGAGGGTAAAAATGACACAGAATTTTTGTTTTTTAGGAAGTACAGTAGACGAGCAACATTGGCATCCAATAATAATAACAACTAATAAGCCTGTTTAAAAAACAAAAAACATTTTTGTGGGAAATTGAATGTCCCCAATTATCTCTAAAATGCCGAAATATAACAAGTTTACTTTTCTTGCTAGAAAGTTTTCCACACTGTAAGCATAACTATATATATGACACATTAGACATATCCCCATGTGGCATAATATTATCTTACCCTATTCTAGATTTACATTAAAACCTATCACATCTAGTATGTAAATTGATAATCATACTATGCCATAAGAATAGTATTTTACAGAGAATTTCAAGGGATTCAAAGGAACCCTCCTTTCAGCATAAATTACTTACTTTCTACACAGTGGCGGAGATACTGTAGGGCAAGGAAACATTTTTTGACAGGTAGTTGAGCAGTCATAGTATATAGAATATATCTCATTGTTTTCTTTTCATTTATAATAATAATAAACCCAATTGAAGGAGAAACCCAGACAAATCCTCCTTAAGTATACATCCTGCTTTAACAGTCATATCTTAAATCTAACCTCTGTTTGATATCTTCTTTTTCTGCATCATTATTAACACAGGTTCCAGGATAAAAGGATATTGGGAATATCAACACATCTGAATGACCTACTCTAACATGTGCATGGTCAGGCTTTGGTCAAACCTTTCTCAACTTGGTCTACTTGCAATTCTTTGGAATGAATGTAATGTTTTCCTTTTCTACACTCCGGTCACCTTGCTCACACCATGGTCCACTGCTGCCATGTTTACAGCATACTGTGCTCTGTGACTGTTAGGTGCTGCAGTACCAAGCAGAGTCTTAGCTAGTATCTCTTTACTTCCTGTAGGATGCTGAGGTGCAGCTGCAAGAGCACAAGGAGAAGCTGCAAGAGATATGTGACCTGCTCACACAGACAGAGAACCGTCTCATTGGTCAACAAGACTTATTGTCGGCACGTGACAGCCCAGCTGAGCTGCAGCACTGTCAGACTGAGTATGAGGTATTGTGAAAGACTTGCTTGTAGAGTAGAAGTGTTACCTTAGTATATTATTTTGTTTGACTACATAGTGATCGCATTTTCTGGGTTACTGTGCAGCCATTGTACATTTTGAGTTGCTTCAGTGTATGCAAAAATCGGATTAGCGTACATCTCTAAATCAGACTCCTGGTCTGTTATTCCAATTGGGAAAGCTCATAAATATAAACTATTTTTCTCTTACGTCCTAGTGAATACTGGGGTGTTGTACTTTAGTACCATGGGGTATAGATCGAGTCCACTGGAGCCTGGCACTTTAAAACTTTTACTGTGTGTATGTGTGTGCTGGCTCCTCCCCTCTATGCCCCTCCTACCAGACTCAGTTTAGAAAAATGTGCCCTAGGAGCCGGGTGCATTTCTCTGGAGCTCCAGAGATTTTTCTTTTAAATTTAATTTAGTTTATTATTTTCAGGTAGCTCTGCTTGGCAGACAGACTACCTGCTTCATGGGACTTAGAGGGGAGACCGAACCAAGCTGACAGGACACTGAGCTCCTGAGGTGCTGATCACTCATTGTCAGTATGTTTGCCCACACCAGCAGCTAGTCGCCACCCTCTAACAGATTCCGAAGAACAGGTGCTGTAAGTGTTACACCGGGGTCCCGGTTACCGGGTCCCCCGTGCAGTTTGGCGGCATGTCACGTGGCTGTGGTGCCCGCCGCTGACGGAACTGGCTCAGGGCTATTGCCCCGCAGTGCTCACTGTCATCTAAGGCTTTGTGTGGACTGTAAATGACATTTCCGAGGTGTTTTACACATGTGGCCAGTATAATCTTGTCAGGGACCGGGCGCCATTGCAAGGGGCAGGGCTTCCCGGAGCCGGACCAGCAGCGGGGAAAGCGCCATTTTCCTGCTGCTGCGGATCACCAAGACTGCATGCACGCTGCTCCTCCAGGACCCACGCTGTTACAGACTGTCTGTACCAGGGGGTCGTAGACAGGGGAGAGCACGTCAGCGGTAACACCGCTGCACTGATATTACATACACTTATTTACACACATTTGCTGCTGTGTTCTGAGTGCTGGGTCCGCTCCTCAGTGTCACTCCAAAGGGCTCTCTAGGTTCTGTGTGGGGTGTTTGGCAACGGGCTGCGCTGTTGTTTCCTCTATAATGTCTGAAGACTTGGTTATGTGTGCTGCTTGTAATTCTACCCTGTCTTCAGTGGGGTCTCTCATGTGTGAGCAATGTTCCTTGTCTCCTCAAGGGCCCAGCTCACAGGCACCTGACTGGTTGGATAGCCTTAAGAGCATGATTCACAATGTCAATTCTGAACTAGCTGTAGCTAAAAGGGAGAGACAGGTGTAAATCACTCAATTGATTGTGTAGCTAAGGCAGCAGATTCCAGGAAGGCTGTGCAGCCCCCTCTAGTGGCTTCACACAAACGCTCACTGCCACAGGTTTTACAGTCCGATTCTGATTCTGATCAGCCAGATGTGGCTGATGATGACATGGACGAGGACAGCTCTCTGTCCCCTGGGGTGGAGTCCCTCGGTTTTGCCAAAAGAGAGGTCCTTCACATACCAAACCCGGAGGCGGAACCAGATGAGGAGTTATACTTTAATGTAAGACCCAAAAGTTCAGCTACCTTTACGGTGTCTAAGGAGTTAAACTCCCTCGCCACGGAGGCTTGGTTAAACCCTGATAAAAAAATTAAAATTACTAGGAGGTTTTTACCTACCTTTCCCCTTCCAGCTGAGGATAGAAAGGTCTGTAAAAAACCCCCGTCGGTCAATACATCTGTATCCAGACTGTCAAAAAAATTGGTGCTGCCTGTCCCTGGGGCTGTATCCTTTAATGAGCCTACTAACCGTAAAATTGATACAACGCTCAAGGCCATTTATACGGCAGCAGGCGCAGCACAGCGCCCCACAATAGTTTGCGGGTGGATCTCCATGGCTGTGGTAAAGTGGTCTGATAATGTTATTGATGGTTTAGTCGCTCTGCCCCGAGATGAGGTTGTTACCCTGCAGCAACATATAGAGATGCTGAAAATTTTATGAGCGAGGCTATAAAGGAGTTGTGTAAGATTAATGGCCACACTACTGCTATGGCGGTCTCAGCGTGCAGAGCTCTGCGGTTACGTCAATTGGCGGCGGACGCCGATTCCAAAAAGGGTGTAGAAAATCTTCCCTTTACAGGTGATGCCTTGTTTGGAGACTAATTGAATAAGTGGATCTCCCAAGCAATGGCGGGTAATTCTACCTATCTGCCGTCGACTGCGCCACCTGCTAGACGTTCTTACACCGGATCCTCCTTGCAGTCCTTTCATGTGGCAAGGTTCAGAGGCAGGGGCTGAGGGGTCTCTACCACCTCCAGAGGATCTCGTGGTAAGTCCCGTAAACCTGCACCTACTGTCTCCCTGGACCACTGGTGCTAAACCCTCCGCGTGACAGTTGGCCCCAGCGACAAGGCGACTTTCATGTAGGTGCTGGCCTTCAACACTTCGCCCACGTGTGGGCGGAGTCCTGCCAGGATCCTTGGGTGAGGGACCTCATTTCCCATGGATACCGACTGGAATTCTAAACACTACCTCCTCACAGGTTTTTCAAGTCAGGCTTAACAGCTTTACCTGCAGCAAAAGTTACCTTGCAAGAGGCTATTCAAAAGCTTTTGCAGACGGGTTTTTTTTTCCTGTGCCTCCTCCGATACACAACAGGGGTTTTTATTCCAGTCATTTTGTCGTTCCCAAACCAGACGGTTCGGTGCGCCCCATCTTGAACCTAAAGTTTCACAACCCATATCTGCGGGTGTTCAAATTCAAGATGGAGTCCCTGAGGGTGGGGGTGTCCGCTCTGAAGGAGGGGGAGTTCCTGGTGTCTCTTGATGTCATGGATGCTTACCTTCACATTCCCATGTGGCCTCCTCATCAGGCTTACCTCAGGTTTGCCATATTGGACAACCATTTCCAGTTTCAGGTCTTACCCTTCGGATTATCCACAGCTCCGAGGGTCTTCACCAAGGTCATGGCGGAGATGATGCTGCAACTGAGCATGATGGGAGTAAACATAGTTCCCTATTTGGATGATCGCCTAATAAAGGCTGTGCCAGGGAACGTCTGCTACACAGCATCGATCTGACTACTTGCCTACTCACGGATCATGGGTGGATTCTAAATTTCCAGAAATCTCACCTGGAACCGACCCAGTTTCTTTAGTTTCTGGGAAGGATACTGGATACAGTGTATCAAAAGGTGTTTCTACCGATGGACAAGGCCTTGGCTTTCCAGGCCATGGTCCGCTCGGTCCTCAGTCCTCGCAAGGTGTCCATACATCTTTGCATCAACTTACTGGGCAAGATGGTGGCTGCTAACGAGGCAATCCAATACAGCAGATTCCATGCCCGGCCATTTCAACTGTATCTACTGGACAAATGGTCGGGTTCTCACCTTCACATGCATCGGGAAGTGACCTTGTCTCCGAAAGCCCGGATTTCTCTATTATGGTGGCTACAAGTGCCTCACCTGGTAGAGGGCAGGAGTTTCAATATCCACTCGTGGATTCTACTGGCAATGGATGCCAGCCTCCGGGGTTGGGGGCTGTGACCCAAGGTGTCCAGTTCCAGGGGATATGGTTGACACAGGAATCAGCTCTGCCGATAAACATACTGAACTCAGGGCAATTTACAATGCCCTTCTGCTTGCTTCTCATCTCCTGACGGATCGGACGATCCAGGTTCAGTCGGACAACACCACGGCAGTGGCGTACATAAACCGACAAGGGTGAATGAGAATCAGAGCGGCGATGCGAGAGGTGTCAAGAATCCTCCTCTGGGCGGAGACCAAAGCAATGGCCATTTCTGCCATATTCATTCCAGGCATGGACAACTGGCAAGTGGACTTCCTCAGCAAACACAACCTCCATCCGGGGGAATAGGGCCTACATTCCCATGTGTTTCAACGGATAATTCACCGGTGGGGCTGTCCACAGATAGATCTGATGGCTCCTCGTCTCAACAAGAAGCTATGCCATAAAGACTAAAAGTTAACCCTGCGCCTTGAGAATTAAAAAGCAGCTCCCATAAGAGTGGCACAATTGTTATGAATGAAAAAGGAGCGCTAACTGTGTTATGTAACGTCATGAATATTTGCAAACACCTGTGAAAAAGAATAAATTAGTAAAAAATGTTTACAGCACTTTTATGTGCTGGTGCAGAAGTCCGTTTGTGGGTTCCGTTAATTGCCGGCGTTTCGTCCCGCACTGCGGCGGCGGTCCGAGGCTCACTACCTCTCCCTGACACTGCCTACCTTGAAGTAGAGTCTTCGGTCTGTAGATCTTTCTCCGCCCGGCTAGTTCCCGCACGCTGTTTTTCTGTTCTCACACCCGTCGGACTAAGAACCCACGGGTCCAAAACGCGCTGGAAAGCGACAGCAGGAGAGCCCGGCATCTGAACACGTCACTCAGCCTACGCCGACGGGTGTGTAAACAGAAAAACAGCGTGCGTGAACCAGCTGGGCGGAGAAAGATCTATAGACCGAAGACTCTACTTCAAGGTAGGCAGTGTCAGGGAGCCATGGGAGCCACAAGACCCCAGTATCCACTACGGACTAGGAGAAAAGGAATTACCGGTAGATATTGAATTTCTATTTTTTGCACTGTTTTTTATTGCTGCAGAAAGTATCTCTATTTCTCTTACATGGGGTATAGACTGGTCCACTAGGAGCCATTGGCACTTTAAGAGTTAATAGTGTGGGCTGGCTCCTCCCTCTATGTCCCTCCTACCAGACTCAGTTTAGAAAATGTGCCCGGAGGTGCCGGTCACAGCTAGGGGAGCTCTACAGAGTTCTCTTAGAAAAAGTTTTTTCTTTGTTTTTCAGAGTTTGTTTTTTTACAGGGAGGCTGCTGGCGACAGCCTCCCTGCAGCGAGGGACTGAGGGGGGGGAGCAGTGTCTGCCCTGCGGGGTCTTGAGCCACTGCCCCCGCTGACTGGACATTGAACTCCAGAGGGGTCCGATCGCGCCCCTCCACAGGGGAATGCTCACCCCGGCAGCCAGCCGCCACCCCCTCAGGGAGCTGAAGTGTGGCGAGTGAGTCACTGTCCCCCCTTGCAAGCTCTCCTACCCTCTAGCCGCCCTCTTCACACTGGCCCCCAGTGTGAAGAGGGCGGCTAGAGGGTAGGAGCGCGGTCTTAACCGCGCTTCTGGAAGGCTCAGCGGTACTGCGGTGCGGCGCTGTGAGGGGCGCCCTGGGCCAGCTCCGGACGCTACACTGACCAAAACAAGCCTGTCGGGGTCTGTGGCTCCAGGCCAGCACAAAATCCTCCGGCCAGTATAATCTTCAAAGAGCGGGAAGACAGCGCCATTGAGGCGGCGGAGCTTCTCCTCAGAAAGGACCCAGCAGCGTTCAGCGCCATTTTCCTGCCTGCAGCTCACTGCCAGTGGATGCACAGGTCCCTCCAGAGCGACTCCAGCTATCTGTACGGTACCAGGGGGTTGTAGAAGGGAGGGGAGGCTGTGTTTAGGCTGTGTCACCAATTAAGGGACACAGTCAGCGCGGGTTTAGGGTCTCCCTATACTCTAATATGGGATCAGTACTAAATGCCGCCGGCCGGAATCCCGGCGGTCGAAATACCGACGCCGGAATCCCGACCACACAATCCTGACAGGGCTTGTGTGAAAAAGGCTTCTTGGGTGGGTGGGGACACCCACGAAGGGAGAATATGTCGGGATTGTGGCGGTCGGGATTGTGGCGGTCGGGATTCCGGCGTCGGTATTTCGACCGCCGGGATTCCGGCCGGCGGCATCTTGACCGCATCCCTCTAATAGCGCTGTGTGTGGGTTGGCTCCAATCTCTGTGTCTCTCTGCCATTCTTGGGGGGGAAACTCTGTCTGCCCTGTGTGTTTGTGGGGTGTTTGGTGGGTGTGAGACAACATGTCTAGGGACACTGTTTCATATGCTGCAGAGGATTTGTCTTCCCAGGAAGACTCCATACCATGTAATCAGGATTGCACTGTTTTAGCACAGATCCCAGCTAGAGAGCCAGAATGGTTAGTCTCTCTGAGGGGGACTATTTATCAGATTTCTGATAGAGTTGCTAGGACTGAGCATGCCACTCAGGTCCTCCAGTCCTCTATGGTTGTATGGTCTGATACTGCCTCCTCGGGGTCCCCTGCGGTACATTCTCACAAACGTGCACTTGCAATTATGCAGGATGACACGGACACCGACTCTGACGCTGCAGACGGTGACGGGGATGTATTGAGGGGGTCAGCATCACTTGCAAAGGGGGTGCAGTTGATGATTGAGGCTGTTAGGGATGTTTTACACATTTCGGACACAGCTCCGGAACAGGTGGAGGAGGCCTTCTTTACAGATAATAAGAAGCCCCCCCTCACCTTCCCGGCGTCCAAAGAATTAAATGCTATCTTTGAAAAGGCCTGGGAAACTCCGGAAAAGAAATTTCAGATCCCTAAGAGGGTCTTGGTTGCTTTTCCCTTCCCTGAGGAAAATAGAAAGAAACGGGAATCCCCACCGATAGTCGACGCCTCTGTCTCCAGGCTGTCCACACAGGTGGTGTTACCAGTCCCGGGATCTACCGCGTTGAAGGACCCGGCAGATCGCAAGGTGGATGCTACGCTAAAATCCATTTACACGGCTTCAGGGGCTATATTGCGGCCTACGATAGCTTGTGCTCGGATTGCAAAAGCTATTGCTAGGTGGTCTATCACTCTACAGGAGGAATCGACTATGCTGGATAAAGGTGACGTTGACTTATTTTTACGTAATATTCAGGATTCTGCAGGGTTCCTGGTAGATTCCATGAAGGACCTGGGTTCCATGTCTGCGGGGATCTCCTCCATGTCCGTCTCGGCTCGCATGGGTCTCTGGCTGCGCCACTGGTCTGTGGACGCGGAATCCAGGTAGAGTGTGAAGGGCCTACCATATAAAGGCCAGGCTCTCTTTGGGGAGGCGCTGGATGCTTGGATTGCCGCGGCTACCGCGGGTAAGTCTCCTTTTCTCCCCTCAACTGCAACGGCTACGAAGAAGCCTTTTTCATCAGCCACGTCACAGTCCTTTCGGCCCGCGAGGTCTAGAAAGAACAAGCCCTCGAACACCTTCTTCAGAGGTGGTCGTGCCAAAGGAAAGAAACCTGCTCCCACAGGTTCTCAAACCCAGAAGCCCGCTTCTGATACCCCTAAGTCCTCCACATGACGGTGGACAGCTGGGCCTGGAGGAGGGTCAGGTGGGGGCAAGACTCCGGCAGTTCAGCCACGTCTGGGTGTCGTCTGATCTGGACCCCTGGGTCCTGGATATAGTGTCCAGAGGGTACAGGCTGGAGTTTCAAAATCCCCCGCCTCACCGTTTCTTCAAGTCAGGCTTGCCAGCTCTGCTGGCGGACAGAACAATTCTTCTGGAGGCCATCAGAAAATTGGTGGTGTCAGAGGTCATTGTTCCAGTTCCGCCTCAGCAGCGGAACAAGGGTTATTATTCGTACCTTTTTGTGGTACCAAAACCGGATGATTCGGTACGACCTATCCTGAACTTAAAGTATTTGAACCCTTATCTCAGGGAGTTCAAATTCAAGATAGAATCTCTGAGAGCTGTCATCTCGGGACTGGCGGAGGGGGAGTTCCTGGTGTCTCTGGACATCAAGGATGCATACCTCCACATTTCCATTTGGTCGCCGCATCAGGCATATCTCAGGTTTGCACTGTTGGATGATCAATATCAGTTCCAGGCGCTGCCGTTTGGCCTCTCCACAGCACGAAGGATCTTCACCAAGGTGATGGCGGAGATGATGGTTCTCCTCCGCAAGCAGGGGGTGACCGTAATTCCGTATCTGGACAACCTCCTGATCAATGCATCGTCCAGGGAGCGGTTGTTGCGGTCCATCGCACTCACGACGCGGCTCCTCAGGAAGCACGGTTGGATCCTGAACCTTCCGAAGTCTCATCTGGAGCCGACAAGGCGGCTGTCTTTCCTGGGAATGATCCTCGACACGGAAGTGCAGAGGGTATTTCTCCCGGTGGAGAAAGCGTTGGTGATTCAAACAATGGTCCGGGATGTCCTAAAGCCTACCCGGGTATCGGTCCATCAATGCATACGCCTTCTGGAGAAGATGGTTGCCGCCTACGAGGCTCTGCAGTACAGCAGCTTTCATGCTCGACCTTTTCAGCTGGACCTATTGGACCAGTGGTCGGGCTCTCACCTACACATGCACAAGAGGATACGCCTGTCTCCGAAAGCCAGGATTTCACTCCTCTGGTGGCTACAATTTCCGCAACTTCTAGAAGGGCGAAGGTTTGGAATTCAAGACTGGATCCTTCTAACCACAGATGCAAGTCTAAGAGGTTGGGGAGCTGTCGCTCTGGGGGAAACCTTTCAAGGACGATGGTCGGATCAAGAATCACTTCTCCCAATAAACATCCTGGAACTCAGGACCGTGTACAACGCTCTTCTGCAAGCAGCACACCTTCTAAAGGATTGGGCTGTTCAGGTGCAGTCGGACAACGTGACCACGGTGGCCTACATAAACCGACAAGGCGGAACGAAGAGCAGGGCTGCTATGTCAGAGGTGTCAAAAATCCTCATCTGGGCAGAAAGGCACGCAGTGGCAATGTCGGCAATCTTCATTCCGGGCGTAGACAACTGGGAAGCAGACTTCCTCAGCAGACACAATCTCCATCCAGGAGAGTGGGGCCTCCATCCGGAGGTGTTCGAGGAGGTAACCGGTTGGTGGGGGGTTCCTCACATAAACATGATGGTCTCCCGCCTCAACAAGAAGCTTCGGAGATATTGTTCCAGGTCGAGAGACCCACAGGCGGTGGCGGTGGACGCACTTGTAACTCCGTGGGTGTTCAAGTCAGTGTATGTGTTCCCTCCACTTCCTCTTATACCAAAGGTTCTTCAACTCATGAGAAGAACAAAGGTTTAGGCAATCCTCATTGCTCCGGACTGGCCAAGGAGGGATTGGTACGTGGAACTACTGGATCTTCTGCTGGAAGATCCATGGCCTTTACCTCTTCGGGAGGATCTGCTCCTGCAGGGGCCGTTCGCTTATCAAGACTTACCGTGGCTACGTTTGACGGCATGGCGGTTGAACGCCAGATCTTAACTCGGAAAGGTATCCCGAGTGAGATCATTCCTACCCTGATACAGGCTAGGAAAAGGGTAACGTCTAAACATTACCATCGCATTTGGAAGAAGTATGTTTCTTGGTGTGAGGCCAAGAAGTTTCATGCGGTGGAGTTTAAACTTGGACGTTTTCTCCTTTTCCTGCAAGCAGGGGTGGATATGGGACTGAGATTGGGCTCCATCAAGGTCCAGATCTCTGCTTTATCCAGCGGTGAATTGGGAGCTGATGGAGCTGTAGCACACTGGCGTTGTGACTGTGGCATAATGGCTTCTCCATGGTATTGGGCATGGCCACAGTCCCTGATGGAAATGTTGTTCCTAAAAAGGTGTTGATCTGCCATGCTTACTGGAGGTCCCTTACTCAACTGCATGCTGCAGGGCAACTGCCTTTCAGCCTCCCACAAATCAGGATGAATGTGCTGATTGCGACTATAGGGGGAGATGTACTAAGCAGTGAAAAGAGCATAGAACTGAGCCAGTGGAGAAGTTGCCCATGGCAGCATTGAAGTAACATTTATAATTTGCATATTATAAAATTGTACAGAGCAGCTGATTGCAATGGGCAACTTCTCCACTGCCTCATTTCTTCCCCTTAACACTTCTTAGTACATCCCTCGCCCCTACAAATCAGTTGGAAGGTATAATTAAGGGTGTATTAAGGGAATAGACATCAACAGTTATTTACTTTCAAGAGACAACAGTGTATTTGGGAATATCGGGAAGTTTTATTTTAACCCTTCATTTTTCACCCACAATTCAGTATGTAATGTAGCACGGGTACTGTAAAAAGGACTCACAGGACTCCGGTTACTTTACTGGCATCAGACACTGTAGCACAGCATACATAGGCTTGGGCCTGGTCACACAGGTACATACAGAAAAATATAACTCAAACATAAAAAGTCCTAGCACTTCCTGTGCTCAAAAGTCATTCTACTGCAGTGGCTTGTAGCCACACATGCCATGCCCTCCTGGCACGCACAATGTGCACAGTCCCTGGCGCTATAAACTGGGTCCAGCTCACCGGTCCCTAATATGCATCATCACAATGCACTGTGGGTGTTTGGAAGTTTTAAACCCCTCTCCTACACCTGACTTCCTGCTGTCTCTGGGTGAGCTGGAAAACCTGGACCTCTGTTTCTCCAGCTGCTGCTATGCAGTTTAAAAAGCCTGCAATTAAAAACCTCCACTACAGGTGCAGTATGTGCAGGTCTTGTTTTCTTCTCCCTTGGAGGGAGCTGATTCCACCAAAATGTGGGCAATTGTGGTGAGACACAAGCTCTCTCACCACAGTATCTGCTGCACATAGAAAATGAATATCAGCTGTTATGCAAATCATGTTAGTATTATCGAAAGATAACAGTTAATAGCCATTTCCATCACCCGTTCTGATCATAACCAGTGCAGGTTTTACGGATTAGACTGTACATTTCCCTGAGAATTTTACAACCATAACATCTATAGAAACTGTAGATTTCACTGAGCATTTTGCAACCATGTCATATATAGCCAATCCCTTACAACCTGTCTCTTAGATTACTACGAGCAGAGCTAGATTAAGGCTTTGTGGGGCCTCAGGCACTTAAGACTTGGGTGGCCCTAAAAAGCCACATTTGGGATGCAGGGATTGGGTCCTTGTGTGCAAGCCTTCATTATGTGTGGACACACATGATGCCCCCATTTCATGCCACGCAGCGTTTGTGTATATTGTGTCCCCAGCTGCTGAGCTGCTCCTGACACACACACACACACACACACACACACACACACACACACACACACACACACACACACACACACACACACACACACACACACACACTTCCCTCCCTACCTATCTTCCCTGAGGGACACTTCAACCATTGGGTGTGATAGTATCGAAAAAGCAGTACTGTCCTGTCAAAATCAGAGTGGTTGGGATGTATACATTTTTAATTTACCATTGACTTTATGCGCTTATAAACATTCAGGTGTATAAATGACTGAACACACACTGCTTCAATAGATTACTATAACTTTATATCATATAAAAATGTATTTCATACATACAAAGACAATTAATTACATTTAATGTTAATTAACTTTATGAGGAAGCACCCGAGGGTGCGAAACGCGTTAGAGATTGCACCCCTAAATTCCAGGAAGGACGCACCATCAGCTATATTTGCCTGCCTACACCTGGATCACTGCTTTCATTTGTCCGGTTACCACGGCACCTATTGTGACGCCACATGCTAGAGGCGCCCACCGTGAATGAGACATCAGGACCGGAGGCAAATAGCAGGTGTGTAAAGGCCGGACGCGGTCCGGACACGAAGGTGAGCTCCGGCGGCTGAATTATTGCCCATTTACAAGTCCATTCCTCTGCTAGAAGGTGTTCTATCACCAATCACTCCACAGCATACC
The DNA here is from genome assembly GCF_028390025.1 of Pseudophryne corroboree. NCBI lineage: Eukaryota > Metazoa > Chordata > Amphibia > Anura > Myobatrachidae > Pseudophryne > Pseudophryne corroboree. Next base: position 396,890,236 of record NC_086447.1, on the reverse strand, counting down.
TGTAGCTTCTGGAAAGGAGCACTTAGCAGTGGACATTCAGTGTGGCAGAGAGTGGAGGCAGGTGAGCCCACAACAAGTGGAGACTTTTGCTAATTCTGATACTACAAACTACATTGTAGCACTTTGGAGTCCACGTATGTTACAAAGTTTTAATCCTCTTATTGGGACATTATAAATGAGGATAGTTTATATATTTTTTATGGTGTCTATAGTAGACACAATAACAGTCACGTGACCAACAATTTTTATGTATAGCATTGGATGCCGTTCATTAATTAACTTTAAATGTAATGAATTGTCTTTGTATGTATGAAATACATTTTTATATGATAGAAAGTTATAGTAATCTATTGAAGCAGTGTGTGTTCAGTCATTTATACACCTGAATTTTTATAAGCTCATAAAGTCACTGGTAAATTGGATTGTTTTTAGTATAGTCATTAAGAGCCTTACTTATTTTAGCTGTGTGCACACAGACACTGCTGGACTTAATTGCTGCTCATCGTTATTGCAGGATAAGATTATTAAACATAAACTTTCTATTCATAATAAAGAGTATATTAGCGCCTGAAAAAAGAGTTTTGTGGGATGTACAGTATACATACCTAGTCATATGCATATATGCATACAGTCATACACATTTCTCTGACGTCCTAAGTGGATGCTGGGACTCCGTAAGGACCATGGGGAATAGCGGCTCCGCAGGAGACTGGGCACAACTAAAGAAAGCTTTAGGACTACCTGGTGTGCACTGGCTCCTCCCACTATGACCCTCCTCCAGACCTCAGTTAGAATCTTGTGCCCGGCTGAGCTGGATGCACACTAGAGGCTTTCCTGAGCTCCTAGAAAAGAAAGTATACTTTTAGGTTTTTTATTTTCAGTGAGATCTGCTGGCAACAGACTCACTGCTACGAGGGACTAAGGGGAGAAGAAGCGAACCTACCTGCTTGCAGCTAGCTTGGGCTTCTTAGGCTACTGGACACCATTAGCTCCAGAGGGATCGAACACAGGCCCAGCCTCGGTCATCCGGTCCCGGAGCCGCGCCGCCGTCCCCCTTACAGAGCCAGAAGCAAGAAGATGGTCCTGGAAATCGGCGGCAGAAGACTTCGGTCTTCAACAAGGTAGCGCACAGCACTGCAGCTGTGCGCCATTGCTCCTCATGCACACCTCACACTCCAATCACTGATGGGTGCAGGGCGCTGGGGGGGGGGCGCCCTGAGCAGCAATATTAAACGCCTTGCTGGCATAAAACTCACATAATATAGTCTTAGAGGCTATATATGTGAAAAATACCCCAGCCAGATATCCATAAAAAGCGGGAGAAGTCAGCCGAAAAAGGGGCGGAGCTATCTCCCTCAGCACACTGGCGCCATTTTTCCCTCACAGCTCCGCTGGAAGGATCGCTCCCAGGCTCTCCCCTGCAGTTTCAAGACTACAAAGGGTAAAAAAGAGAGGGGGGGCACTAAATTTTGGCGCAGTAGTATACATATAAGCAGCTATAAGGGAAAATCACTCAGTTATAGTGTTAATCCCTGTGTTATATAGCGCTCTGGTGTGTGCTGGCATACTCTCTCTCTGTCTCCCCAAAGGGCTTTGTGGGGTCCTGTCCTCAGTCAGAGCATTCCCTGTGTGTGTGCAGTGTGTCGGTACGGCTGTGTCGACATGTTTGATGAGGAGGCTTATGTGGAGGCTGAGCAGATGCCGATAAATGTGATATCACCCCCTGCGGGGCCGACACCTGAGTGGATGGACTTGTGGAAGGAATTACGTGAAAGTGTCAACTCCTTACATAAAAGGTTTGACGACATAGCAGATGTGGGACAGCCGGCTTCTCAGCTTGTGCCTGCCCAACTGTCTCAAAAGCCATCAGGGGCTCTAAAACGCCCGCTACCTCAGATGGCAGACACAGATGTCGACACGGATACTGAATCCAGTGTCGACGACGATGAGACTAATGTAACTTCCAATAGGGCCACACGTTACATGATTGAGGCAATGAAAAATGTGTTGCACATTTCTGATGTTACCCCAGGTACCACAAAAAAAGTGTATTATGTTTGGGGAGAAAAAACTACCAGTGGTTTTTCCCCCATCTGATGAATTAAATGAGGTGTGTGAAGAAGCGTGGGCTTCCCCCGATAAGAAACTGGTAATTTCTAAAAAGTTACTAATGGCGTACCCTTTCCCGCCAGAGGATAGGTCACGTTGGGAAACATCCCCTAGGGTGGATAAAGCGCTCACACGCCTGTCAAAGAAGGTGGCACTACCGTCTCCGGATACGGCCGCCCTGAAGGAGCCTGCTGATAGGAAGCAGGAGGCTATCCTGAAGTCTGTATATACACACTCAGGTATTATTTTAAGACCGGCTATTGCTTCAGCATGGATGTGCAGTGCTGCAGCTGCGTGGTCAGATTCCCTGTCGGAAAATATTGATACCCTTGACAGGGACACTATATTGCTAACCATAGAGCATATTAAAGACGCAGTCTTATACATGAGAGATGCACAGAGGGATATTTGCCGGCTGGCATCTAAAATAAGTGCTATGTCCATTTCTGCCAGGAGAGGGTTATGGACTCGGCAGTGGACAGGGGATGCAGATTCTAAAAGGCATATGGAAGTTTTGCCTTATAAAGGTGAGGAGTTGTTTGGGGATGGTCTCTCGGACCACGTTTCCACAGCGACAGCTGGGAAGTCAGCTTTTCTACCCCATGTTCCCTCACAGCCAAAGAAAGCACCGTATTATCAGGTACAGTCCTTTCGGCCCCAAAAAGGCAAGCGGGTTAAAGACGCGTCCTTTCTGCCCAGAGGCAGAGGTAGAGGGAAAAAGCTGCAGCATACAGCCAGTTCCCAGGAACAAAAGTCCTCCCCCGTTTCCTCTAAGTCCACCGCATGACGCTGGGGCTCCACAGGCGGAGCCAGGTACGGTGGGGGCCCGTCTCAAGAACTTCAGCAATCAGTGAGCTCGCTCACGGGTGGATCCCTGGATTCTTCAATTGGTATCTCAGGGGTACAAGCTGGAATTCGAGACGTCTCCCCCTCGCCGTTTCCTCAAATCTGCCTTGCCAACAACTCCCTCAGACAGGGAGGCTGTGCTAGAGGCAATTCACAAGCTGTATTCCCAGCAGGTGATAGTCAAGGTGCCCCTCCTTCAACAAGGACGGGGTTACTATTCCACAATGTTTGTGGTACCGAAACCGGACGGTTCGGTGAGACCCATTTTAAATTTGAAATCCTTGAACACTTATATAAAAAAATTCAAGTTCAAGATGGGATCGCTCAGGGCGGTTATTTCAAGCCTGGACGAGGGGGATTACATGGTATCACTGGACATCAAGGATGCTTACCTGCATGTCCCCATTTACCATCCTCACCAGGAGTACCTCAGATTTGTGGTACAGGATTGTCATTACCAATTCCAGACGTTGCCGTTTGGTCTGTCCACGGCACGAGGGTATTTACCAAGGTAATGGGCGAAATGATGATACTCCTTCGAAAAAAGGGAGTTTTAATTATCCCGTACTTGGACGATCTCTTGATAAAGGCGAGGTCCAGGGAGCAGTTGTTGGTCGGGGTAGCACTATCTCGGGAGGTGCTACAACAGCACGGTTGGATTCTAAATATTCCAAAGTCACAGCTGGTCCCTACGACACGTCTACTGTTCCTGGGGATGGTTCTGGACACAGAACAGAAAAAAAGTGTTTCTCCCGGAGGAGAAAGCCAAGGAGCTGTCATCTCTAGTCAGAGGCCTCTTGAAACCAAAACAGGTGTCGGTGCATCACTGCACGCGAGTCCTGGGAAAAATAGTAGCTTCCTACGAAGCAATCCCATTCGGCAGGTTCCATGCAAGGACCTTTCAGTGGGACCTGTTGGACAAGTGGTCCGGATCGCATCTTCAGATGCATCGGCTGATAACCCTGTCTCCAAGGACCAGGGTGTCTCTGCTGTGGTGGCTGCAGAGTGCTCATCTTCAAGAGGGCCGCAGATCCGGCATACAGGACTGGGTCCTGGTGACCACGGATGCCAGCCTTCGAGGCTGGGGGGCAGTCACACAGGGAAGAAACTTCCAGGGACTATGGTCAAGTCAGGAGACTTCCCTACACATAAATATTCTGGAACTGAGGGCCATTTACAATGCCCTAAGTCAGGCAAGACCCCTGCTTCAAAACCAGCCGGTACTGATTCAGTCAGACAACATCACGGCAGTCGCCCATGTAAACCAACAGTGCGGCACAAGAAGCAGGATGGCGATGGCAGAAGCCACAAGGATTCTCAGATGGGCGGAAAATCACGTGTTAGCACTGTCAGCAGTGTTCATTCCGGGAGTGGACAACTGGGAAGCAGACTTCCTCAGCAGGCACGACCTCCACCCGGGAGAGTGGGGACTTCATCCAGAAGTCTTCCAGCTGATTGTGAACCGTTGGGAACGGCCACAGGTGGACATGATGGCGTCCCGCCTAAACAAAAAGCTAGAAAGATATTGCGCCAGGTCGAGAGACCCTCAGGCAATATCTGTGGACGCTCTAGTGACACCGTGGGTGTACCAGTCGGTTTATGTGTTCCCTCCTCTTCCTCTCATACCCAAGGTACTGAGGATAATAAGAAAAAGAGGAGTAAGAACTATACTCATTGTTCCGGATTGGCCAAGAAGAGCTTGGTACCCGGAACTTCAAGAACTGATCTCAGAGGACCCATGGCCTCTGCCGCTCAGACAGGACCTGCTGCAGCAGGGGCCCTGTCTGTTCCAAGACTTACCGTGGCTGCGTTTGACGGCATGGCGGTTGAACGCCGGATCCTGAAGGAAAAGGGCATTCCGGAGGAAGTCATCCCTACGCTGATTAAAGCTAGGAAAGAAGTGACCGCAAACCATTATCACCGCATATGGCGAAAATATGTTGCGTGGTGTGAGGCCAGGAAGGTCCCAACGGAGGAATTTCAGCTGGGCCGTTTTCTGCACTTCCTACAGTCAGGGGTGACTATGGGCCTAAAATTGGGTTCCATTAAGGTCCAGATTTCGGCTCTGTCGATTTTCTTCCAGAAAGAACTGGCTTCACTGCCTGAAGTTCAGACATTTGTTAAGGGAGTGCTGCATATTCAGCCCCCGTTTGTGCCTCCAGTGGCACCTTGGGATCTCAACGTGGTGTTGGATTTCCTAAAGTCGCATTGGTTTGAGCCACTTAAAACCATGGTTTTGAAATATCTCACGTGGAAAGTGGTCATGCTGTTGGCCTTGGCTTCGGCCAGGCGTGTGTCAGAATTGGCGGCTTTGTCATGTAAAAGCCCTTATCTGATTTTCCATATGGATAGGGCAGAATTGAGGACTCGTCCCCAGTTTCTCCCTAAGGTGGTATCAGCTTTTCATTTGAACCAACCTATTGTAGTGCCTGCGGCTACTAAAGACTTGGAGGATTCCAAGTTGTTGGACGTAGTCAGGGCCCTGAAAATTTATGTTTCCAGGACAGCTAGTGTCAGGAAAACTGACTCGCTATTTATCCTGTATGCACCCAACAAGCTGCGTGCTCCTGCTTCAAAGCAGACTATTGCTCGCTGGATCTGTAGTACGATTTAGCTTGCACATTCTGCGGCTGGACTGCCGCATCCTAGATCAGTAAAAGCCCATTCCACGAGGAAGGTGGGCTCTTCTTGGGCGGCTGCCCGAGGGGTCTCGGCTTTACAACTTTGCCGAGCAGCTACTTGGTCGGGGTCAAACACATTTGCAAAATTCTACAAGTTTGATACCCTGGCTGAGGAGGACCTAGAGTTTGCTCATTCGGTGCTGCAGAGTCATCCGCACTCTACCGCCCGTTTGGGAGCTTTGGTATAATCCCCATGGTCCTTACGGAGTCCCAGCATCCACTTAGGACGTCAGAGAAAATAAGATTTTACTCACCGGTAAATCTATTTCTCGTAGTCCGTAGTGGATGCTGGGCGCCCATCCCAAGTACGGATTGTCTGCAGTACTTGTATATAGTTATTGTTTAACTAAAGGGTTATTGTTGAGCCATCTGTTGAGAGGCTCAGTTATATTTCATACTGTTAACTGGATATAGTATCACGAGTTATACGGTGTGATTGGTGTGGCTGGTATGAGTCTTACTCGGGATTCAAAATCCTTCCTTATTGTGTCAGCTCTTCCGGGCACAGTATCCTAACTGAGGTCTGGAGGAGGGTCATAGTGGGAGGAGCCAGTGCACACCAGGTAGTCCTAAAGTTTTCTTTAGTTGTACCCAGTCTCCTGCGGAGCCGCTATTCCCCATGGTCCTTACGGAGTCCCAGCATCCACTACGGACTACGAGAAATAGATTTACCGGTGAGTAAAATCTTATTTTCTCTAACGTCCTAGTGGATGCTGGGGACTCCGTAAGGACCATGGGGAATAGACGGGCTCCGCAGGAGACTGGGCACTCTAAGAAAGATTTAGTACTACTGGTGTGCACTGGCTCCTCCCTCTATGCCCCTCCTCCAGACCTCAGTTAGAATCTGTGCCCGGCCAGAGCTGGGTGCTTTTAGTGGGCTCTCCTGAGCTTGCTAATAAGAAAGTATTTTAGTTAGGTTTTTTATTTTCAGAGAGCTTCTGCTGGCAACAGACTCTCTGCTACGAGGGACTGAGGGGAGAGAAGCAAACCTACTAACTGCGGCTAGGTTGCGCTTCTTAGGCTACTGGACACCATTAGCTCCAGAGGGTTCGAACACAGGATCTTAACCTTGGTCGTCCGTTCCCGGAGCCGCGCCGCCGTCCCCCTCGCAGAGCCAGAAGACAGAAGCCGGCAGAAGGAAGAAGACATCGAAATCGGCGGCAGAAGACTCCTGTCTTCACATGAGGTAGCGCACAGCACTGCAGCTGTGCGCCATTGCTCCCACACTAACCCACACACTCCGGTCACTGTAGGGTGCAGGGAGCAGGGGGGGGGCGCCCTGGGCAGCAATTGATACCTCCTGGCATAAGCAGCATATATACAGTTGGACACTGTTATATGCATGAGCCCCCGCCATTAATTTTACACAAAATCGCGGGAGAAGCCCGCCGCTGAGGGGGCGGGGCCTTCTGCCTCAGCACTCACCAGGGCCATTTTCTCTCCACAGCTCCGCTGAGAGGAAGCTCCCCAGGCTCTCCCCTGCACGATAGAGAGGGTGAAAAAGAGAGGGGGGGGCACATAAATTTGGCGTAAAAACAATATATACAGCAGCTACTGGGTTAACACTAAGTTACTGTGTGATTCCTGGGTCATATAGCGCTGGGGTGTGTGCTGGCATACTCTCTCTCTGTCTCTCCAAAGGGCCTTGTGGGGGAACTGTCTTCAAATAGAGCATCCCCTGTGTGTGTGGTGTGTCGGTACGTGTGTGTCGACATGTCTGAGGTAAAAGGCTCCCCTAAGGAGGAGATAGAGCAAATATGTGTGTGAGAGGGTGTCTCCGTCGACAACGCCGACACCTGTTTGGATATGTGTAAGTGCTGAGGTGAATTTATTGCACAAAAGATTAGAGAACAGATAGGAAATCTACCCATGTCTGTCCCTATGTCACAGAGACCTTCAGAGTCTCACAATGCTCACTATCCAAAATAATAAACACTGATATCGACACGGAGTTTGACTCCAGTGTCGACTACGATAATGCAAAGTTACAGCCAAGATGGCTGAAAGGTATTCAATATATGATTATTGTAATAAAAGATGATTTGCATATCACTGATGACTCATTTGTCCCTGACACAAGGGTACACATGTTAAGGGGAAGAAAGCTGAGGTAAATTTCCCTCCTCTCATGAGGAAAAAGAGCGGGAATCTCCAGACAAGAGACTGCAGCTTCCCACAAAGAATTCTCAGGCAGTATCCTTTCCCCACTAGGGCCAGGATGTGATGGGAATCTTCCCCTAGGGTGTCCTGTTTGCACAGAAGGTAGCACTAGCTATTCTCAGAGATCCTGCAGATAGCGTGCACATTCTAGTATACTATTCAGATCGGCGATTGTGTCGGCATGGGTTTATAGCGCTGTGGCAGCGTGGACAGGTACCTTATCAGCAGAGATTGAGACCCTAGTATGCATGTAGATATATATATATGTATATATAGAGATATATATATATATATTAAAGATGCTGTTTTAAGTGATATATATATATATATATATATATATATATAAACATGCCCAAAGAGACATGAGTATACTTGGTCCTAGAGTCAAAGCTATGTCGATTTCTGCTTGACGTGTCCTGTAGAATATGCAATGGACAGATGATGCCGACTTAAGAGGCATGTGGAAGGCTGAGGATTGTGTGGAGAGGGGTTCTCGGACCTGGTCTACACAGCTATAGCTGGTAATTCTGATATTTTGCCTTATATTCCTGCACAGCCTAGGAAAGCACGACATTATCAAATGCAGCCTTTCGAATAAAGATACAAGAAAGTCCGAGGTGCGTCCTTTCTTGCCAGAGGCGGGGGCACAGGAAAGAAGCTGGTTCCCAGGAACAGAAGTCCTCCCAGGCCTCTACAAAAATCCACCGCAAGGCGGAGCTAGGCCCGGTGGGGCACGCCTTCGTCAGTTCAGCCACAAGTGGGTTCACTCCCTGTTAGATCCCTGGGCAATAGATATTGTGTCTCAGGGATACAAGCTGGACTTTGAGAAGATGCCCCCTCACCGACGGCCCTGCCGGCTTCCACCCACGAGAGGGAAACAGTGTTAACTGCAATTCATAAATTATATCTTCAACAGGTGGTGGTCAAGGTTCCCCTCCTTCAACAAGGAGGGGGTTATTATTCGACCATGTTGTAGTCCCGAAACCAGACGGTTCGGTCGGACCCATATTGAATTTAAAATCCCTGAACATATACCTGAAAGGGTTCAAGTTCAAGATGGAATCGCTAAGAGCGGTTATTGCAAGCCTGAAAGGGGGAGATTTTATGGTGACTCGGGACATAAAGGATGCATACCTTCATGTCCCCATTTATCCACCTCATCAGGCGTACCTCAGAATTGCAGTACGGGATGGTCATTACCAATTTCAGACGTTGCCGTTTGGTCTCTCCACGGCCTTGAGAATATTCACCAAGGTAATGGCGGAAATGATGGTGCTCCTGCGGAAGCAAGGTGTCACTATTATCACGTACTTGGACGATCTCCTCATAAAAGCGAGATCAAGAGAGCAGTTGCTGAACAGCGTATCACTTTCTCTGGAAGTGAAACGGCAACACGGCTGGATTCTATATAGTCCTAAGTCGCAGTTGGTTCTTACAGCTCATCTGCCTCTCCTAGGCATGATCCTAGACGCAGACCAGAAAAGGGGTTATCTCCCGATAGAGAGAGCTCAGAAGCTCGTGACACTGGTCAGGAATCTATTAAAACCAAAACGGCTGTCAGTGCATCACTGCACTCGAGTCCTGGGAAGGAGGGTGGCATCATTCGAGGCCATTCCCTTCGGCAGGTTCCATAGGAGGACCTTCCAATGGGACTTACTGGACAAGTGGTCCGGATCACATCTTCGGATGCATCGGTTAATCACCCTATCCCCCAGAGCCAGGGTGTCTCTCCTGTGGTGACTGCAGAGTGCTCACCTTCTCGAAGGTCGCAGATTCGGCATTCAGGACTGGGTCCTGGTGACCACGGATGCAAGCCTCCGAGGGTGGGGGGCAGTCACACAGGGAAGAAATTTCCAGGGGCTGTGGTCAAGGCAGGAGACTTGCCTTCACATCAATATCCTGGAACTAAGGGCCATATACAACGCCCTAAGTCAAGCAAAGACCCTGCTTCGCGACCAACCGGTTCTGATCCAGTCAGTCCGCAGTGGCTCATGTAAACCGCCAAGGCGGCACAAGGAGCAGGGTGGCGATGGTAGAAGCCACCAGAATTCTTCGCTGGGCGGAGAATCACGTAAGCGCACTGTCAGCAGTGTTCATTCCGGGAGTGGACAACTGGGAAGCAGACTTCCTCAGCAGGCACGACCTCCACCCGGGAGAGTGGGGACTACATCAGGAAGTCTTCACGCAGATTGCAAATCGATGGGAACTGCCACAGGTGGACATGATGGTGTCCCGCCTCAACAAAAAGCTAAAAAGGTATTGCGCCAGGTCAAGGGACCCTCAGGCGATAGCTGTGGACGCACTAGTAACACTGTGGGTGTTCCAGTCGGTCTATGTGTTTCCTCCTCTTCCTCTCATACCAAAGGTGCTGAGAATTGTAAGAAAAAGAGGAGTGAGAACAATACTCATTGTTCCGGATTGGCCAAGAAGGACTTGGTACCCGGAACTGCAAGAAATGCTCACAGAGGACCCATGGCCTCTGCCTCTCAGACAGGACCTGTTGCAACAAGGGCCCTGTCTGTTTCAAGACTTACCGCGGCTGCGTTTGACGGCATGGCGATTGAACGCTGGATCCTAGCAGAAAAAGGCATTCCGGATGAAGTTATTCCTACGCTGATAAAGGCTAGGAAGGACGTGACAGCAAAGAATTATCACTGTATATGGCGAAAATATGTTGCTTGGTGTGAGGCCAGGAAGGCCCCTACAGAGGAATTCCAGCTGGGTCGATTCCTGCACTTCCTACAGTCAGGTGTGACTATGGGCCTAAAATTAGGGTCCATAAAGGTCCAGATTTCGGCCCTATCCATTTTCTTTCAAAAAGAACTGGCTTCACTGCCTGAGGTTCAGACGTTTGTTAAGGGAGTGCTGCATATTCAGCCCCCTTTTGTGCCACCGGTGGCACCTTGGGATCTTAACGTGGTGTTGGGTTTCCTGAAATCCCACTGGTTTGAGCCACTTAAGACTGTGGAGCTAAAGAATCTCACGTGGAAAGTGGTCACGCTGTTGGCCTTAGCTTCGGCTAGGCGTGTGTCAGAATTGGCGGCTTTGTCATGTAAAAGCCCCTATCTGGTTTTCCATATGGACAGGGCAGAATTGCGGACTCGTCCGCAATTTCTGCAAAAGGTGGTGTCATCTTTTCATTTGAACCAACCTATTGTGGTGCCTGCGGCTACTTGTGACTTGGAGGATTCCAAGCTGTTTGACGTAGTCCGGGCTTTGAAGATTTAAGTAACCAGAACGGCTGGAGTCAGGAAGACTGACTCGCTGTTTATCCTGTATGCATCCAACAAGCTGGGTGCTCCTGCTTCAAAGCAAACTATTACTCGCTGGATCTGTAACACGATTCAGCAGGCTCATTCTGCGGCTGGATTGCCGCATCCAAAATCAGTGAAAGCCCATTCCACAAGGAAGGTGGGCTCTTCTTGGGCGGCTGCCCGAGGGGTCTCGGCATTACAGCTTTGCCGAGCTGCTACTTGGTCGGGTTCAAACACCTTTGCAAAATTCTACAAGTATGATACCCTGGCTGAGGAGGACCTTGTGTTTGCCCATTCGGTGCTGCAGAGTCATCCGCACTCTCCCGCCCGTTTGGGAGCTTTGGTATAATCCCCATGGTCCTTACGGAGTCCCCAGCATCCACTAGGACGTTAGAGAAAATAAGATTTTACTCACCGGTAAATCTATTTCTCGTAGTCCGTAGTGGATGCTGGGCGCCCGTCCCAAGTGCGGACTTTCTGCAATACGTGTGTATAGTTATTGCTTAATAAAGGGTTATGTTATGTTGGCATCCATTGGTTGATGCTCTGTTGTTTGTTCATACTGTTAACTGGGTAAGTTTATCACAAGTTATACGGTGTGATTGGTGTGGCTGGTATGAGTCTTACCCTGTGTTCCAAAATCCTTTCCTTGTAATGTCAGCTCTTCCGGGCACAGTTTCCTTAACTGAGGTCTGGAGGAGGGGCATAGAGGGAGGAGTCAGTGCACACCAGTAGTACTAAATCTTTCTTAGAGTGCCCAGTCTCCTGCGGAGCCCGTCTATTCCCCATGGTCCTTACGGAGTCCCCAGCATCCACTACGGACTACGAGAAATAGATTTACCGGTGAGTAAAATCTTATTTTCTAATATAAGGACAGGTGACAGTACTGGTACAAATAAGCACATTTCAGAGAACATTCTCTTGTCTAAAATTTGTATCTACAAGCTTGCTACAGGAAGATGGAAAAGCTTACAGGAGGGAGGTTACTAAACTGTGTGTTTATAAAAGTGGAGATGTTGCCCATAGCAACCAATCAGATTTTAGGTCTTATCTTTTAGCAGATGCTAGATAAATGATAAGTAGAATCTGATTGGTTGCTAAGGGCAACATCTCTACTTTTTGTAAACCCGCACCTTAGTAAATATACCCCCTGGTGTGAGAGAGGACTTAGAGAAAAGTAAAAGTAGGACCAAAACAGGCTTGGTCTGTGAGTAGGTTCATCCAGTCCCACAGTTCTTGTGCATCCTCTCTTATTTCACTTGCACTCCTAGCTCAAAGTGTGATTCATAATCTTATTCATGCTTTTTATCTAAGTGCCCCTTCATAACACGTATAAATCATGCGTTTTCAGTATGTGTTTTATAATGTTTCCTATAGCTAAGGGAAATGTGTTACATCTGTTTAAAAGGGGTACGTTTGGGGTCAAGATGCCTTCTGACAAATCACTCACCCCAACCCCCCCCCCCCCCCCCCCCCGCCGCCGACTAGAATATTAAGGTTTTCCAAGTTAATTGCATCTTGATAAACATTGTCCTGCTCCAGTTTGATAGTTTTTTTCCATAAAATTGTAGGAGTTACAGAAAGATATGCAAGCTGGGGCCAGTGAACTGGCGGAGATCGTTAAAAACACTGAGAAATTCCTCCAAGAGCATGGAGATAAGCTTTCCCTAGAAGAGAGAGCCATCATTGAGCAGAAACTGAAGGAGGCTAAAGCTAAGTTTGAAGTGCTCCGTAAGAAAGCAGAAGAATCCAAGAAGGAACTGGAAAAGGCAGTCACCACAGCTATTAAAAAGGAAACAGAAAAGGTATTTAGTGTTTGTTATTTTAGTGCTTGGAATTTCATTTATACATCCTATGACAGGTATCCAATTAGCAGTGAATAATCATCAGGTGTGAAAGTTTTTCCCGATTTTTTTTTTTCTTATGTTTCGCTAATATTTGATTATAGGTTATCCTATTTGGTCACCCGTAAAAAAAAAAAGCTGCCTGGCTCACAACGGCTTTTCAGGGACAATAGGATAGCCCCCAGCAATACAGTTACCCTGTTTGGTCCCATCTGATGCGACTGCGGATGCCAGTGTGTGGGGATGTACATCTCTCCACAATTATTTTGTGACACTTTCCATGTGACACTCTCCATGTTGTGAAGAAGTTTGAAGTGCGCTACACTGTAGATTATACATTTGTCACACTTTCATTTTTATTGTTGTATACTGTACTGTTTGCAAGTGTTGTAACTTGGACACATCCCTATAACAGAACACATTCATTATTTTGTGGGTGGTCCTAGAATCAATTGTTTTACATTAGCTGTTTAATGCAGACCTAGTACAGAAAGACAACATCTGCCATATGAAAACTAGTATTATAATGTGTAACAACTTAGTAAACCATATTGTGTCTTGGAGCACTATGGATCGTGTAAAAGATGTGCAAAATATCCCGCATTATGTGGCAGAAAAACGATAGGTGAACAAGGATATATCTAAAGAAACATATTCTAAATCATTATCTAATAATGGCATAACCTCGCTACTAAAAATAATCTGATGTTATAAAAGTAGAATAAAGAATATATGTACTTACTTTAAAATAGACAGTGTAAAAATATATCCACATTAGGCTGCCCAGCGTGATTGTTCGACATTGCTAAGTTTTGGAGAAATGTGACAAAGAGCAATTTGTTTAAATCGACAAATTTTGGTGGTTTGTGCTGCAGGGCTTAAAGCAGCGTTCTGTCTTTTAAAAAGAAAATTGCAGTAAATATTAATATTTCCCACTTTGCTTTCTATGGGGTATATGCAATTGCGGTCGAATTCCGGATGGAATTCGACCGTTTTTTAATTCGACACAATTCGACAGTCAGACACCCTCCCGCCGGGACCCGAATTCGACATATTCTATAAAAAACGGATTCGACAGTCCCGCTGTCGAAAAACGGACCAATTGACGACAGTGTGCCTCCTGGTTTCGACTTCATGTGTTTAAAAAACCCTGAAAAAAAAATGCGTGGGGTCCCCCCTCCTAAGCATAACCAGCCTCGGGCATTTTGCGCGTCTGAGCTGTCAGGCGGCGCATAGCACATAGGCGCTCCATTATATTCAATGGTGGGAACTTTGCGGTCAGCGGTTGACCGCGAGTAACCTCAACCGCTGATGCAAAGTTCCCACCATTGGATACAATGGAGTGCCTATGTGCTACATTGTATCTCGAGTGCGCCGACTGACAGCTCAGACGCGCACAGCCAATCAGGAGAGTGCCACGACGTGGCGCTCCCTGATTGGCTGAAGGGACCCTCTTTGACAGCACTCACGGGGGGTCCCGCCAGTCGGGGAAAGGGGTCCCATGTGTAAACATGGGACCCCTTTCAGTGCGTGGATCGGGTTTTGCGTTTTATTATTTTGCCAAGTACGTGGATTACAAGCAGAAGAGGACGGATCTACACAGGATTTTTGTGAGTATAATTTTATTTACAGGTAACCCATGGGGATTCTACTGGTGAAAAGGACCGACACTTCGTGTCAACATAGGTAAGTATGTGTGTGTCGGTGTGCATGTATGTAATAAAGTTTTACTGTCACGGTGTGTGTGTACTGTTTTTATTTGGGTATTTTTTTGCAGTAGAACTACAGGTACCAGCGGGCCCGTTTCCCCCTGCATGCTGGTACTTGTGGTTCACCAAGTACCAGCTTGCGGGAGAGGCTTGCTGGGACTTGTAGTTCTGCTACAAAAAATAATATTCTTTTTTTTGACACTTGGCTATCAGCCTCCCATCCGCCGCCCTTGGATGGGGGGGACAGCCTCGGGCTTCACCTCTGGCCCTTGGGTGGCTGGAAGGGGGAGGACCCCTTGATTTAAGGGGTCCCCACTCCTCCAGGGTACCCCGGCCAGGGGTGACTAGTTGGGGATTTAATGCCACAACCGCAGGGACCGGTATAAAAGTGTCCCCCGGCTGTGGCATTATCTCTCTAGCTAGTGGAGCCCGGTGCTGGTGTGAAAAATACGGGGGACTCCTACGTCTTTTGTCCCCCGTATTTTTTGCACCAGGACCGGACGCAGAGCCCGGTGCTGGTTGTTAAAATATGGGGGAACCCCTGTCATTTCCCCCCCCGTATTTTTACAACCAGGACCGGCTCAAAGAGCCCGAGGCTGGTTATGCTTAGGAGGGGGGACCCCACGCATTTTTTTTTTAAGGATTTTTAACCCATTCCCACCCCACCCCTTCCCACTGAAAAACATGCTCTGATCTCTCCATATTATTTTAGTCAGTAAAAAAAAAAAATATATTCTTTTAAAAAATATATTAAATAATACTTGTGGCTCGTAAATAGACAAACCAAGTAGATAATCCCTTCTAATATAAATAGATATGCTATTAGCAATAAAAAAAAACACAAAAAAACATGTTTTTTTAAATTTTTATTAGATCACGCCAGCAAAATGAGGCGGACTGATATTGACGAAATGACTGTCGAAAAGCACTGTTGTCGAATCGACATTCTTCAATTGAATATACTTTTGTCGAAAAGCCGCATTTTTACCATTGCAGACATGTCGAATTGCTAAAAGTCGAATCTGAAACGGACGTTTTTTTGTCG
The DNA here is from genome assembly GCF_028390025.1 of Pseudophryne corroboree. NCBI lineage: Eukaryota > Metazoa > Chordata > Amphibia > Anura > Myobatrachidae > Pseudophryne > Pseudophryne corroboree. The sequence goes on along the minus strand of NC_086447.1, from coordinate 396,874,588 downwards.
AAAAGTACTGTATTGCATTGTCGAATCAGTTTTTACTGTCGAAAATGCCCCGTTTTTCGACATTTGCGGCAATTCGACCGCAATTGTATATGGCCCTATGCATATTTATGTACTAATAACTGTTGTCTTTTTGTGACTATATTAAAACTTAAAGTTGCTTTTTTTTCTAGTCTGCTGCTGTAGAACAATTGGAAGAAAGCAAAAACAAAATAGAGAGCTTACTGAATTGGCTTTCACACGTCGATGAAGAAGCAGAAAATGGAAACAGAGTGAAAAAATCTAAAATTCAACAAAATGGAACTTACCACAAAGAAAGTGAAATACAGTCTTTACTGGATGGAGTGGAAGAGGTTAATGGTAACTTGATACAGGCCGACGGGAAATCTAACATTCTGGCCGTGCAGAATCAGTCTGAAGAAGATCTAAGCAGCCAGTATCAAAAAGTAAAGGTACGGTAATTGGTTACTTAAATGTGATGGATGCCACCACCAAAACATATTATTGGCCGGGAGGCAATTTATGGCATCATACCTATTACAAGAGGGCATCAAATGATTGGTTGTGAGCTAATGAAATGACATTCGTATCCACTCACGTGACACTGTTTTTGAGCCTCTTTGTGGACAGCAATAAGTAATGAGATATTTAGGGGTATCTTTAGAAAAGGTTGATTCTTAGGATTTTGTATTTTCCACCGATGTTTGGTCGATTTTGCAAATCAGAAATTTGCCCAAAATTGGTAAATATCGATCTCCTGGAGGGGTGTGAGGACAGGACGACACATTGATGTTCCAACGCTGATTCTGATGCAAATCTGAGATTTACTAACATTTGTAAAATTGATCGAAAAGCGGCCAAACAGTAGATTAATATGTGACAGGCATTTTTCAATTCTAAAACACATTCTATTACCTAAACCTTTATTATGATGCTTATGAAAGTAGGTATGATGACCGCTATGCCGATGTTTTTGCAATGGATTAATTATCGGTAAATTGCGCATGCCTATGTTTCTTGCTGTGCATACACCAACATCTTACAGCAATGTTGCTCACAGCCCTTACTTTCATGCCCAGTGATTGAAAATCAGGCACCATTTGTGGGCATTGAACGCAGGCCTGTTGCGCCCGTGTTTGGGCGTCTCTATTCCGTTTGCCATGCTCCTTGGACGTTGAATTTGCGATCGTCTCTTTACTTCAGGGCTGCTGGTTTTTTTTGCATAATTTGTACGTTCTCAGCTTGCACAATCGCAGCTGCGATCGCCTTAGCATCTGTCAGTAAATTAAACAGCTTAGGGGGCGCTGCGCTGGCATTCCACCATTAGAGATGTATGCAGACCATCTCAGGCGCCCGACTATCAAAATGCATGTAAACCAGAATTAGAGGAAGCAGCTTCTTGCATGTGTTACATTTTGTCCAATAGAAAATCAGCAGGAAGTGGTAGCTAATTTTTTACCAATTTTTTTATTTACTTTTTATGTGTATCTACACTTGATTTTTAATTGAACTGATAAAAAAAAATTTTCTCGGGGGGGGGGGGGGGGGGGAGGGATATCGACCACCATCGATATCAGCTTTTAGAATAGTTCAAAAAATGACTTTTTAATTAAATATGGAATTTTGCCCCTGAAACACCCTGTCGATGTTGATTGTTTTTTAGATTGATTGAAAATCGATCATAAGTCGATCTTTAGCAAATTTACCCCTAGGTAATCATAGGCCTGATTCTGAGATGTACTCACATTGTTTGCAGTTTTTCATAGTTGAGTGAGCATTGGCTGTCTGCACATGCGTCCAAGTTGCACTATATATACTGTATGTGCTACGATAATCTTGAAACAGCCATGCAGCATGACCATAGTGCTGCTTGTGGGTGTCGCAGTACAAATTCATGCGCCAATGACATGTGCATATTTTTGCTCAGCTGCTGCGTTCACGTTCACAGCTGTAATTACATTTGCGTATATCTCTGAATAGGGCCTTAAATTCCTTAATAGAAAAGACGTTTATGACATTTCTACATATTTCAGTTTAAGCAATTCATATTTACACAGTATCATTATATAAATTGTAGGCTCAGCATGAGAAAATTGTGTCTCAACATCAGGCGGTTATAATAGCCACACAGTCAGCACAAGCGCTGCTTGAGAAACAGGGCCGTCACCTCCATCCCGAAGAGAAAGAAAAGCTCCAGAAAGACATAGAAGCGCTGAAAGCTCAGTACGAGTCCACTCTGTGTGATTCTGAACGGAAAATGAAGGCAATCCAAACAGTGCAAGAGGAGCTAGAAAAGTTTACAGCTGACTATAATGAGTTTGAGCATTGGCTGCAGTACTCCAAGCAAGAGCTAGAACATTTGGAAACTGGGGCTGAAGATTTTGCAGGTATCACGACCAAGCTGCAAAGACAAAAAAGCTTTTCAGAGGATGTGATTTGTCACAAAGGGGACTTGCGTTACATCACCATATCTGGCCAGAGAGTACTAGAGGCTGCCAAATCATGCAGTATGGATGATGTTGAAGACAACAATAATGTTAGCACCATGGAAACCTGCAAGATGGTGCAAGGCAAACTAGACGTGGCTTCAGAGAGCTTCAAGTCTTTACATACAAAGGTATTTTACTTTTACCATTACGTCTGATTCTGGAACCTGTGCATGTTTTACCATAAATGGGAATAAGGATCTCTGTGGGCTTTAGTGCAGCACGTCATGCAGTTATGTGAGCAGGAACAAATGGTAAATGGTAAGTAAATACATTTTAATTGGTAATTAGATACATTGTAAACAAGTAATAAATACCATACGCTAGCTCTGTATCAGTTATAAAACACTTTTATGTACATTGCAGAGATTTCACACTGGAGTGATATATGTGTGTGACGAACACAAGGAGGCATACAGACATTTAACATCAAAATATTGAAATGTAAAAAGGCAATAGATAATATAACAGAGTCTGTCCTATCTGACACTAATAACAGTTAGGTGTGCAGAGAGTATCCTGGTGGAAATGACTGCTGCTTCTATGGTGGATCAACGAATACATACTGTATGTTAATAATCCATGTGCATTCATAGTTATTCAATAATATTTTTCCAATATGTTCAAACATTAAACCTAATTCTGAGTCATATGCTCGGCCAATGGGTACGAGTGCAGGTGGTCGCAGCAGCCAGGTTAATGATTGTATTGATGTGTGTAACCAGATGGCGTACCCAATGTCATCATTATTGCCGTCACTTACACCTACCCCATGCTGGGTGCCCTTGTCTGAAAAGCGTGTCCCTTTGTTATACACACAGCTCAGTATAGCACACAACTCTGCCTACACACCCATGGTACGCCCATGAAATGGATATCTTGCATGTGTTTGCAGGGTAACCACCCAGTTGATACCCATAATTGCCTGTTTCACAGACAGAGAACTGGGCAGGCATGTATCCTCGGCACATGCGCAGGTTTCTAGGAATCACGAGCTGCAGCTGCTATTGGACTTGTGTGCACAGTCAGCCCCCCGTAATAAGCTGGTACCTAAATAAAAGACCATCCTACTTAGTAAACATTTACTTTACATTTTATAATGATTATATAGCATAACAATCCAATCTGAGCTATAAACAATGTTCAGTTTTCCTACCTATGTACCCAGTCCTATCTAACAAGCTGTAGGACACAAGAGTGTGGATAAGAACTAAACTCTAATGTCTCATTAGGTTAAAGCAGTAAAACCCACTAAAGGTGGATTTATGCCTTAATAACTAGTAGTTTTAGGGGACAGCTGTAGTGATGCTAAACATTTGTAATTGCAGAAATTCACTGTATTGCGTTGTCATGTCAGTTCTGTTATTCATGCTGCTAATTTCCTTCCTATAGTGTACCGCACTGGGGAATACCCTGAAGGATTTGGTAGACAAGTGTGAGCACTATAAGGAGACATCATGTGGGCTGTTAGCTGGTCTCCAGAGCACAGAGTCTGCCGTAGAGAAACAGCTTTCCCAGCCTATTGCCGCAGACACCAGGAACCTTCAGAGACAGATAGAAGAAACTAAGGTATGTGCTATGGTTGGTTTATTTGACCTTCATAATGTTCTTACCTGTGGTGTCCAGATGAGTGGGATCAGCATTATGGGTCTTATTCAGCATCAGTTGCAGTTTTGCTAATTTAGCAAAACTGCAACTACTTGCGATCGCATGCCATGGGCCGCCCAGCACAGGGCAAGGCCACCCAGCATGCTAGTGGCAGCGAGTAATGCGATAGCAATTCAACTGTGATCACATCGCTGAATAAGTGAAGCTTCCCTGCCTCCGCAGCCTGGCTGTGAAGGCAGTTGCACGGCCGCCATTTACTGCGTCCCCCTGAAAATGGTGCCGACCCGTCCCTGTTTTCACCACCCCTGCATGTCAGTGCAGCAATGCGGGTCCTGCGCATGTGCATTACCACGGGAACCTGGCATCTCCGATGCATTCACTACTGAATTGTGCCCTATGATCTGACTATTGGTAAAGTAATAAAAATAAAAATTTGTGATGCTCCATGTAATGCTGGCTTAGCACATATTAATATAGTTGTCTAATTGGCATGACTTTGCCATGTCTGTTGATGTTACAATAGTCTTTATTTATAGTACATATGCTTATTGTGACAACACTGTGCATTGCATTTAGTATATAGAATATCAGCAGTACTGTGTCAGGTACCGTCATCTTTATGAAAGGGACTGATGAATGAGCCTCTGGTGGTGACATACCATTTGCATGTTTGGAAGATGCTGCCACTGAATTATAGGGCTTGTTGCAATAGATGTCAGTTAGAACTGCAGACAAATTGAGCTGATCTGCTATGATATTTGTGAGCTAAAAGTAATGCTTTGTATGTACCTGTTTGTACAGTAAGAAAGAATGCTTTGAGTCTTTATCATTTATGTACTTTTGTTATTATACCTATTCCTGGTGCTTTTCCTCTTGTTTTCAGCTGTTTTGTGAACAGGTGTCTGTTCACCAGGTTGGTGTGGAGAAGCTTAAGAAGGCAGCGGAAGGGCTTCTTGATTCCAAAGGCGGCCTGCTGCTAAACAAAGATGAAATCCAGAAGCCTCTTGGTACCTAATGTTTTTTTCTTTTTTTTGTCATCATCTTCTAAGGCTACCCTTGAACTCTGTTTTGTGTCCATCTGCACTTACACCCGCAGATTGTGAGGACCTGAGACAGGCCAAATTCTTTGGCATTGGTCTGTAGACCTGGTGCTTTGCAGCCCGGCTCTAGTTATTTTATTCCATACAAAACGTGCATGCAGCTTTCCGTTTATTAGATCATTTTAGCACCTTAAGTTAATTTATTTTAGATATATGTAATTTTGATGTCATCTAATCAATGACTAGTGTATTTTCTTTATAATATCCCTATATCTGTACCACTTTGATCTAAAATTGACACATTTACAGATTGTACTGCTAGCCATGTGAGAAGCAGTTAGCATACCGCCAGTTGGGATCCCGGCGATCACAAAACAGATGTCAGAATCCTAACAAGCGGTGAAACGCTGATGCCGGAACACCGGCGACACAGGCTGTTCTTCTTCCATAGGGGTTCATGACACCCGGGATCCGATATCTAGGTCGACAAGACTTAGGTCGACAATGTCTAGGTCGACCACTATTGGTCAACAGTAAGTAGGTCGACATGAACTCTAGGTCGACATGTACTAGGTCGACATGACAAAAGGTCAACTTTACGTTCCACGTGGACTACAGTTGGGAATGGTAACCTGTGCCGAGCGCACCGAGGCACCTTGCCCGAAGCCATGCGAGGGGACACGGTGCACTAATTGGGGTTCCCGGTCACTCTACGAAGAAAACGACACCCAAAAAATAAAAAAAACTAATGTCAACCTACTACATGTCGACCTTGAGTCCTTGTCGACCCATATGTTATTAGCCATTGTAGTCAGCACAGTCCGTGCATCCTCTTACTGAGCACATCCTCCTGAGTTCCCTGTACGAGCCAATATACACTGTCATGATTATAGTATGTTGTTCCACAGCGCTATATACTCCTGCCTTATATATTCATCCTTTCAATGTTAGATGAAATCAAGACTTTAGATACATATGTCTTTTACCAAACAACTGTGGGATTAATATAAAACATTGTTGTCTAGTGTTTTGTGCTACCCCCGTTGTTAACGTTGACCTACTGTATAACCATGTAGTTTTATTGGAAACCATTTACATTATAATTGCAGATGAGATAGTGGGGAGATACACTCATTTATCTCAGTCTGTGAATGACTGGAACGAGAAACTCCAGATAACCCTGACTCGCTCACTCAGTGTTCAAGACGGATTGGATGAAATGGTTGACTGGATGCAAGGTGTTGAAAAGGATCTGAAAGAACATCAACAAGTGCCATTAAATTCTTCATCAATTCAGGAAATTATTGCAAAAAATAATGTAAGTGAATTTGCAGCCTTTGTCCCGGTACACAAAACGTAGCATTGTGTTGTAGTTAGTACACCATGGAGCAATGAGAGACTTTCAGTACAAAGCTGCAAAATGCATCGGACAGTCTTGCCGAAATCATTTCTTAAAACTTGCTTGCTTTTACACACCTGCGTACAGCTGGAATGGAAAATAACTGGGCCAAGTTCAACTTTTGACCTCCATTTTAATCACAGAAGTACTGTAGGCCTAGAAGGAGATGCAATGCTTGGAGCATGCAGTATGTTAGGATTCTGATTACTGTACAAATGAAATGTGTGGGAAAGACTGTCAGCCATGCTGTCTCACATAGATTATAGCTTAGAACAATGTTACACTTACTGCACTAGTTATATTGTACCATGCTTGCTTAGCAACATGTTGCTGGCAGCTCATCTCTTCCATTGTTTTATGCTACTAGATGCTGGAACAGGATATTGCAAGTCGCCAGAGCAGCATCAATGCCATGAATGAAAAAGTAAATAAATTCATTGAAACGGCAGATTCCTCCTCTGCATCTGCTCTACAAGGAAAGATGAATGAGCTGTCGGAGCGCTTTTCCAAAGCAGCTGAGAACACCAAAGCACGCATTGAGAAGATGGAAGACCTGAAGACGCAGGTGGAACTGTTTGAGGATCTCTCTGAGAAAGTGCAGTCATTCCTGGACAAAAAGTTAAAAGCATTTACAGAGACAGATGGTCCTGGAAAGGATGTGACAGAGCTCTCTCAGTACATGCAGGTATATTGTGTATGAAATACAACAAATAAATCAGATTAAATCATTCAAACCACTTAGAAGAGTTACTAGATCTTAGTCTATTATTTCAATTCAAATGGATGGCAGTATTTGTCTGGAATGCAGAGAACCCATTAACACGTAATGTTACAGGGGCCAGTATAAGTGTTATACTGATTATTATTTTGAATATAGATTCATACTCAGTCGCACATAGATATATAAGTGTTGCATATCAAATAAATCAGTGTAGTCTCATGAAGCGCTTTGCCGCATTGCGATTAAGACACACATTAGGCCAACAAAGATGCTCAGCGGAAGCCAAGCCGCGGGGCACCTGGTGCGCAGGAGAAGGATGTTTGGCGTAACTGGAGCAATGGTGTATGAGGACACATCTATAGATACTTTTTTTTTCAATAAAGGTCCATCCACAAGTGGGAAGATATTTAGGGGAAAGTGGGGGGATAAGGATAGATAAAAAAAACAAAAATCATGAATGTATTTTTTTCTCTTATTATTTTTGGTTTATGTTGAAACTTTATTTTGATAATTTGACTCCCATTATGCAGGACATATAATTTTAGATACTGAGACATGCTTGGATTTAATCAACCTTTTCATGGAACATCTCAAAAGACATTGTTACTTTGTTCCTTACAGGAAACAAGCACTGAGTTACTGGAGCACAGGAGGAGCCTGGAAGATGTACAGAAGCTGGTTGATGACTTGTGTGTATATGCTGCCCCTGGAGACAAGGCTCTGGTTCTGGAAAAAGTAAACACTATGTTAAAGAGGTTTCAAGACCTCGAAGAGACTGTTAAGGCAAAGTGAGTGCAAGCATGTAATAATAGCCTGAATAAATATAACATTGACATTTAAATGAATATATCAATATAAAGCTCCAGTGGTAGCAGGTTTCAGAGTAACTATTTCACTACTGTATTATTAGTGCCCTAGAGAAAGCAGGGAGCAGCTCCTCCAGTCACCCTCATATTCTAGGTCAGGGGTGGCCAACCAGTCAGAGGCAAAGAGACGGAAAAGATCCATAGTAAAGGTGAAGAGCCACTATTAAGTGCAAAAACAGGGGCATGGCCTAGTTGTCGCAAAGCCACACCCCATTTTTGTGCGCACACCTTTCGGTATCACATTTGTAGGAGTATGACCTTGTGTCATAACCCAGTATTTAGTCATGTTGTACAGTGCCAAATATATATAATGCCCCAGTACAGTGCCACATACATATAAAAATGTCAAAAAATGGGTGCCTCCACAGTACCAGATACACATATGTCCCCACAGTGCCAGATAAATATATGCCCCCAGTGCCAGATACACATGCCCCCACAGTGCCAGATACATATATGCCCCACGGTGCCAGGTACATGCCCCACAGTGCCAAATACGTATGTGCCCCACAGTGCCAGATACACATGTCCTTACAGTGCCAGATATGCCCCCAATACCAGATACACATGCCCCCACAGTGCTAGATATGCCCCCAGTGCCGGATACACATGTTCCCAGAGTGCCAGATACACATGCCCCCACAGTGCCAGATATGCCCCCAGTGCCGGATACACATGTTCCCAGAGTGCCAGATACACATGCCCCACTGTGCCAGATGTGCCCCCAGTGCCAGATACACATGTACCCACAGTGCCAGCTATGCCCCAGTGCCAGACACACATGTCCCCACAGTGCCAGACATGCCCCCCAGTGCCAGACATGTCCCCACAGTGCCAGACATGCCCCCAGTGCTAGACACACATGTCCCCGCAGTGCCAGACATGCCCCCCAGTGCCAGACATGCCCCCAGTGCCAGACATGCCCCAGTGCCAGACATGCCCCCAGTGCCAGACATGCCCCCAGTGCCAGATATGCCCCAGTGCCAGACATGCCCCAGTGCCAGACGTGCCCCAGTGCCAGACGTGCCAGCCGTGCCCCCAGTGCCAGACGTCCCCCCAGTGCCAGACGTCCCCCCAGTGCCAGACATGCCCCCGTGCCAGACATGCCCCAGTGCCGATAGACATGTCCCCAAAGTGCCTCAGCCCCCCCCCCCCCCAAGTGCTGCTCACCATGCTGCTGGAGGGGAGGAGAGCACCGCGTGCGCCTCTCCTGCCCCTCTGACTCCGGCAGCGGTATTATCAATTCGGCGCCGGCCCATGAGCCAATCAGAGCTGGCGGTCCGGCAGCCAATCAGGAGCCTTAGCTGCCGGACCGCAAGCTCTGATTGGCTCATGGGCAGGAGCCGAATTGAAAATATCGCTGCCGGAGTCAGAGGGGCAGGAGAGGCGCACGCTGCGCTCTCCTCCCCTCACACGCCAGAGACCTGCCGGGCAGTGTATGTCGTTTTCTCCGTACAGTGACCGGGAACCCCAATTAGTGCACCGTGTCCTCTCGCATGGCTTCGGGCAAGTTGCCTCGCTACCGTTCCCAATTGTAGTCCACGTGGATTGTAAAGTATGAAAAGGTTCTAATTTTTGTTTTACTCATGTCGACTTTATGTCATGTCAACCTAGAGTCCCTGTTGACCTAGAAACTATGTCGACCAATAGTGATCAACCTAGACAGTGTCGACCTACTTACTGTCGACCTAAAGACCGTCCCATGTATAACTGGATGTGAGTGTCGGTCACGATGGCTAGTGACACAATTACATGTCTAGCAATCTCCTATTGCATGTTTTAGCTTTTGTAGGATTCAGTAGAACATGCTACACATGTTGAGGATGGTATCCGGTCAGATGGTCAACAGTGTTAAGGTCGACGCTCATTAGGTCGACCACTATCTGTTGACATGGTCGACATGGACAAATGGTCGACACCTGAAAATGGTCGACATTAATTTTCCCCCTTTCTCTGACGTCCTAGTGGATGCTGGGGACTCCGTCAGGACCATGGGGAATAGCGGCTCCGCAGGAGACAGGGCACAAAAGTAAAAGCTTTAGGATCAGGTGGTGTGCACTGGCTCCTCCCCCTATGACCCTCCTCCAAGCCTCAGTTAGATTTTTGTGCCCGGCCGAGAAGGATGCAATCTAGGTGGCTCTCCTAAAGAGCTGCTTAGAGTAAAAGTTTTGTTAGGTTTTTTATTTTCAGTGAGTCCTGCTGGCAACAGGCTCACTGCATCGAGGGACTTAGGGGAGAGAAGTGAACTCACCTGCGTGCAGGATTGATTGGCTTCTTAGGCTACTGGACACCATTAGCTCCAGAGGGAGTCGGAACACAGGTCTCACCCTGGGGTTCGTCCCGGAGCCGCGCCGCCGACCCCCTTGCAGATGCCGAAAAGTGAAGAGGTCCAGAAACCGGCGGCAGAAGACTTTTCAGTCTTCATAAGGTAGCGCACAGCACTGCAGCTGTGCGCCATTGTTGTCAGCACACTTCATAGCAGCGGTCACTGAGGGTGCAGGGCGCTGGGGGGGGCGCCCTGGGCAGCAATGATAGTACCTTATTCTGGCTAAAAATACATCACATATAGCCCCTGGGGGCTATATGGATGTATTTAACCCCTGCCAGGTCTCAGAAAAACGGGAGAAGAAGCCCGCCGAAAAGGGGGCGGGGCCTATTCTCCTCAGCACACAGCGCCATTTTCCCTCACAGAAATGCTGGTGGGAAGGCTCCCAGGCTCTCCCCTGCACTGCACTACAGAAACAGGGTTAAAACAGAGAGGGGGGGCACTTATTTGGCGATATGACTATATATATTAAAATGCTATAAGGGAAAAACACTTATATAAAGGTTGTCCCTGTATAATTATAGCGTTTTTGGTGTGTGCTGGCAAACTCTCCCTCTGTCTCCCCAAAGGGCTAGTGGGGTCCTGTCCTCTATCAGAGCATTCCCTGTGTGTGTGCTGTGTGTCGGTACGTGTGTGTCGACATGTATGAGGACGCTGTTGGTGAGGAGGCGGAGCAATTGCCTGTAATGGTGATGTCACTCTCTAGGGAGTCGACACCGGAATGGATGGCTTATTTAAGGAATTACGTGATAATGTCAACACGCTGCAAGGTCGGTTGACGACATGAGACGGCCGGCAAACCAATTAGTACCTGTCCAGGCGTCTCAAACACCGTCAGGGGCGTTAAAACGTCCTTTTACCTCAGTCGGTCGACACAGACACGGACACTGACTCCAGTGTCGACGGTGAAGAAACAAACGTATTTTCCTTTAGGGCCACACGTTACTTGTTAAGGGCAATGAAGGAGGTGTTACATATTTCTGATACTACAAGTACCACAAAAAAGGGTATTATGTGGAGTGTGAAAAAACTACCTGTAGTTTTTCCTGAATCAGATAAATTAAATGAAGTGTGTGATGATGCGTGGGTTTCCCCCGATAGAAAATTATTGGCGGTATACCCGTTCCCGCCAGAAGTTAGGGCGCGTTGGGAAACACCCCTTAGGGTGGATAAGGCGCTCACACGCTTATCAAAACAAGTGGCGGTACCGTCTCCAGATAGGGCCGCCCTCAAGGAGCCAGCTGATAGGAGGCTGGAAAATATCCTAAAAAGTATATACACACATACTGGTGTTATACTGCGACCAGCGATCGCCTCAGCCTGGATGTGCAGCGCTGGGGTGGCTTGGTCGGATTCCCTGACTGAAAATATTGATACCCTTGACAGGGACAGTATTTTATTGACTATAGAGCATTTAAAGGATGCATTTCTATATATGCGAGATGCACAGAGGGATATTTGCACTCTGGCATCAAGAGTAAGTGCGATGTCCATATCTGCCAGAAGTTGTTTATGGACACGACAGTGGTCAGGTGATGCAGATTCCAAACGGCACATGGAAGTATTGCCGTATAAAGGAGAAAAAGACAACGTCTTTTCAGCCTCAGTCCTTTCGTCCCCATAAGGGCAAGCGGGCAAAAGGCCAGTCATATCTGCCATGGGATAGAGGAAAGGGAAGAAGACTGCAGCAGGCAGCCCATTCCCAGAAACAGAAGCCCTCCACCGCTTCTGCCAAGTCCTCAGCATGACGCTGGGGCCGTACAAGCGGACTCGGGTGCGGTGGGGGGGGGTCGTCTCAAGAGTTTCAGCACGCAGTGGGCTCACTCGCAAGTGGACCCCTGGATCCTACAAGTAGTATCCCAGGGGTACAGATTGGAAATTCGAGACGTCTCCCCCTCGCAGGTTCCTGAAGTCTGCTTTACCAACGTCTCCCTCCGACAGGGAGGCAGTAGTGGAAAAAATTCACAAGCTGTATTCCCAGCAGGTGATAATCACAGTACCCCTCCTACAACAAGGGAAGGGGTATTATTCCACACTATATTGTGGTACTGAAGCCAGACGGCTCGGTGAGACCTATTCTAAATCTGAAATAGTTGAACACTTACATACAAAGGTTCAAATCAAGATGGAGTCACTCAGAGCAGTGATAGCGAACCAGGAAGAAGGGGACTATATGGTGTCCCGGGACATCAGGGATGCTTACCTCCATGTCCCAATTTGCCCTTCTCACCAAGGGTACCTCAGGTTCGTGGTACAGAACTGTCACTATCAGTTTCAGACGCTGCCGGTTGGATTGTCCACGGCACCCCGGGTCCTTACCAAGGTAATGGCCGAAATGATGATTCTTCTTCAAAGAAAATGGATGATCTCCTGATAGGGGCAAGGTCCAGAGAACAGTTGGAGGTCGGAGTAGCACTATCTCAAGTAGTTCTACGACAGGACGGGTGGATTCTAAATATTCCAAAACCGCAGCTGCTTCCGACGACACGTCTGCTGTTCCTAGGGATGATTCTGAACACAGTCCAGAAAAAGGTGTTTCTCCCGGAGAAGAAAGCCAGGGAGTTATCCGAGCTAGTCAGGAACCTCCTAAAACCAGGAAAAGTGTCAGTGCATCATTGCACAAGGGTCCTGGGAAAAATGGTGGCTTCTTACGAAGCGATTCCATTCGGTAGATTTCACGCAAGAACTTTTCAGTGGGATCTGCTGGAAAAATGGTCCGGATCGCATCTTCAGATGCATCAGCGGATAACCCTGTCTCCAAGGACAAGGGTGTTTCTTCTGCGGTGGCTGCAGAGTGCTCATCTACTAAAGGGCCGCAGATTCGGCATTCAGGACTGGGTCCTGGTGACCACGGATGCCAGCCTGAGAGGCTGGGGAGCAGTCACACAGGGAAAAAATTTTCCAGAGAGTGTGATCAAGTCTGGAGACTTCTCTCCACATAAATATACTGGAGCTAAGGGCAATTTACAATGTTCTAAGCTTAGCAAGACCTCTGCTTCAAGGTCAGCCGGTATTGATCCAGTGGGACAACATCACGGCAGTCGCCCACGTAAACAGACAGGGCGGCACAAGAAGCAGGAGGGCAATGGCAGAAACTGCAAGGATTCTTCGCTGGGCGAAAAATCATGTGATAGCACTGTCAGCAGTGTTCATTCCGGGAGTGGACAACTGGGAAGCAGACTTCCTCAGCAGGCACGACCTCCACCCGGGAGAGTGGGGACTTCATCGGGAAGTATTCCACATGATTGTGAACCGTTGGGAAAGACCAAAGGTGGACATGATGGCGTCCCGCCTGAACAAAAAACTGGACAGGTATTGCGCCAGGTCAAGAGACCCTCAAGCAATAGCTGTGGACGTTCTGGTAACACCGTGGGTGTACCAGTCGGTGTATGTGTTCCCTCCTCTGCTTCTCATAACCAAGGTACTGAGAATTATAAGACGTAGAGGAGTAAGAACTATACTCGTGGCTCCGGATTGGCCAAGAAGGACGTGGCACCCGGAACTTCAAGAAATGCTCACAGAGGACTCATGGCCTCTGCCGCTAAGAAGGGACTTGCTTCAGCAAGTACCAGGTCTGTTCCAAGACTTACCGCGGCTGCGTTTGACGGCATGGCGGTGGAACGCCAGATCCTAAGGGAAAAAGGCATTCCGGAAGAGGTCATTCCTACCCTGGTCAAAACCAGGAAGGAGGTGACCGCAAAACATTATCACCACATGTGGCGAAAATATGTTGCGTGGTGTGAGGCCAGGAAGGCCCCACGAAGAAATTTCAACTCGGTCGATTCCTGCATTTCCTGCAAACAGGAGGAGTGGCCTCAAATTGGGGTCCATTAAGGTTCAAATTTCGGCCCTGTCAATTTTCTTCCAGAAAGAATTGGCTTCAGTTCCTGAAGTCCAGAAGTTTGTCAAGGGAGTATTGCATATACAACCCCCTTTTTGTGCCTCCAGTGGCACTGTGGGATCTCAACGTAGTTCTGGGATTCCTCAAATCACATTTTAAACCGCTCAAATCTGTGGATTTGAAATATCTCACATGAAAAGTGACCATGCTGTTGGCCCTGGCCTCGGCCAGGCGAGTGTCAGAATTGGCGGCTTTGTCTCACAAAAGCCATATCTGATTGTCCATTCGGACAGGGCAGAGCTGCGGACTCGTCCCCAGTTTCTTCCTAAGGTGGTGTCAGCGTTTCACCTGAACCAGCTTATTGTGGTACCTGCGGCTACTAGGGACTTGGAGGACTCCAAGTTGCTAGATGTTGTCAGGGCCCTGAAAATATAGGTTTCCAGGACGGCTGGAGTCAGGAAAACTGACTCGCTGTTATCCTGTATGCACCCAACAAACTGGGTGCTCTTGCTTCTAAGCAGACGATTGCTCGTTGGATTTGTAGCACATTTCAACTTGCACATTCTGTGGCAGGCCTGCCACAGCCTAAATCTGTCAAGGCCCATTCCACAAGGAAGGTGGGCTCATCCTTGGCGGCTGCCCGAGGGGTCTCGGCATTACAACTCTGCCGAGCAGCTACGTGGTCGGGGGAGAACACGTTTGTAAAATTCTACAAATTTGATACCCTGGCTAAAGAGGACCTGGAGTTCTCTCATTCGGTGCTGCAGAGTCATCCGCACTCTCCCGCCCGTTTGGGAGCTTTGGTATAATCCCCATGGTCCTGACGGAGTCCCCAGCATCCACTAGGACGTCAGAGAAAATAAGATTTTACTTACCGATAAATCTATTTCTCGTAGTCCGTAGTGGATGCTGGGCGCCCATCCCAAGTGCGGATTGTCTGCAATACTTGTACATAGTTATTGTTACAAAAATCGGGTTATTATTGTTGTGAGCCATCTTTTCAGAGGCTCCGCTGTTATCATGCTGTTAACTGGGTTCAGATCACAGGTTGTACAGTGTGATTGGTGTGGCTGGTATGAGTCTTACCCGGGATTCAAAATCCTTCCTTATTGTGTACGCTCGTCCGGGCACAGTATCCTAACTGAGGCTTGGAGGAGGGTCATAGGGGGAGGAGCCAGTGCACACCACCTGATCCTAAAGCTTTTACTTTTGTGCCCTGTCTCCTGCGGAGCCGCTATTCCCCATGGTCCTGACGGAGTCCCCAGCATCCACTACGGACTACGAGAAATAGATTTATCGGTAAGTAAAATCTTATTTTTTTTTACTCCTTTTTTGGGACTTTTTCATACTTTCCAATGCATGTGGACTGCGATTGGGAACGGTAACCTGTGCCGAGCGCAGCGAGGCACCTTCGCGAGGGGACTCGGTGCACTAATTGGGGTTCCCCATCACTTTATGCAGAAAACGACACACAAAAAAAGAAGAAGCCGGAAGTCATCATTTTCATGTGTCGACCTTTCACGTGTCGACCATTTTCATGTGTCAACCATTAGCCCATGTCGACCATGTCAGCGTCGACCAATAGTGGTCGAACTAATGAGTGTCGACCTTAACATTGTCGACCATTCATACCGGAACCGTTGAGGATCGGATAGCAGATCCTATATACAGATTTTCCAGCAGAAGGCATGCAGTTTTGACCCAGGGTGGGTAATTTCCAAAGCAGATGTTTCTGTTAGACTAACACTTAAACTTTGACTCTGTAAAATATTGAGCTCTTGATATTTGTGATGTATGCAGATTGTTTTGCAGTTTAGTTATTTTCTTATGTGCCAGATGATTGGTCAGTATGCTCCGATCTTTGTATCTTAGAGAAGAATACCATGCACCTCTGCATAAAAGCAACTTTACTTATAAAGCACACGTCCCAACTGTCTTGATTGCAGTGGGACAATCCCAATTTGCAAGCCTCAAACTATATATACTGCCACAAATATACTGTACATAGAAGTGGGAGGAGTTTCCTCCTAAGTAGGCTTTTTGGGGCAGTTTGGTGACCCGGAGGAGGCTTACTTTGTCCTGGCTTTCACATATGAAACTGTGTGAGATATGTGTAATGTCTAGCAGCAAAGCAAGGTGTGTGATATCACAATACAAGACTTTTCCCAGCACCACATCGATTTACTGTATTATTGATGACTCCCCTTGTGTTGTTCTGATGAGAACAATTAACCGTTTTTATTTGCTACTGCGCTGCTATTTATATTTGAGACAATAATTCTGACATGTTTGTATTTCATTAATGGTTTCTTGTAATTGCATAATCAGGGAAGAAGATGTTTCATCCTGCCAAAGCCAAATGGATTCTTTCCAGGCTTTAGTTCACGCTTTAAAACACTGGTTCACCTTAGTGAATGATAGAATTCCTGCAACAACACTCACACTGTGTTTGGAAGATCTGTCTAAACATTTCAATGACATGAAGGTATGTTCCCATAAATGCTAGACTGCAGCATAGTGTTTTAAAGAGTGTTATAAAATATACCTTTTAAACATATTTTCAGTAGAATGTGATGCAAATATACATTTAAAACATTTATGTTTTGTATTTTCAGATTTTACAGGAAGAGTGGACACAAAAAGGACAAGAGGTTGAGAAAGTAAACAGTAAAGGGACAGCACTTTGTAGCTTGATTAACGCTGTCACCTCCCCTGCTAAATCTAGATCAGCTGTCAAATCAGGTATTCCATCTTATGTACGCTATAATATAAAGCACATCACCCAGGTTGATCTGTCTCTACTGTGCTAAGATATACTATAAATTAGGGAGCGTGCATGTGAAAACCACATATCCATCTAAGAGGGATCCACCCTACTTGTGAATGGACAACTAGTGAGCTTGGAGTCACAATGTCAGTTTAAGGCTGTTGGATATTGAAGTGTGGCTTCGGAAAATGGAAATACATGAAATATCAACAAGGCAGCGGAGGTGAAAGAGCCAAAAGCACCCTAAGGGGGCTATTCAATTGTTGGACAAATTGTTAGCCCCCACGGGCGTCTACCAGAGCTATTCAAATGTTGCTCCTATCAGACGCCCATTAGCCACAGCAGTCACATTATAGCTCGCACCTCCGGAGGCTGCAAGCTGAAATGTGTGAAAAGTCAGCTGTTTGTGCGACTAAATAGGACTTTTTCCCATCATGCCCATTAGTTCAGATGAGTTTTGCCGCTTTGCACGGCTAAACCCTGTGTAACTGGTTGCGATAAGCGCAGTAATTAAAGGGTGTCCAAAACAATTGAATAGCAACAATGGGCGCCCTTTAATTATCGCTAAAGACAAACATTTGAATAGCCCCCAAAGTATCTCCTCACTCAGATGCCGTGCCCCATTTCTCCTCTTCTTACCTTGTATAGAACAAGCAGGGGATAGATGGAGAGTGGCATCTTTTGCGTCTGTGTTAGAATGGAAATGGACTAATGCAAGATGGCAGCGTCTCAGGTAAAAAGCTGTCAGCTTCTATTCCTCCATGTCAGCTGCCAGCACCGGATGTGGGAGCATTGTGTGGAAAACACTGAATGAGTGACATTATCAGTGTTGTACACGCTCACCAAATCTTGGCACCCTAATATATTGATGGCATACAATGGGCATATAATATGGAGCTGTTGCAATAAACAATAATAATGGTGGATACAAAGACAGAAGCTTGAGACATACTGTATATTCATGAAATATAACTAGAACAATACCATTTCTTTTTCATCCACTAGGGGTCACTGGAGTACTCTTGGGATATGGACGGGCGGAGCCGAACAAAGGCACTGAATATTCAAATTTAGGACCCTCCCACCCCTCCATATCCCCGAGTACCTCAGTGTACTATCTCAGTGTTTTTTCGGTGCTCACAGCACGAACATCGGCTTGTGGTATAGCCACACTTGGATTTTTATTTTTATTTTTATTTTTACACTTAGCACATCCCTTCCCAGTTTCTGGAAAAACATGGGTCCGGGATAGTGCCGCTGCACGGGCAGCGCATGGCGTGTCGGTCCTCACAAAGAGCACCCTCACAGCCACAGACAGCATGGCGTGTCGGTCCTCACAAAGAGCACCCTCACGGCCACAGACAGCACTGCTTCTACAAACAGCAGCCAGGACTAGAGAGCTGGACGGGCTTGCAAGAAGCCGTCGCAGCCATAGATCACTGGAAGCTGACTGGAGCTGGACGGAGCTTACAGACATAGAAGCCCCGTCACAGCCAGGACTACAGAGCTGACGGAGCTTACAGAAGGCCGTTGCAGCCATGAGTCACACCACTGCAGCTGGCCGGAGCTTATACAGAAAGTCCCGTCACAGCCAGAAGTTACAGAAAGGTAGGCTGGGGAGCGGGGCGGTCAGCGCAGGCTGCCGCCCCGCTATGTGTGGGTTAAGGTGCAGTAGGTTAATACAATACAGCTCCGTCCCGCCGCACAGCAGGGGGAGCTCATACCCGCCAAGCCAGCCACTACCTTCTGAGGAGACAAGCCGTCCCCCGGCAGCCGCCAACTCCGTCCTGCCGCATAGCACGGGGAGATCAGACGACGCTAAACAGCCGCTATGTATCAAGACGGGGTCATCAAACGCCCGTCCCAGCGCTCCGGTCGCCGCCAAGCTCCCTCCTGCCGCACAGCAGGGGGAGATCATACGAAGCAGCTGCTCCGTCTGACATCAGGCCGCCCGTCCCAGCGCTCCGGTAGCCGCCAGCTCCGTCCTGCCGCACACTGGGCTCCGTACGGCTGCACAGCAGGTAAGCCATACTTAGTACCAGTATGACCGCCGCTCCGTCCCGGCCTGCATACACAAATGCCAGGGCAGGCTTCCAACACGGCCGCCCAGCTACGTCCGGCCGCCCATCAGTCTCAGTACAGAGACGATCACAAGTGCAGGCTTCCCGCAGATGATCATAGGGGGGGAAGAGGCACGGTGGAAGCTGGCGGATATATGACCAGCTGGGTATATATATATATATATATATATCTATCACAGATATAAGCTTGTTACCGGTACTGACAGTAATAATTGAACTATATTACTGGCTGTGATTTTCAGAGTTGAACCTATATTAATGGCTGCGATTAACAAGGCGAGGGAGCCTATATTAATATATTAATATTAATGTCTGGTGTGATAATGGCCTATCAGCTTATGTATATATTTATTCATAGAACAGTTGTAACCGTCCTGTGGTTATACTGTATAATAACCTATACGGAAAGGTCAGCATGGCAAAGGGGCCATTTTAACCATGCTGCCTGTTGTTTTCCAGTTTGTGATTCTGGAACATTCCTGCCCTACATCTCTGAGCCACCAGAGGCGCAGGGGTGTTAGTGGGAATTTTTAATCAGCATAAGTAAGCCATGTAAACTGTTTTTCTACATGATTCTAGAACATTCCTGCCCTACATCTCTAAGCCACCAGAGGCGTAGGGGGGTTAGTAGGAATTTGGTTCGGGTTTCATAGGCCATGTGAACTGCTTTTCACATAAAGATTACTCTGTTTTTTCTTCACAGCGAATAAATCTTTTGTTTTTCCTAAAGATTTCCGTAGAGAGAATCAACCTTGAGTTAATATTATTTTGCTGTTCACCAATACAATATATATATATGACATGATAACGTCATAAGGCGTGCAATGGCTGTCCGTGGCCTATTGGGGTGTCTGTCTGCATAGCGAATAAGGCTCTAGTGCAGACTAAAAATAACATTGGCATCGGAGTCTCGGAAGTTATTCCGCCAGCTCTAACAAAAGACAGTTTTCCAAAGGAATTCCCTTTGGGTACCACAGTGTTTATTTAACTGGTCTTCTAATGTAATGCACGATTCTATGTCAAATCTCACACAGATAACTACGAGTGAGAAGGGTTCATTAGACCTGCACTCAGATAGTGCAGGGTTGTTGCCAACATACATTGCTAAATTACAGGGAGTCAAGGTCTCCATTGTTCCACTTAGTAGACTTTGACCACTATTTAATCGTTTACAATATGACGCCATCCGACATTGGTAAATGCGTCTGTGTCAAACATTATAAAGACCCATGAAACATTTGGGTCACTAGACATTACGGTTAAAAGAAGCTACAGAGTATATCTGTAAAGCTTCTAACGACGTTTCATCGTCGCCAGTTCAGCACAAGGCCACAGCTTGTTGGTCCTACATTTGATATTCAGCCGTTAATCGAAACGGAATTCTTGTGCCGGCATTTAATCCCTTTAGACTTCAGTTTTCAAGGCGGTGATACACACACTCACGCCTTGTAACGACAGGTCGCTACGGTCTGCAAGCCAGTAGTTTGATGACCTCTTTTCCAATTGTGGGAGCGCGTCTTTACATGTTACCTTTGCGGGGTTTCCAGACTTCAACAGGGACATGACTGCCTCTGTCGAACGGATTGGCAGGTAGCCATTTGGTTTCTACTGGGTTTCAGCTGTCTTTATAATACAGGCAGAGTCAGGGTGGCTTATTCCCCTCTGGTTGGGGGAACCAATCCATACAGCTCCGTCGCAGTTTCAATCAGCAAATCACTTACTGCAGTTTGAAAATGGATTTGCTGCGGGTAGTATTGACATATTGGAGCCACAAAATTGAATACTGGCATTTGATCTTCACAATGCGTATATACCCATTCCGGTTTGTTCATCACAGGTTTTAGCGTTTGCAATTCGCCACAACCATTAACCATTTCATGTCTACCGTTGCTTATCGCTTTGGGTATTTACCAAAAGTGATGTTGGGATGATAGCTCATCTCACATAAGAACTCTGTCTCAACAAAGTTCCTCTAACTTGCGCTACTAAGGTATACTGCGGTAGCAGATCAAGTTCGAAAACAATCGCATCTAATTCCGTCTAAACGATGTCAAGGCCTAGGTAAGATGATAAATACGGTAAATCAAAGACTTTTACCTACTACACCAGCAATAACAAATGTACGTCTAGTAATTAGTGCAAAGCACGCACACTAGCGGTACATTGGTGTATTCACCTATTAAGAATAACGATGGGTTTTTCAATTTAGTTCGCCACCCTTCACTCGCATTTCCCACAGAGGGAAAAGGGTGCATATACTCTGGACGACAGTCGCAGAGGGTCAGGATTTGTAGTTAAAATCAGCAACAAAGGTTCTAAAACACGACAGATTGCTGTCGATATATGTCCTAGAACTCTGTGCATTTTACAATGCTATACATGATTCGCTTTCAGTCGGACCAGGTATATACTCTGGTTTCTCTTCAGGACGAATAAATCTTTCGCCTTGTACTAAAGATTGCTGTGGAGAGGAACAACCATGAGTTTCATGTAAATTTTTGATGCCTGTCTCACGCTGGCCTTAAGCAGTCAAACAAGGCAACGGCAGTTGCATACACAACAACCAGTGAGAACCAAGTAGCCGCATGGCAATGCGGCAGGTAACTCAAATCCTCAATGGCTCAGAACACCATTATGTGAAAATGTCAAGAGATCATTATGTGAGTGGACATCTGTTAGACAGAGGATCTCACCCGTCAGGATTTGGATCCTGAAAACTGGACATTAAATCTAGAGGTGTTTCATATGTGAGTCCACAGAAGGGGGTTACCCTCAAGTATACATGATGGCATCTCGCCACAATTACGAAAGCTCAGTATGTGTACAAAACAGATCACAAGGGCAGTGGCGGTGGAGTCTCTCACATTCATGTGGTCATTCAGCATCGTGTATCTGGCTCCACCATTTTCCGCTGCTCTCTCCGTTGTCAAAACGGATCATAAGACAGTTTGTCACAGTCATACTGGTGGTATCTCATGGGTTTCGGAGAAGTTTGCTTCTCGAATTTTCAAGGAATACTTGCACACGATCTTGGCCCGCTCATAATACGTCCAACCTGTTACATCAGGGAACGTTAGTTTACCCATAGTTACCTATGTACCTATTATCTAAGTACCGCAGCTGCGGTTGACGGGGTGAGGGTTCAGACCGCCCTCTTAAGAAATTGAGCATTACAGTATCGGTTATACTAACCATGTTACGAAATAGTAAGCCGTTTACGGCAGCTCATTTTTACAAAATTTCGTGTGCTTACATAGGTTGTAAACCTCGGAAGTTCCAACATCATCCTTCAAGTAACCCGTATTCTGTTAAACGGGGTGGGATGGAAAACTGCGTGGATCTGCACGAAGAGTGCAGGTATCTGTGTGGTAAACTTATTTTCAAAGACGTTTGCTTCTGTTTGCGTCTGTACACATCTTTCTACAAGGTGTCATCAAAGTTCACACTCTATTTCTCCCACCTACAGCGCCAGGCGACTTGAAGTTGGGTTCAGATTTCTTACAGTTTTCATATTTTGAACCCTTCAACAAATGGGAATTAAGTTTCTCACTTTGGGAAAACATTTTTCTTCTAGCCTTGGCTTCGGCAAGGGTTCTGTTTTCATATTTGGGTGCCTTGTATTCCAAGCCACCGTATTTCAGTTTTCTCATGACAAAGCAGATCTTCGGACGAATCACGCTTTCGTATTCTTCACATCAATGTACCAATAGGGGTTCCTGTGTGGACAGCACATTCTAGAATTCTGAATGTGGTACACGCATTACGCGTTTATATATGTCCCGAACGTCAACAGTACGTGATATGAATACGTTGTTTGTTCTCTATGATACTGCCAACTGGGGTTAGCCAGTTTCTCAGCAGACATTATCCAGTTGGGTAATAATAATGACTACAAGTCAGGCTTACTTTAAGGCTAGGTTACAATCGCCTACGTCAGTAATAACTCATCCCACAGGTTCTGTGGGAATGTCAGACCCAGTGGGTCGTGGAGTGTCTAAAACGCGGCTATATAGCCTTCATGTGCACCATGTTGGTGCACGTTTACACGTTATAAATGGGGCGCCATCAGCATCTAGCCTTGGGCTGCCTACTGTTACAAGTATCAAACAGCTCTCCCGCCCACGAGGGAAGCTTTGGTACGTCCCAAGAGTACTCCAGTGACCCCTAGTGGATGAAAAAGAAAATAGGATTTTGGTACTTACCAGGTAAATCCTTTTCTTTGAATCCATAGGGGGCACTGGACGCCCACCCAGAGCAGTTTACCTGGGTTGTTTTAAGCTCAAGGGAGCTTAGGGTAACAAGTTTTACTTGATTGATATTAAGCTCAGAGGAGCTTATGGTAACACATTTTCACCGATTGGTTCAAATTATAAAGTTCTATCGGTTATGGCGTCAACTGTTTAGTTGACAGTAAGGTTATGGGTCAACATTGTTGTTGTCCGTTATGTATAGGTATTCTCCATTGTCAACCTCTCTATATCGTTCCTGTTCGCTCAGTAAAAAACACTGAGATAGTACACTGAGGTACTCGGGGATATGGAGGGGTGGGAGGGTCCTAAATTTGAATATTCAGTGCCTTTGTTCGGCTCCGCCCGTCCATATCCCAAGAGTACTCCAGTGCCCCCTATGGATTCAAAGAAAAGGATTTACCTGGTAAGTACCAAAATCCTATTTTTTCATCTAGCAGTACAAATGACTTATAAACCAAAACAGTGAATGCCATCAGTGAAGAACAACAATTTACGGTAGTGAGAAAAAGCTGAAGGGAGAGTAGGAAGGGTTGGGAAGGAAAGAAGTGGAAAGGGGGAGGTATCTAAAGAAAGGAAGAGGGAATAATATGGGTATTTGTCACTGTGGGGTCATATAATAAAGTGCACTAGCTGGGGATCACGGCTGAAATGCTCCCACAGTAAAATAACTTTGGGGTAGGATAAGGTGGAAAAGGGTGGGTAGAATGTCATTTGGTGGAGAATATGATATCATTGTGGCCTTGGAAAAGTTATGGGGACAGATTGAATTAAGGGCCTTATTCAGATTTGTTAGCAAATCAAAACAGTAAGCAATTTGGCAAAACCATGTTGCACTGCATATGGGGCAGATGTAACATGTGCAGAGAGAGTTAGATTTGGGTGTCTTCAAACTGAAATCTAAATTGCAGTGTAGAAATTAAGCAGCCTGTTTTTACCCTGCACAGAAACAATATAACCCATCCAAATCTAACTCTCTCTGCACATGTTATATCTGCCCCACCTGCAGTGCACTTGGTTTTGCCCAATTGCTTACTTTTCTGGTTTGCTAACAAACCTGAATAACCCCCCGCTTTCAGGTGTCTTCACGCATCAACTCACAGAAGGCTAATTCTACACGCTGCTTATGGAGGTATCGGCTGAGTCAACCTACTGTAATTAGCTGACAGATGTGCAACAACAGCTAGCCTTTAATTGAATCCGCTCCAGTGTTTCTTGAAAATATGAGAGAAAACATAATAATGATAGCAGCCATATGCTGCATATTTTGCTATATATCATAGCAAGACTAAGCAAATACTAAGATCACAGTGTCTTTTAGATGTGTTTCTACTTAATTTTATATGTACAGCATTTACTGTTCATTAGGGTCATTTTACATATATGTAAAACAGTCTCTGCGATTTGCACACAAAGTAGACATTTTCTTTTCTCTTCTTACAGCTCTCCTCCATTCATTTGCATTTAATTACTTGCCTTACTAATCTTTAGTATCCATCTCTGTTTATGTTCTGTGGTGTGTTCTCAAGCCTATGTTTCTCACAGTGTATGTCCTTGGCTTATAGGGAGGAGCTTAGTCAATGGTGCTGCGTCACCTGCTGTAAAGGAGAATTTAACCAATAAAGGTAAGTGACTCCACAAAGATGGCAGTATTGCAATCTCAGAGATGGCACGATAGAGACTTTATAATACATGAGGATAATAGCATTCCAGGAAACGTGGGGTGCTGAGGGTTACTCAGATGTCCGTTGTTCACACAGATGATCCAATGTTGCATCTTCGCACGCAGCAGCGGATCACAGAAGCCAGCAGTGGACGTCTGTTTACTCAAGACTCCTCTTGCGGCTTTTGCATAATTCCGCACAGCTTATGTTTACAAAGAATTAGCGCCCACCTCTGAACTGGCCCCTAAAGGTGCACAAGCACAAATACTTTTACAGTGAAATGCAGGGAAAGATTGAATCTTGTGTGATGAGACAAAGGGCCGTAGAGTGTGTACCATCTGCGATTCCATGACATCACATGTGCTGAACCAGCCCCCAGCGCATGTCACAGAAGGCGCAATAAGAATGAAATCAGTTGGAGGGGTCAGTACACAGACAATCAGAAGCAGCTAGATGCATTGTCAGCAGCAGCACTATATCAAAAATGACATATGAATTTATCCGTACATGTTGTAGGTGTACATACTTATAAAGGGACATACTTTGCACCATTGGGCTTATACTGGAAAGTTTGTTGATAGGGGCAGTTACATGCATGTAATAAAAATCATTGAGCACAAAGGGACACATGTAATGACGACAATGCTGATGTCCCCTCACTCTCATGAATAGTTTAAGACATAAAGGAGTGTAAACCAGTCAGTATCTTAGGAGAACAGCTGAAGGTTGCAATGAATTAAGGGGGTGGTTTTAAAGTACTGTAGGTTGGATTATCTGACGATTTGCAACACTACAGTAAGAGTAGATTGCTTTTATGAGGGGTTTCAGTGGTCGTAGAGTCTGTGTGTGCTTTCATTGTGGCTGATGGACAAGAAGGGGCATTTTCGCTTATACGATAGCCAATGTTGTGGTTTGCATTTCTGTGAAATTAACATATTTGCTTTCTTGTGCACAACACTAGATGGAGCTGCTGTCACATCTTGATGAATTGAGTGTAAATGATCAAAAACAAAACTGAATCAGACTTTCAAAAGTTTTAGTGTTTCGATCAAAGCATAGTCATTTGTCCCATGAACAGTAATAATGGATAATTATTAGTAAGCTGCGGTAAATTTAGTTTCAGTTATGTTGAATATCAATAATAATAATCTGTAGGTTATCTCCTTGAAATGAGACTGCAGAGAGCAATGCTAATATTTAAGTTGTGAGCATTAAGGTGTGTATTTTATGATGTGGCCAATATTGGCCAGATCATACAATATATCATGCACATCGTCTAGTGTGTATGCACTAAGTCGCTGACTATGTGTGCTCCCACGTGCCGTCAGTGACATCCTCCGTCGGACCTGCTGTAGGTCCGATGGGCGACATTGCCAGCGAGGGCATGGCCCCCGCAACCGCCCCCCCCCCCCCCCACCCCTTCCCCGCTGTCGCTCATCGTATGCACTAGCCAATGCCGGGTCCTGTCGCTGACAACATCTCATTGGGTACACATCGTCTAGTGTGTACTCCGCTTTAGTATTCAGACTTGTAAAGTAGTATATTTTCTTTCGGAATAAATGGCATTAGAAAAGGGGTTTCCTTGTGGTACAGGATATCATTATGGGGTATATTCAACTGAAGTTGAAAGCTGCCGTCTGTCGAAAAGACGTCAGTTTTTCGACTTTTTTAGGTCGGAAGGGGTTCCGACCTACTGTATTCAATCTAACCCCAAATTATTCGACAAGCCGAGGAGTTCGACTTGTCGAAAAGCACGTGGATCAGCGGAATAGCTGCCGATCCGCGTGCTTGTGTCGAAAACGGGGTCAAAACCGACAGGTTTGGCCCCCTTTTCGACCATTTCAATTCGACTTTAAAAAAAGTCGAAGTGAGATGCGGGCGCAGAGACGGGGTGAGCCGCGCAAAGACGGGGAGAGCAGCGGATGTATCACAGCCGCCGCTCACAGCAGCGTCCACTCGGCTACAGCAAGCGAGACCTTGCTTGCTGGAGCCGGGTGGACACTGCCGTGAGCGGCGGCTGTGATGCGGGGGCAGTGAGAGGCAGAGACGGGAGGGAGGGGGGGCGCGGGCAGATGGGGGAGAGCCGCTGCTAAATAGCCGCTGCTGTAGCGCTGCTCTCCCCCGTCTGTCCGCGGATCTCCCCCGTCTAAGCTCCCACATCTCAATTCGACTTTTTTTAAAGTCGAATTGAGAATGCATTGAATAGCCCAGGTCGGAACCATTCCGACAAATGAATGTCGGAATGGATCCGACTTCAATTGAATATACCCCTATAACACTAGACCCTTTGAGACAGGACAAATTATGGTCCACCCAATTTTGTTTAAGTGCCCACCTCTCATTGCGGGAGATGTATCAAACCTTCTAAAGAGAACAAGGTAGAAGTAGCCCATGACAAACAATTTGCTTCTATAATTTATCAAGTACTTTTTATAAAATGATAGCTAGACACTGGTTTCTATTGGAAACGTCTCCACCTGTCCTCTTTAGAAGGCTTTGATACATCTCTCCCGTTGAGATGTTATATCTGAACATTCAACAACTAAATGATAAAATTAAGTTTAAACGAATAATTGTTTAATGCTTTTGGGTGGATAATGCAAACAAATGTAATAAATATAACATATTAACATGGCAGGATTGCGTAATATAACAGGGTCTCCTGATACGTGTCTCCGTGATCCCCTTTATTGCATACTTAACCACTCTCCTGAAATGTCTAGGATTCCATGAATTCCAGGATGTGCCCACAGACTAGGTCACTCTTCTGCATCCCGCCTACTTCCTTCCTCAGTGAATCGTGTCATTGTGGCTCCGCACATCTTTGTGATGCGATTTTGCAGCATTTCACAATGGGGCAGGACATGATGACACAAATTGTATCATCCCGCTCTCCTGGAGGGGAGTTAGACAAAGTGGGCAAGTTTGCTGTATGGGCAGCCCTGTTGGCAGGCAGTATCCAGCACAACTGTCATTTGGATTAGTTTCTTCTGCCTGAGCTAATATCCTGAGTTGTCTCTTTAGTTGGAGTGCAAGTTCACCAACATAATTTATGTACATAGAGCACATATTGTGCATCACCGTACAGTTAACAAAATATAAACAGAACAACATACAGATAAGGAGCAAGAGAAAAAATAGCATCAGTAAAAATCAATACATAAGAATACACAAATAGCACAAAGCTAACCTTTCCATGAGAAGATAGGAGGTAGAGAGGGCCATGTTCATGAGAGCTAACATTCAAAAGAGCAAGATATATTCTATGATTCCTAATGCTGCCACATATACCATAGTGCAGCCACAAGCAAGTGGCCCTAAATATAGCAGTGTTCCACAATGGAAAAATTGTTCTACTGAAAACTGTGCAGGTGGCTTTAAAAGGCAAAAGAAATGCCAACCTGTTCTAACTACTATTAACTGCAGATATTATTTTGGTGACTTTTACGATACACGGGAAGCATTTTAGTGACCCATACATAGAACATTTTAGTGACCTATGTATATTAAAGACTATTTTCCAAAGACCAATTTACAATGCAAAGGGGGCGTATTTATTAATATCAGTTCCTAGACCCAATAATAATACTTTATGTTCACTATTCATGGCAGTAAGACAATATGTATTGCCAGGATGTATTAATATACAGAATCAGAGAGAGAGGCTCTGAAAGAAGCCCATCTCTGCGATGTTTAATGCTGGGGATGCACACTACTGTCCAATCTGCTAAATAATTGTAGCGTGTATGTGGCTGACCAATCCGAAAATATCGATCAGTCAGGCATGCCAAATTGTCCAGAATGTCTCTCCTATGCAGTATTTTCTAAGTGTCTGGTCGTCCGCATTGGGCAGTGCATGGCGTGTCGCAGCCAACAGCAGACATTCCCCTCCTCCTTAACCTGGGAAGGAGCGGGGAATGTCTCTTTCCTGGGGACAGAGCGCCAATATCATGTGACATACACTGGGAGAGATCTCACAGTGTATAGTATGTCGCGGATATTGGCAGTGGCAGATAAAATGCCTGTCAGTTTAAAAGGCATTTTATATGCCCGTATATGCTCAGCATAAGAAGTTATATTATCTATCGGTCATTTCACTTCTAAATCAGAACTCTGCAGTGAAACTACACATGCCTGCTCTACTGAAACTCTCCCAGGAATTTCTGCATTATGTAGCCTGTAGGCTACAGTGGATAACGCCATCTGGTGATGGCGTTACCTGCCGTGGCCAGGTTGGAGAATGCTTTGCATTCTGTAGCTTGGGAATTCTGACAACCTTTATACAAAGAGAGCATTCCCCTTACTGATACACAATATTCCCAGTGGTCGGGATGCCGCAGTCAGAATACCAACTGTGACATCCCGATGTTCGGAATCCCGACAGGGGAAGGTAAGTATACTTACCTTCCTGCCCCCGGCAGCCTAACCACCCACCCTCCTGCAACCTAAACATAACTCTCCCGCCCGCAGCCTAACCCTAACCATTTGGTGGTGGTGCCGAACCCTAACCTCCTCTCCCTACAGCCTAAACCTATTCCCCTGCAGCCTAACCCTCTCTGGGTTGATGGTGCTTACTTTACCTTTCCCTTTTTTCCATCTGCAGTCCTGTATGGAGCTGCCATCAGTATGGTGGTCCAATTTTATTGGCTTGGGGGCCAGATGCCTAATGCAGAAAAAAGTAATATAGATTTCATTGCTAGATTTGTTTGCACCCTAAACATAGAAATATACTTTAGATTATACCTGTCACCCAAACACACTGTTGAGATATGCATTTTTTAGGGAGAATCAACATTTATGTCATAGCAGCTCATGTGTTCTCAGGGGATCAGAAGCATTACTGCATGTCTTCATGACTACATAGTCCATGTGCAGTACAGAGGTAATAGGTCACATTCACGTGATTATTTGTTCAGCTCACAAACACCTGATGTAGTTAGTGCAAGTGCATTTTAGGCAAAAGCTTCCATTATCCAAAGCTTACATTATTAGCTTACAATATCCACCATTATTTTCAGCCACACGTATAGCACTTGCGGCCCCATGAGTTTGGAAAGGCGAATCAGGGCTATTCACATGCAAGAGGAATACAGTCAAGATGTGTAGACATGCCTTGGCTAGCCCTTTTGGTTTTGTTGGTATTTTTCTTTAGTTTGATTCATGGCATCATGCAAAAGACAGGTCTTGATGATGCCATTTGCAGCAAATCACGTCATCTCCAAGGGGCCCTAGGACACAGACGTGTAGTGTGTGCAGAAAAACTTGTTGTGCTCTCCACCAGCACCAATATATTTTCTTGCTCAGCTGTGATAAGTGGAATCTGAGTAGACATGGTATGTGGGCACTGCCTTGAGCTGCAGCACATGTATGAGCGGGCACACGCAGCCCATTACATGTGCTCCTCTCATGAACACCCTCATTTCCACCACTATGTAAGTGTGACACACATGTAATGGGACAGTAGAAATATGAGTAGGTGACAGAGAAAGATGCAGGAAAAATAACATTAAGGAGAAAAGGAATGAGAGGCGAGGGAGAAAAATAATGTTTAAACTGTAGACGGAGAGCTGGAAAGTGTGTGAGAGAGATTATTGAATATAGAGAAAGGGAAACTGAGAAATGAGAAAAAGAAGAGTGAAATAGAAATGACTTAAAAAAAAAGAGAGAAGGGAAAAACTTTTGTGCAAAACAGCTTAAAGGTAACATGCTTGTGCTATAGACTTTATGATTACATGATGCTGTTAATTATAGACCGTAGTGGGGCCCCCTATCTCAACTGCCTGAAGTTTTAATCCAGGTCTGGGTGTACTCTCCCTGAAGTATGGGAGAACTCTCCCAAATTTGGGAGTCTCCCAGACATTCTGCGTGATGTATGAATGCTAGTCATTTGTAGTGTGACATAGAAAAACCTTTGCTTGGTGTAAGGGATAGGGATAGGCTTTCAGTGGAATCTACGAATGTATTGTGCAACCTGTAGCTAAGGAAGTGGTCCCTGAAATATATCACGTTTTCTACCAGTAAAATATATCACCCTTTTCTACCAATGCTACCAGTAAAATAGATGACATTGGTAAAAGTACAATACATTAAAAGCATTTGTCACATTTCATATTGTTCAATATTTGCTTTACTGTTGCCTATTAAACCATTTATATATTATTTCTCAAGTAACTACTTGAAAACTGTACATTTGTACAATCTGTAGAATTGTCATTTTGTTAAGTATGTTATTAAATGTATTTTTTCCCCTACTAATGACTATTGTTATACAACATTAATCTTTTATGCCTCCTAGAGCTGGCTGTTGTGCAGAAGGGGATGGTGGATGTGAATGAAGGCTATGACCATTTGGGGAATTTGCTAAAAGAAAAAGCCTGTAGGTTGGAAATGCAGATTTCTCAGCTGCAGCAAGTCCAGGAGGAAACTAACTCTGTGGTGCAATGGCTGAAGAAAATGCACACAACTGCTGCTACCTGGGAAGCTCCCACAGATAGGAAATCAGTACAAGCCCAAGTACAGCAACATAAGGTACTTTGGATTTAAACAGGTGGAATTGTATCAACATACTGTACAAACACATACTGTATATGCATTTCATTCTGCCCACCGTCATCACAGCTTATTCTGTCCACACTCATCACAGGTCATTCTACCCACACTCATCGCACGTTATTCTGCCCAGACTCATCCTGCCCAGTCTCATCACAGGTCATTCTACCCACACTCATCGCACGTTATTCTGCCCAGACTCATCGCAGCTCATTCTGCCCAGACTCATCACAGGTCATTCTACCCACACTCATCGCACGTCATTGTGCCCACACTCATCGCAGCTCATTCTGCCCACACTCATCGCAACTCATTCTGCCCACACTCATCGCAACTCATTCTGCCCACACTCATCGCAGGTCATTCTGCCCACACTCATCGCAGGTCATTCTTTTGAATTCAATAGTTTTTATTTGAATTTTCAAGTTTTCATTAACAATTCACACAAAAACAAACATAATACTACATACACACACAATATGCACATAAACAGCTGTACATATATAAGGCACATGGTACATCAAATGTATAGAATATCACATAAATCACGCATTCTCAGATGGTCTGCGTCTGAGAGTATCACATCCCAAACATAACACTTCTAAAACAGACAATGGAATAAGAATATATACAGCGCTATAAAAACTGGATATGGAAGAATAATAATAATCACAATTTATTATAAAAAAATTGTTGCAACAATTAAATTCATATATATAAAAACATTTTTTCTCTCTAATGAGAAAGTATCAAAACAGGGCAGGCACAGCAAGTTTGTTTGGTAAGTTACCACACGAGGAAGCCGGACATGATGCACTGGTAAGAGTCCCTGGAATTGTAGCCACAGTCCTGGGTGCAGTTTACAATGCTAGCAGATGGAGTCCAAATGCAGAGGCAGACCTTTATGTGCTTGATTCCGGACCAGAATGGGTCCTATTGAAAGCTGGATCTGTTACGCCTTGATGGACTTCTGCAGTTTTCCCAATTTTGCTGGTGGACTTCTAGGCTTGTTCCGGGTATAGAGGGTAATTCCAGTGGTGTACGGCTCCTCAGAACCTGTCCATCAAGGCGTAACAGATCCAGCTTTCAATAGGACCCATTCTGGTCCGGAATCAAGCACATAAAGGTCTGCCTCTGCATTTGGACTCCATCTGCTAGCATTGTAAACTGCACCCAGGACTGTGGCTACAATTCCAGGGACTCTTACCAGTGCATCATGTCCGGCTTCCTCGTGTGGTAACTTACCAAACAAACTTGCTGTGCCTGCCCTGTTTTGATACTTTCTCATTAGAGAGAAAAAATGTTTTTATATATATGAATTTAATTGTTGCAACAATTTTTTTATAATAAATTGTGATTATTATTATTCTTCCATATCCAGTTTTTATAGCGCTGTATATATTCTTATTCCATTGTCTATCCAGGGACTAACTATCCCTTTAAACAGCAGCTTAAAGGTCAAGCATATCTTCTTAACAGCGCCGGACAAATTACCTTGGTAATTTTGTTTTTTGCACTTCTAAAACAGACGTAAGCATAGTAGAACAAACATAGTACACCTCAATATACCTCAGCAAGGTCGGCCGTGGGGCATCTGCCCCCAAAATATACCATGTCAAAGTAAGGAGAGAAGTACAAGGCTAGACTTTATTTATCCTTGAAATATTTATACTCCATCCACCTGCCCCAAATTGTATACAATTTCCTCTCCGCCTTCCTCGCTAGGAACACAAATTTTTCGTGTACGACCGTTTCGTTGACCAGGGCTATCCAAGCCTTAAATGTCGGGGCCTCACCCGCCAGCCACAGCCGGGCTATACAGACCCTAGCTAAAGCGCATAGGTTGATAACATATCGTCTGCTAGGTGGATCTAAAGCCTCCTCGTCCACAATCAACAGGGTACACAGAGCAGGTGTACATATGGAGGAGGGAACCCCCGTATCACATATAGTGCGTATAACAGCCATCCAGTATCGAGACACGCCAGGGCACACCCAAAGTAGATGCCAGAAGTCAGCACCCGCGGCTCCACACTTAGGGCACTGGGAGCTATGAGACCCCCCAATATGTGCTAACCTCACCGGGGTCATATATACTCTATGCAGAATATATAGTTGTATTTGCTGGTACCTGACAGAAGAAGTGGAGATCCGATGGGCTCCCATAGCGGTACTCCATGCATCGTCCGACAAAATACCCACATCCGACTCCCACCTACCCCGAAGAGCAGTTAGAGGGTCCGCATGATGTAGCTGCAGAATACGACCATATATCTTAGAGACCAAGTGTCCCGAGTCCAGCGTCTGCAACATTAATTTGACAGGGGAATTAACGAGGACCGGAGGGCCACCTGGAAATTGGGCAGCCAAAGCGTGTCTCAACTGAAGGAATCGAAAAAAGAACCCAGAGGGGACATTATGTGCCTGTTGAAGTTGTTGGAATGAGGTAAGGGTCCCGTCACTATATAAATGTCCTAAAGAGTGTACTCCCCAATTACCCCACACTTCCCTAACCTGAAGTTGACACAGTTCCGGCAGCCCGTAAGCGTTATCCAGTGGGGTATCAGGATCAATACCGTGGCCTCGCATCACAGAGTGCACCATTTTCCATATTAGGATGGATTGTTTAATCAGTGGCAATGTGGACATTTTGACGCTACCACACAGGAGCAGCTGCAATGGGGAGCCCCCAGGGTAGTCATGGTGCAACATCAGTGAATGCAAAGCCAGGGCATCAAGGTCAGTAACCCACTCCCAAACATGCGCCAGCTGCGCCGCATAATAATAAAAGCGGAAGTTGGGGAGGGCCAAACCCCCCATGTCCCGTGACCTGGTCAGAGTATCCAGTCGCAAACGTGCCCGCTTACTAGCCCACACCAGGGAGGAAAGCGACTCATTTATTTGTTTAAAAATCTTCTGCGGGATATAAACGGGAGAGTGTTGCAGAACATACAGAAGTTTGGGCTGGAAGACCATTTTTACCATATTAACCCTCCCCGTGACCGTTAAGGGTAGTTTTCCCCATGCCTTCACCCGACTACGGAGATACGTTATTTGTGGAGTAATATTTAGGGAGGAGAACTTTTGAGGATCATTAGACACCCAGATGCCCAGGTATTTGAATGAGTCCACCCACCGCAGCGGAAGAGCCACCAGTGGGGAAGCAGGAACTTCCCCCCGAAGTGGGATAATAAAGGATTTCTCCCAATTAATCAGGAGCCCAGAGTATCGCCCGAACCCAACAATAATTTCCAAAATCCTAGGCATAGACTCAGCATAGCGATCCACAAATAGCAAAACGTCATTGGCATACAATGCCACCCTGTCCTCACGGGCACCCACCCTGAAGCCAGAGATCCCCGCATCTGCTCTCAAGAGGCACGCAAGGGGCTCAATGGCCATAGCAAATAAAGTAGGGGACAGTGGGCAGCCCTGTCGCGTACCTCTAGATAGGGGAAAGGAATGAGATACGAAACCATTTACCGCCACTCTCGCCGAGGGGGAGGAATACATCAATTGAACATATTTAATTAAGTTTGGGCCTATACCGAATCTACGCATAACTTCCCACAAATAAGCCCATTCCACGGAATCAAAAGCCTTAGCGGCGTCCAACGAAACGACTATGGAGGAGGTGGGGTCCTTACAGGGGATTTGTAGATGAGTAAACAGACGTCTAAGGTTAATGGAGGTCGACTTATTGGGCATAAATCCCGTCTGATCAGGGTGTATAATGTGAGAGATGACTGTATTTAATCTGCCAGCCAATACCTTAGCTAAGATTTTAATATCAGTGGGTAAGAGGGATATAGGGCGATAGGACTCAACTCTCCTAAGATCCTTATCAGGTTTAGGGAGAACCACAATCACTGCCTCCGCCATAGACGGGGGGAGAGACTCCTGTGCAAAAATTTGGCCGAACAGCTCCAGCAGGCGAGGGACAAAAAAATCCAGGTGGTGCCCATAGACCTCAGAAGGTATACCATCCATGCCTGAGGCTTTACCACTAGGGGAGGCCTTAATAGCAGCCATAATCTCATCGGGTGAGATAGGTGCCTCCAGCAGATCACAAGCCTCACTGGACAAGGTGGGGAAGGAAACAGCGTCTAAATAATCGTTGAGGTGCGACTGAGTGCACTCCAATTTAGATTCATACAAGCGGCTATAATAAGACACAAATTCAGCCGCCATTTGTGGAGTCTGAGTTAGGGAAATGCCATCAGAATTCAAAATCTCAACTACTACACTAGTAGGTCT
The DNA here is from genome assembly GCF_028390025.1 of Pseudophryne corroboree. NCBI lineage: Eukaryota > Metazoa > Chordata > Amphibia > Anura > Myobatrachidae > Pseudophryne > Pseudophryne corroboree. Next base: position 396,838,739 of record NC_086447.1, on the reverse strand, counting down.
GTCACCCCGGGCCAGGGAGGCCAAGTACGTCCCCGGCCTATCACCCGTAGCGTAAAAAGTATGGGAGGAGAAAAGGAGTCTATGCTGAGTCTTCTCCAGTAGATAATCCTTCCATTCTCTCTGAGCCGATAACCAGGCTAACTTAGAACCATTTAAAGAATCCTGCAAGTATTGCAATTCTGCGGCGACACTCTGGGCCTCCAACACCGCCTCCCGTCGCTTATAAAAGGACTTTAAACTAGATACCCATTTAATCAAACTCCCCCGCAGAAAGGCCTTAAACGTGTCCCATAGAGTAGAGATAGCAGTTTCGGCACTATTTAATTCAAAGAATTCCCACCATGCGGCCACCAGGTCAGAGCCGTCCCCCATGTGGACAAGCCAGAATGGATTAAATTTCCATACAGCTTGGCCCCTAGAACAATTAAAATCTAAAGTAAAAGTCAAAGGGGAGTGGTCTGATATACCCCTAGTCTCATATCTAATATCGCCCACCCGGGGAACCATGTCGCTCGAGAGGAGGGCCAGGTCAATCCTGGAGAACGAAGAATGGGAGTGAGAGAAACAGGAGTTTTGTTTAAGAGACGGGTGTCTCAATCTCCAAGGATCGACCAGGCCCAACCCCGACACCACATTTGCAAAAGAGAGATTCCCAGGACATGCAGCCGACGGAGACATAGACAGCCTATCCATCGCCGCATCTAGCACATTATTAAAATCCCCGAGGCAAATAACCGATATCCCGGGAGAAGAGGCCATGAGCCAAGCAGCCCTCTTAAGGACATCAGGAGAATAGGGAGGGGGCACATAAACCGCTATAAGGAGGACAGGGACGTAAAATAGTCTACATTTCAGAAACACATATCTCCCCCACGGATCCGTCTGCACAGATTCCAGCACGAAGGGGATGGTCCGCTTAATAATGACTGAAACTCCATGAGAGGCAGAAGTATGCATGGAATGGTACGCCCATCCCACCCATTGCCTTTTTAGCAAGAGAATCTTATTCCCCACCAAGTGTGTTTCCATAAGGCAGACCACATCAGCGGCACAAGTTTTAATCTGTCGGAGTACCAGGGACCTCTTAACTTTGTCACTAAGACCTCGCACATTCCACGATAACACTTTAATCCCAGCCATAGTGCATCAAAAGTAAAATAAATGCAACACCCCGCGGCCTGCCAATTCCACCATGCATACGTTCAGTTACCAGACACCAATGCTTAGATAGTACAACAATGAACCATGTCCATTCACAACATACATCTCCACACAAATGGAAACTACAACCCAGTGCCTTCCCCCGCCCCCCTCCCTGTATACCACCCCCAACTTGCAGCATACTTGGATCCCAAAACTAAAAACAAGTACCTAAAAATTCAAATATACAAACTTCGCAGCACCATTAATTGGTGCAAACACACCTTGATCGGGGCCAAGAATATAATGACTCTCGGGAAAATAGAGATAGCCTCCAGCCACCAACCCCCCCCCCCCCCGAAAAAATAAAGGAGGGGAAATCATAGACATCCACCCCCTGGGTCTGTTCATACCCAAAATAAACATACACGAATAACAAGGAGCCAAACATATCGAACCATAAGCGTAACCCCACCCCCCAGAAACAACAGGAGATAAGATAAATTCTAAAGCCTACCCGAAGCATCAAAGTAGGCAAACGAGTAGTCATATGTCCTGTCTAACCTGTGAGAGCAGAATATAGTAACTGGGATACAGAGGACATCGACCACAATCTAACACCCCCGCAGCCTATTGCCACACATTAATTAACACGCATGTGCAGCACACATAATTAATAACAAGAGAAGCACACAAGGAGAGAGAAAATAAATAAAAAAGAAAAGCAAACAGGATAAAGTCAGCATCAGGGCTAGGCCGGAGACTCAGGGATCTGCAAGGGCACGCCTCGCCGGGAATCGTCTATCCAGCCACGCCGTGGCCTCATGAGGAGTTGTGAAAAACTTTGTTTCCCCGTCAGCCACCACTCGCAACTTAGATGGGAAGAGCATGGCATACGGCAGGTCAAGTTCACGGAGCCTCCTCTTAACAGACAGGAACTGAGCCCTATCCTTTTGTACATCCACGGCAAAGTCCGGGAAAACCGATATGGGCGATCCATTCCATTTCAAAGGGCCCTTGGTGCGGGCCAGCCTCAGAACTGTGTCGCAGTCTCGGAAATGGAGGAACTTAGCAATAAAGGTGCGAGGTGGAGCCCCCGGAGGCAGCGGGCGCATCGGAACTCTATGGGCCCGTTCAACGGTAAAATAAGGCGAGAATTCCTCAGTTCCAAAAGCATCCCGGAGCCATTTCACAAGAAATTCTTCAGGAGTTGAGCCCTCCTCCTTCTCCGGCAGGCCAACGAAACGGATGTTATTGCGCCGCAAGCGCCCCTCCATATCCGTCAGTTTTCTGTGCACCTCAGTCATTTGAGATTCCAAAGCATCAGTACAGCGGGCCGACAGAATCTTCAACATTGGATATACGGGTCTCAGCCTCTCCCACTCTCTCTCTCACTCGTTGAAGGTCTTGATGGATAATGGAGAGATCAGATTGCACTTGCCCAATCTTGTCCGCCAGACGCGTCTCACTGGCGGTCACCGCATCTAATACTCTCTGCAGAGCAGCATCCGGATGATCTGAGGAAGCGGAACTATACGCAGGAGATGGTGGTGATGTTTCAGATCCGGCACTCTCACCCCCCCGCCGCTGAGAGCCAGGATTCCGGACAAACTTATCCATTGCGCCCACCGCCGCATTAATTTGGCGGCCGCGCACCATTTTAGACAACACGGTGTCGCTCCGTCCAGCCAACCAGGTATATCAAAGCAAATATAAGCAAGCCGACACCCTATGGAAAGGCCAGCGGGCCCGAGGCAGGGTATAAATATGTATAGCTAAACAGCAGGGCCAAAGTCTCCGGATATAATGCAAAGTGTCCGCCTGATGGAGCAGGAGATCAGGCAATATCCCCCTTAATCAGAGCCGTGCGGTGAAGAGAAGCAGCCCCCAGCACTGACCTCCAGGCAAAGTGAGATCCGGATCGGCCAGCCAGATACGTGCAGCAGGAGGAGAGGGGGGAAGGGTACACGCGACCCAATGGACTCCCAGCCAGCTCAGTTAGGCCCCCACAGAATAGCAGTCCGCCCCGTATCAGTGGGCCCGCGCCCCGCGTACCTGGGTCTCAGTCAGGGCGGGAGCATGCAGCAGCAGAAGGTCAATTCAATGGCCGCAGAGGCCGGCAGCCGATGTTGGGCAGGATAGCCTTTCCGGGCTCCCCAGAGGGTTCAGGCGACGCAGTGCCCCAGCCCCACTCAAATGTCCCAGGCGGCTGCAGCGGGCGGGGAGAGATCGCGGGAGCCGCACTTCCGGTCCCCCGGGCGGCACGGGCCCGCGGCGGTGCAGGATGTTCCAGGCAGCCTCAGATATGCTCTGGGTCCCCCAGCAGGCACACAGGGTGGCGGTCAAGCGCCCCTCACTCCCCTCCACAGAGACGCGGGCGCATCGCAGGTCATTCTGCCCACATTTATTGCTGGTCATTCTGCCCACACTCATTGCAGGTCATTCTGCCCACACTCATTGCAGGTCATTCTGCCCACATTCATTGCAGGTCATTCTGCCCACACTCATCGCAGGTCATTCTGCCCACACTCATTGCAGGTCATTCTGCCCACACTCATTGCAGGTCATTCTGCCCACACTCATTGCAGGTCATTCTGCCCACATTCATTGCAGGTCATTCTGCCCACACTCATCGCAGTTCATTCTGCCCACACTCATCGCAGCTTATTCTGTCCACACTCATCACAGCTTATTCTGTCCACACTCATTGCAGCTCATTCTGCCTACACTCATCGCAGCTTATTCTGCCCACACTCATCGCAGGTCATTCTGCCCACACTCATTGCAGGTCATTCTGCCCACACTCATTGCAGGTCATTCTGCCCACACTCATCGCAGGTCATTCTGCCCACACTCATTGCAGCTCATTCTGCCCACACTCATCGCAGCTCATTCTGTCCACACTCATCACAGCTTATTCTGTCCACACTCATTGCAGCTCATTCTGCCTACACTCATCGCAGCTCATTCTGCCCACACTCATCGCAGCTTATTCTGTCCACACTCATCACAGCTTATTCTGCCCACACTCATCGCAGGTCATTCTGCCCACACTCATTGCAGGTCATTCTGCCCACACTCATTGCAGGTCATTCTGCCCACACTCATTGCAGGTTATTCTTCCCACACTCATTGCAGGTCATTCTGCCCACATTCATTGCAGGTCATTCTGCCCACATTCATTGCAGCTTATTGTGCCCACACTCATCGCAGCTCATTGTGCCCACACTCATTGCAACTCATTCTGCCTACACTCATCTCAACTTTGATCTGGTCAGTTTATGTGCCCTAAAGTGACCGGATTGGATGTGATTGCGATCAAGCTCAGTGATACATAACCTGACGAGAGTATCTGCTTCTGTGCACTCACCAGGTAACAGGAGGAAACATACGAGTATTACGGAGCATTGATGTGGCTGTAGGTTGTGTAAATAGTAGGCTCTTATGTTTACACTCTGCCAAAGGATGTATTATGAGAGTGGCTGAGAATATACTGTATATATATATATATATATAAATATATATATATAAAACGAACGGCTAAAAAGTCTTCACATTACCGAAAATTGTCTCATGTATCTGAAACTACATTAAGGAAACCAGAGTACTCCAAATGCAAAATGGATTTATCTATATATAGTGTATGAAAATATGTAAGCCACATAAATAAACTTTCCAATGATACATATTTTGCAGGACCCTGAAGGGGGTGCGACTTTCCACGAATATGGATGTGATTGGTTGCAATTATAGTGGGTAGCTATTGGGCTATTTTGATTAAATTTTTAATTATTGGAAGCTAAAAAAAAAATATTAACCTAAACTTAAAGCGACAGTGGGGTATATGCAATTGCGGTCGAATTGCCGCAAATGTCGAAAAACGGGGCATTTTCGACACAAAAAAAAAATTCGACAATGCAATACAGTACTTTTCGACAAAAAAACGGACGTTTCAGATTCGACTTTTTGAAATTCGACAGTTGTCAAATTCGACATGTCTGCAATGGTAAAAATGCGGCTTTTCGACAAAAGTATATTCAATTGAAGAATGTCAGTTTGACAACAGTGCTTTTCGACAGTCATTTCGTCAATTTCATTCCGCCTCACTTTGCTGGCGGAATCTAATAAAAAATTTTAAAAACATGTTTTTTTTGTGTTTTTTTTATTGCTAATAGCATATCTATTTATATTAGAAGTGATAATGTACTTGGTTTGTCTATTGGGAGACACAAGTATTATTTATATATTTTTTAAAAGAATATTATTATTTTTTAACTGACAAAAATAATATGGAGAGATCAGAGCATGGTTTTCAGTGGGAAGGGGTGGGAATGGTTTAAAATCAAGAAAAAAAAAATGTGTGGGGTCCCCCCTCCTAAGCATAACCAGCCTCGGGCTCTTTGAGCCGGTCCTGGTTGTAAAAATACGGGGGGGGAAAATGACAGGGGATCCCCGGTATTTTCACAGCCAGCACCGGGCTCTGCGTCCGGTCCTGGTGCCAAAAATACGGGGGACAAAAAGCGTATGGGGTCCCCTGTATTTTTAACACCAGCACCGGGCTCCACTAGTCAGAGAGATAATGCCACAGCCAGGGGACACTTTTATACCGGTCCCTGCAGCCGTGGCATTAAATCACTAGTCACCCCTGGCCGGGGTACCCTAGAGGAGTGGGGACCCCTTAAATCAAGGGGTCTCCCCCCTCCAGCCACCCAAGGGCCAGGGGTGAAGCCCGAGGCTGTCCCCCCCATCCAAGGGCTGCGGATGGGGGGCTGATAGCCAAGTGACAAAATAAATAGTATTGTTTTTTGTAGCAGAACTACAAGTCCCAGCAAGCCTCCCCCGCAAGCTGGTACTTGGAGAACCACAAGTACCAGCATGCGGGGGGGAAACGGGCCCACTGGTACCTGTAGTTCTAATACAAAAAAAATACCCAAATAAAAACAGTACACGCACACCATGAAAGTAAAACTTTATTACATACATGCCGACACACACATACTTACCTATGTTGACACGAGGTTCGGTCCACTTCTCCAAGTAGAATCCACGGTGTACCTGAAAATAAAATTATACTCGCCAAAATCCAGTGTAGATCTGTCCTTCTCTGTTTTATAATCCACATACTTGGCAAGAAAACAAACCGACAAACCCGATCCACGCACCGAAAGGGGTCCCATGTTTACACATGAGACCCCTTTCCCCGACTGCTGAGACCCCCCGTGACTCCTGTCACAGAGGGTCCCTTCAGCCAATCAGGGAGCGCCACGTCGTGGCACTCTCCTGATTGGCCGTGCGCGTCTGAGCTGTCAGACGGCACATCGCACAGCCACTGCATTATCTTCAATGGTGGGAACTTTGCGGTCAGCGGTGAGGTTACTCGCGGTCAGCGGCTGACCGCGAGTAACCTCACCGCTGACCGCAAAGTTCCCATCATTGAAGATAATGCAGCGGTATGTGCTTTGCGCGTCTGACAGCTCAGACGCGCACAGCCAATCAGGAGAGTGCTACGACGTGGCGCTCCCTGATTGGCTGAAGGGACCCTTTGTGACAGGAGTCACGGGGGGTTTCAGCAGTCGGGGAAAGGGGTCCCATGTGTAAACATGGGACCCCTTTCGGTGCGTGGATCGGGTTTGTCGGTTTGTTTTTTTGCCAAGTACGTGGATTACAAGCTCAGAAGAGGACAGATCTACACTGGATACCAGCGGGCCCGTTTTCCCCCCGCATGCCGGTACTTGTGGTTCTCCAAGTACCAGCTTGCGGGGAGGCTTGCTGGGACTTGTAGTTCTGCTACAAAAAACAATACTATTTATTTTGTCACTTGGCTATCAGCCCCCCATCCGCAGCCCTTGGATGGGGGGGGGGACAGCCTCGGGCTTCACCCCTGGCCCTTGGGTGCCTGGAGGGGGGGACCCCTTGATTTAAGGGGTCCCCACTCCTACAGGGTACCCCGGCCAGGGGTGACTAGTTAGTGATTCAATGCCACGGCCGCAGGGACCGATATAAAAGTGTCCCCCGGCTGTGGCATTATCTCTCTGACTAGTGGAGCCCGGTGCTGGTGTTAAAAATACGGGGGACCCCTACGCTTTTTGTCCCCCGTATTTTTGGCACCAGGACCGGACGCAGAGGCCGGTGCTGGTTGTGAAAATACGGGGGATCCCCTGTCATTCTCCCCCCGCCCCACCCGTGTTTTTACAACCAGGGCCGGCTCAAAGAGCCCGAGGCTGGTTATGCTTAGGAGGGGGGACCCTACGCATTTTTTTTCTGGGTTTTTTAAACATTTTTGTACCGTCCAAAAAGTCGAATCCAGGACGCACATATCCGTCAATTGGTCTGTTTTTCGACAGCGGGACTGTCGAATCCGTTTTTTATTGAATATGTCGAATTCGAGTCCCGGCGGGAGGGTATGTGACTGTCGAATTGTGTCGAATTTAAAAACGGTCGAATTCCGGCTGGCAATTGCATATACCCCAGTGTATGTATAAAACGGAAAGATTGTACTTGCAAATCATGAATTATTGAAACCAGTGGCATGCTTGTTGGCTATAATCAAAGAACAATATTTATACTGAAAAACAACTACAGCATTTCTACATGTTGCTGCAACAATCCTATGGAAGATTCAAGTAGACAGTTCAAAACATCCAAAGGACACTATAAATAAAGAGCAAATCTATTTATCAATAACTAGGAACAATTATCTGACAACTGCTCTGCAACAGTCTCATAAATGTCCATTGATATCTCATGGGATTCTTACCCACCCTAAAATGAGTAGATCTTCCTAATTCACTCATCAATACGTGGCCAAATTTGAAACCAGATGCCTGGATCACGGCATGTGTCGGCAGCTTTAGTTACTTCACATGACAAAATTGTAAGAACTGTTATTATTGTTAGTCATCCATCTGATGTGCCCAATGCAAATACTACCCGATAAGGCTGACTTAATGCTTCAGCAGAATGTAATCTCTGTACAAATCTTTTTTTTGGCAGCTGTTCAACTTTATTCACTAATGTAACTAATGTATAACTTAATTAGTGAGATCCGTATTTGCACATGATTAACTTCTACACATGCTAAATTAGCTGTGAAGCAGCTGTTGTAAATAGCAGTAATGCAGAACATCTACAGCACGCTATGTTAATAAGCATAGTCTGTGCATCACATCCACACTTGTGATGTTATGTGCCTTGTTTGTAAAAAAATGCTGCAGAAAACGTTTAACTGCCCTGCTAGCTGTTGGGGGCGTATTTATAATTTGTGAAGGGCGGGCTGGGCACATGGTTCTCTGAGTCAAGGGACCCACGCTGCACCCATTGGAATGTTTTATCCACAATCTGACCATGTTTCCGGTCATTTCTTTGGAAATATGGTATTGATGCCACATTTCCAAATAAATTGCCATAAATATGGGGCATGCATATAAGGTAACTAGGACTCTGGCACTGTGCTAGAGTCTTTGTTACCTTCTGTACATGTGCAGAATGTACTGTGCATGCACCATATGTTTATGAGGGAGGGGCTTGAACATTTGTACATGAGCTTCCTTATGTCTTAAAACTCCCCTGCTAGCTGTACTTTATATTGTTATGTACACATTATTTCACCTTCTGATTCTAATGCTACGTTATGTCCTGCTTTTAAATGTGTTATACAATGCAGACTTTATTTTAATGTTTTTCTTAAATCCTGTCTAGGTGTTTGCAACAGAAGTGAAACATAATGAAAGTAAAGTGGAGACATTGAGGGAAAATATGAAAAGTATAATAATGAGTAATGTAGGTGCACCAGAATCTCAAAAGTGGAAAGAGACGTTGGATAAAATAGGTATGTTTAAGCCAGACAATAAAACATGCCGGTAAAAGTAGTAATTTAAGACATTTGCAGCACATGCTCAACTCGTGATATTCCTTCTCACTCAGGAAGATATCCAATTACCGGTGAATTAACATCGGGGACTTTATTCCGATGTTTCACCGATTATTTTACAGGCTATCCAATATGGATTGCCCGTAGAAAAAAAAATTCCACCCGAAACCAAATTCCCGGAAACAGCCCTGTTTTTGCTGTTTCTGCTAAACCTGTGTGTTTTCGGTAGAAACAGCAAAAACAGGGCTGTGTCCGGGGATTTGGTTTCACCTGCCTGAGGCAGGGAAAACAAAATCCCAGCTAACCGCAGCGACCTGCAGTGTCTCTTGGCTGCCGCAGCAGCGGCAGGCTGGGACTGAGAGAGGGCGAGGAGGAGTCAGCAGTTGCCGCTTAACCCCGCCGGGGAAACCGTGGCAGCACCACGACCCGAATCCCCCATTTCCCCCGCCACCGGTCTCATGGGGAGCGGTCATGTGACCGGAGGGAGCTGGAACCGGGAGCTGTCAGGAGCCGGCACCCGGTGCAGCATCAGCTAACCCCCGATAAGCTGCCGCTCGTGCTTGCTTATTGGATCTAATAGGACAGCCGCTGGCGGGACAATTAGCCCCGGTATATTACCGGGGCTAATTGGATATCCCCCTCATAGGGGTATATTTACTAAAGGTCATTTTTATAAATCAATGTTGTTTTTTAGGGGCTAAAACACACATGTGCTAACATTTAAAAATTATTATAAAAAATAATCTGTTAGTAAATGTGTGTTTTAGCCCCTGAAACACAATATCGATTAAAATTGATTTTCATCTATGAAAATCGACCTTTAGTGTATATAGCCCCTAGAGGCAGAGTAAGTTCTTGTGGCTACACTCGTTAACTCTTAGGTGGCTGATTCTGGTTGCTGACTATGGAGGTACCAGCCGAATCGGCCTTCTGTAACTTTCAGATACAGTACATATGCTTGTGATTGAAGCTACCCTTTTGTATGCTAGATCTTACTTCCTGTTCTATACTAGATTTAGGAAAATGATTACATCTTTATTGTCTTATGGCTATGGCTCTGATTTGTATTTTCCATTTTTCTTTATTCCAATAATAAAGAAATATTGCCAATAATACGTATAAGTCTCAAAGCAATATGACTAGGACGCACCACGAGCCAATGCTGATTAGTTAGGTTCTGTTGTGCTTCAGTCTCATACAAATGTTTACTGCAGTTGCGCCAAACAGTCCCTCTCTACACGCCAGGACCCGTGAGATTCTGCTAGCGTCGGGCATCTTTTTTGCCAAAAATCTGGCTTAGATGTAACGCGATGCGACTAGGATGTACCAGGAGACTGTGCTGATTAATTTGATATGCGATCCTTGTATGCCCGGCTTGTTATGTCAGTGCGTACACTAGGTCCCATCACTGCGATGCGAACGCCTCTGCCCGATTGACAGGCAGAGGCGTTTGCAGGGGCAAAAACGTGGCATTGTGGGGGGCTGGGCATTGGAAATGGGGTTGGGCTTGGCCCATTTTCAGGGCGGCTGCATGACGTCACATGCGGCCACTGCGAAGGGAAACATGGCCGTTCTGTGTCTGCCTTTGTAGCCAGGCTGCGTAGGCAGGGGTTTTCCCTTATTTTCTTGGGTTAGCGATGCTAGAGCTATTGAATTGTAATTGCATCACTGGTGGCCATTAGCATGCTGGGCGGCCTTGCTATTGTTAGAGTTAGGCTGCGGGATGGAAGGGTAAAAGTTAGAGGGGGAGGGTAAACATACATACCTGCCCGTATGATTGGTGATATTTCATACTTCCATACACCGGCTTTTCGTATTTTTTACATGCAGTGGTATTTTGGTGGTGGAGCGGGGCAGCACTTGGCACTGTTCCTCAAAACGGGAGGGGGAGGGGGGTGTTGCCCCCGTTTTGAAGGCATGACGGGTCTAGGGTCTGTATCGTTGCACGCATGACTTCCTGGACTTCGGTGTCCGGTCTGGCGGCCAACCTGAGTCCTCAGATGCAGTGCTCAAATCCTTGCTAATGCAAACAGGACGTGTCTAGCTCCTACGGATGCCTCCTGCTGCATTTGAATTTTAATGGCATGGAATTGCACAGCCACATCCTTGCAGCTGTGCAATTCCATACAAACATGAATGCACATGACTGCATAGGGTAGAGACATGATGATGATGCTGACTAATCCCACGTTAGGTATATTACTTTCCCTATTGAATACTAGAATATGGTGTACAATACAGGTGACCTGCTCCCTGATATACTGTTTTGCAGATTATGTTCCCTTGATTATCGCTCTGTGGAACAGATGACGTAGGGCCACACAGAGAGCAGGCTCTGTAATTCTCAGTGTGCACTAACATCAAATCATTTATAATACCATGTCTATATAAAGCACTGTAATATTAGCACATGTGAGTATGATAATACATAATGACAGATGTGTATAAATTGCTAGCCCTAGTTCCATAGGTTTATTTACAGTCAGCTGCAATTGCCTGACAGTGTTATAGTGCGTTTGGGAATGTTTTACAAAGTTGTATAGTGAAATGAATTGCCTGAGATGAATGCAGTAATTGGAAGTGTTGTCTGTAGCACATGACGATGGTGGCTTTCATCGCTAATGCCATTTGCTGCCTATAATTTGTACTGTACTAAAGTGATAGAAGTTGAACTTTTCAAACCTCCCATGTTGTGTTCCGCATAATAAGAGCAGATGAACTCTATTAGCAGTGTTGTGCATAATCAGCCCTTTCAGGGTTCTGCTGTTTGATATGCACTAGTGAGTAATTCTATAATTCAAGGTTAAACAAGTTATATTTTGTGACCATAACAATTTTCTATGTATACCACACTGTACCATGGGAACATAGAGGCGGCCATAAAATGTAGCTTTTAGTTTTTGTACAATATATGTGTACTGTATGCAGAGTTGGAAATAGTATGGGCTTACATCATTAGAATTAGTGTACAAATAGCATATTTTCACACACATGCAGAGCTGTATACTTCCTGAGGTCTGCATGCGCAGCATATGTCAGTTATCATCATCAGAAAAGTACTTGTACCTGGCCTATACTAGGTGCAACCGATACAGTTCCTAACTGGCGCATATACAATTATACGCTGGTCTGCATGGGCCCCACTGAGTATTGCCTATTGAAGAACTCCACTTCAGTCATAAGTGTAGATTCGCTCAGAGTGCATTCCACTCTGCAATGTGGCTTTAGTGCAATGGCGTATCTATAATGCAAGGTGTGCTTGGTCAAGGGGGCTCACACCGCACATCCTGCACACATTTCTTGCATACTTACTCCTACGGAGTCCCACATCATTTGCAGCGGAGCTGCAGAAATAACCAGGACAATGGCCGCCACTGCATTTTCCCAGAGATCTAAGCATGCACATGGCACATGTTTCCTAGTGACCCTAGCGCTGACACAGGGTAAGGTACTGCCGGCTTTAGAAGAGGGAATCTGGACGAGACTGCACACAGGCCCCTCCTCTCTTTAGTGTTTGCTCATGTTGTGATCATGCTCAGAGTGAGTTATTGGGCAGTATTCTGGTTTCCTCCCACAATCCCAAAAAAATACTGATAGGTTAATTGGCTCCCTTGTACATGGGCAGACTAGATGGGCAAATATGTTCTTATCTGCTCTCAAATTCAATGTTTCTATGAGTTCACACATGATAAACTAAGTAAACGGGCTCATATTCAGATTTGCATCAGCCCCATAATGTCACAGAAATCTTTGCATAATGTTGTGCAATAGGTGCTATAAAAGCCGCGTTTGTTGTTAATGGATGGAGAGTGGAAATAAGCACATGAGGATGTCAGGTACACATGAGGCATATGGGTTTATGTATGTATGTACTGTATGCGTATGATACATTACATACATGCATAACATTACACTTTCTGGGCCTTTTATTTTGTTATAATATATTTTGTAGAAAAGTCCCCTCACTTGGGTTTTTGGATGCTTCCAGCATTTTTCACAAGAGTGACATATAAAATCCCAACTAGATTTATACTAATTTATCATATGACTTTTATATTGTGTTTGTATGGAAGTGCTGGTGCATTTTGCCTTACTTACCTAATAGACGTTGGGTATGATATGTCGACATTCAGCATGTCTGTTTGGTCAGAATGTCGACAGCACCATTTGAGCCTAGAGGTGCATACTCGGTGCGATGTAACCTTATGATTTTAACTATATAGTCAAGATCGTAAGGAAAGTTAGTGCAAATCACGCCGTGTGTACACAGCTTGCAATACTGATGCGCGGTCCCGCGGGATGGGGATCGCAAGAAAAAATAGACTGTGCAAGCAAGGCAGTCTTGACTAGTTCAAAGTATGCCATAGTCAAAATCGCACATAGCCATAATCGCACCGTGTGTATAGACAATATCGGTGCTTCTGGGCTCTGGGGGAATTCTAGGGAAATCGCATAGTCAAAATCGGGCATAGACAATATCTCACTGTGTGTATGCACCTTAAACCCAATTGCATGTATTGATATACAGTACATAAAAACATATATACATATTGTTACTGTTGACATTCACAATGTTGTCATTGTGGATATCAACATGTTCTCTGGCAAAATTCTAAGCTTATCAACATTCTTAATGTCAACATACTATATCGACTGTAACCCCTAATAGAAATAACACCATCAGTTAAATATGTGAAGAGGTGGGACATACTGATAGTAACAAGGCCATAATAGAGGTGCCAGGCACGGGTACTAAAGGGGGAAATGGCCTAATATAAAAACATAAAAAGTAAATGTAAACACCAGTAGCTCACTGTAGTTACCAAAAATATACAGAAATGTATTATAATCATACGACGATATAACAAAGTGCATATAAGCTGCTACTATGTATATACTTGGTAAGGTATGCAGTGGATAGTATTTAAAAAAATGTTTGGTCTCGTGCATTAAACATACTAATTAAGGAGCTAATCATTGTTTTAGCGCTGATAAATGATGTTTTAATTTCAAAAACAACTATGTTCAAACAAAAAGATTAAAATTTAGAATTCATGGCTTCCGGTGGGTGGGCCTAACGCAGCGGCCGCATCTTAAGGAGCTCCCCAGAACGCTGCCTTAAGCTACCTGATTTCAGGGTCCCCTCCGTCTCCTGCCCCACCGGAGCAGCAGCTGCGTCACTTGGGGATTAGGGCAGGCAAGGAGCGCATTCAGATTCACCAGCGCTGGCTCCCTGCAGCTTTCACCGCTGGATCCCGTGAGCAGATGGGGACACGGCTTGTGGCTCCTGGCAGCGGTACTCCTACAGCCTTCACCCGGGTAGACGCAGTGCTTGCCACAGTTCATCAGGAAACTGAGGCTGCTGGAGGTGAGAGCTCCAGATCATCCTCTTGCTATTCCAGCACTGAGGTAGTAATGCTCACTGCCTGACAGATGCCAGGCTTTTTGGAGGACTGTCAGGTCCCATACCACACACCATGCCAGGTACATTCCCACACTGGGGGTAATTCCAAGTTGATCGCAGCAGGATTTTTGTTAGCAATTGGGCAAAACCATGTGCACTGCAGGGGAGGCAGATATAACATGTGCAGAGAAAGTTAGATTTGGGTGTGGTGTGTTCAATCCAATTTGCAGTGTAAAAATAAAGCAGCCAGTATTTACCCTGCACAGAAACAAAATAACCCACCCAAATCTTACTCTCTCTACACATGTTATATCTTCCTCCCCTGCAGTGCACATGGTTTTGCCCAATTGCTATCAAAAATCCTGCTGCGATAAACTTGGAATTACCCCCACTGTGCACAGCCACCCCAGCACATCAGCAGACACACTCAGTGATCCTTGATCTCTTCTCCCCTTTTATTTTTACCACTATGTTCCTGCAGCATACAGTGCAGTGGCTTTGATTTTTATAATTTGTGCTGATGAAAAAATTTGAAACTAAGACCCCAAGAAACCTCAGGGTCTCTCAGACCATAAATCAGAAAGACAAATCTGCTACTTCTGGAACCTCCCTCTCTCCAGCTTCTCCAGCTAGAAAGGACACCATGAATGCCTTATTTGACACCACCAAATACAATTCTTCCTCAATCCAAAAAGCCAAGGAGAGTTCTGATATTATCTCTCCTTTATTGGATATTAAATTGGCTCCATTAACTGAGGCGATAAATACTGCTACTGCTCAAATTGCTCAACATACTAAGCGCCTGACGGAGGCAGAAGATCGCATTTCTACTCTAGAAGACGAACTCCGTGAAGCAAAATCGTTACTGCACTCTCGGGATTCAACTATATCGGCTATGAGTGATAAGTTAGAGGACCTTGAAAATAGCAGTAGAAGAAATAATATTCGCCTTATTGGCTTGCCGGAATCGGTCAAACCCAGGGAACTCAATTCCTTGGTGTCCACCTGGCTCCCTGAAGCTCTGGGCCTGACGTCATCATCCTCACCTTTGCAGGTAGAAAGAGCACATCGTATTGGTCCGGACCGCCAAACTGCTCGTCACCGTCCTCGGCCAGTTCTTTTCAAGCTTTTGAACTATCTCGACAAGGTCAAGATATTGATATTGGACGCCTATTGTAAATCTACTGCTCTTTGCTATGAGGGCTCCACATTATTGTTGTTCCAGGACTTTTCATTTCAAGTCTCTACGCAACGTCGGGAATTCTCTCCTATTTGCAAAGAACTCTTCAGCAAAGGCATCCGATTTGCTCTTTTGTATTCTGCCAAACTGATACCGCATTCAGATCGCAAATGCCGGATCCCACCCGGTAAAAGAAACGTGTCCTTACCGGGTGGGATCCGGCATTTGCGCTCCTTTGCTGGCTTTCCGACCCGGCAATATACCGGGTCGGTTGCCATAGCAGCGGGGGGGGGGGGGGGGGGGGGGGCAGCAGCAGCAGGGGTGGAGGTGGCGCTGGGTGATGAGCTCATCTTCTGCGCCGCCTCTCCCTATGTTGTGAATGGGAACCGTGTCGCATTGACGCGGCTCCCATTCACACTGCACCTGACCCAGTATTCAACCCGGGTATAATCCTTCTTTTATACCGGGTTGAATTACCGGGTCAAACGACCCGCTAATTCTTGGAAAGTGCTTTCACATCGCACACTGACCCGTGTCGATACCGGGTTATTTGTGCGATGTGAAAGGGGTATGAGGGTCGTCAAGGATGGAAAACCCTTTTAATTTGACTTTTCGTCCTCAGCCCGTAACTTTTTATCCTTTCTGGCCTCCGCTTCTCCTCGCTCCACAGTGGACGATAATGACTGATTGCTGGGATGTTGATAAGTATTCTTTGCCAATTCATTACCACCTCTTGCCTCGAAATTCTTGATGTATAGTATATGTTTAGTTTATGTATTGCTGATGCAGCTCTACGTTGTTGTTTCTAGTTTATTTCGGGAATGTACAGGGAACTCATATAGCCCTGTGCTATTACTGCTTGTTTTCACCATATGTTCTCTTTCCATATTTCTATCTGTTCTGGTTCGATACATATACGTATTGCGACAGCCTCAGATGCTGTCATATTGGGTTCTGTTAAAAGATTTTAAAACTGACAGGTTATACACAGTTATATGTATGACTTTTCACACACAACTTGGGTTTCTGCTTATACATAGTATACATTTGTTTATATTAGTTGATCTTTGTTGCTCCCCCTGGGTTGCTTTATGGGACAAACCAAGGGGTCTGTTTACACTGTTCTTCTCACTATGATTTCCTAGGCTATGAATTGGTTAATGTTGACACACTCAGTTTCTAACACAGATGTCAATATCACCAAAACTACTCCAAAACTAATCTCTTGGAATGTAGAGGGCTTAAATACCCCGTTAAAGAGAGAGAAAATCCTGCGTCACCTTAAGAAATCCCGTCCTGACATAGGGCCTAATTCAGACCTGATCGTAGCTGCAAATCAAATTTGTTACCAGATGGACTAAACCATGTGCACTGCAGGGAGGGGGGGGGGGGCAGATGTAACATGTGCAGAGAGAGTTAGATTTGGGTGGTGTCTGTTAAAACTGAAATCTAAATTGCAGTGTAAAAATAAAGCAGCCAGTATTTACTCTGCACAGAAACAATATAACCCACCAAAATCTAACTCTCTGCACATGTTATATCTGACCCCCCCCCCCCCCCTCCTGCAGTGCACATGGTTTTGCCCATCTGCTAACAAATTTGCTGGTAAATGATTTTTTAATTTCAAAAACAACTATGTTCAAACAAAAAGATTAAAAGTTTTTTTTGTGTCGTTTTCTTCGTCATGTGACCAGGAGCCCCAATTAGTGCACCGTGTCCCCTCGCTTCGGACAAGGTGCCTCGCTGCGCTCAGCACAGGTTACCACTCGTAGTCCATGTGGATCGTAAAGTATGAAAAAGTTCAAAAAAATATTTTTTTATTTAAAAACTCATGTCGATCTTTTTGCATGTCGACAATGTTAATGTCGACCTAATGGCTGTGTCAACCTATTTCTAGTGTGGACCTATCCACTGGCGACCAATGGGTGTTGACTTAAGTGGTGTCGACCTAGAGTCCGGATACCGCCCAAACCAGTTTTCTTAAAAATTGCCACTCAATACACAATGGTGGTCATTCAGAGTTGTTCGCTCGCTGCTATTTTTAGCAGAATTGCTAATAGGCTAAAATCCAGCAGTTCTGCGCATGCGTATGCACAGCAGGGCGCACGAGCTAAGCAATTTTACACAAAACTATGGGGGTAATTCCAAGTTGATCGCAGCAGGATATTTTTTAGCAGTTGGGCAAAACCATGTGCACTGCAGGGTGGGCAGATATAACATTTGCAGAGAGAGTTAGATTTGGGTGGGTTATTTTGTTTCTGTGCAGGGTAAATACTGGCTGCTTTATTTTTACACTGCAATTTAGATTGCAGATTGAACTCACCACACCCAAATCTATCTCTCTCTGCACATGTTATATCTGCCCCCCCTGCAGTGCACATGGTTTTGCCCAACTGCCAATTTCCTGCTGCGATGAACTTGGAATTACCCCCTATGCTATTTTACTCACGGGCGAACAAAACTTTTCAATCGCTCTGCTGATCGTAGTGTGATTGACAGGAAGTGGGTGTTTCTGGGCGGAAACTGGACGTTTTCAGGGAGTGTGCTAAAAAACGCAGGCGTGCCAGGTAAAAATGCAGGAGTGGCTGGAGAAACGGAGGAGTGGCTGGCCGAACGCAGGGAGTGTTTGTGACTTCAAACCAGGAACTAAATGGACTGAGATGATCGCAATCTAGGAGTAGGTCTGGAGCTACTCAGAAACTGCAAGAAAATATTTAGTAGCAATTCTGCTACTCTTTCGTTCGCTATTCTGCTAAACTAAGATACACTCCCAGATCCAGAGGGCGGCGGCCTAGCGTTTGCAATGCTGCTAAAAGCAGCTAGGGAGCGAACAACTCGGAATGAGGGCCAATGTTTGTACACTTCTAGTTGCTATGATCTACTCACATATGAATCTAGAAACAGAAAATATAGTTCTAAGCTTTGATGCTGACATGGCATTTGATAGAGTATTGTTGGCTCACTTGAATAGGCTATTCCACTATCAGGGATTTGGGTCAGAATTTATTCATGTTTTTACCACTATCTACCACCAGCCTACTGGTTTTCTTACTATCAATGCCTTGGACACCCGCTCTTTTTGTTTATTTAGAGGCACAAGACAAGGTTGCCCTCTTTCTCCTCTTTTATTTAATTTGGCATTAGACCCTCTCCTCAGACACTTTAATAAGGAGTCTGGGTGGAAGGGCATTAAAATTGCCCACTCCGAGGTTAAATTCTCAGCGTTTGCGGATGAACTTCTGCTTTATTATGCGGACCCCAAAACTGCGATGCCCAGGTTGACCTCATTATTAAGCACCTTTGAACATGTAGCTGGATTTAAAATTAACTATGCTAAAACTGAAGCGTTAGCCTTTTTTCCTGCAGCTAAACTAAGATGGGGAGTTTCTTTTCCATTTCAGTGGGCACCTAATGATTGTATTACATACTTAGGCATTAAGATCTCTGCTCATCCTTCTAAACTATATGGCATACAGCCCATTATTTTCTAAAACCTTCACCGACATGTCCACATGGGCTCATCTTCCTTTGACTTATACAGGCAGGTGTAATTTATATAAAATGATTTGCTCTCGAGATTTCTTTATACATTGCAGATACTTCCCATAATTCCTAAATCCGCTATTTCTCTAACGTCCTAAGTGGATGCTGGGGACTCCGTAAGGACCATGGGGAGTAGCGGCTCCGCAGGAGACTGGGCACATCTAAAGAAAGCTTTAGGACTATCTGGTGTGCACTGGCTCCTCCCCCTATGACCCTCCTCCAAGCCTCAGTTAGATCTCTGTGCCCGAACGAGAAGGGTGCACACTAGGGGCTCTCCTGAGCTTCTTAGTGAAAGTTTTAGATTAGGTTTTTTATTTTCAGTGAGACCTGCTGGCAACAGGCTCACTGCTTCGAGGGACTAAGGGGAGAAGAAGCGAACTCACCTGCGTGCAGAGTGGATTGGGCTTCTTAGGCTACTGGACATTAGCTCCAGAGGGACGATCACAGGCCCAGCTTGGATGGGTCCCAGAGCCGCGCCGCCGGCCCCCTTACAGAGCCAGAAGGCAGAAGAGGTCCGGAAAATCGGCGGCAGAAGACGTCCTGTCTTCACCAAGGTAGCGCACAGCACTGCAGCTGTGCGCCATTGCTCTCAGCACACTTCACACTTCGGTCACTGAGGGTGCAGGGCGCTGGGGGGGGGGCGCCCTGAGACGCAATAAAAACACCTTGGATGGCAAAAAAATGCATCACATATAGCTCCTGGGCTATATGGATGCATTTAACCCCTGCCAGAATCCATAAAAAAGCAGGAGAAAAGTCTGCAAAAAAGGGGCGGAGCCTATCTCCTCAGCACACTGGCGCCATTTTCTCTCACAGCTCCGTTGGAGGGAAGCTCCCTGTCTCTCCCCTGCAGTCACTACACTACAGAAAGGGTTAAAAAAAGAGAGGGGGGCACTAATTGGGCGCAGTATTAACTATACAGCAGCTATAAGGGGAAAAACACTTATATAAGGTTATCCCTGTATATATATAGCGCTCTGGTGTGTGCTGGCAAACTCTCCCTCTGTCTCTCCAAAGGGCTAGTGGGGTCCTGTCCTCTATCAGAGCATGTGTGCTGTATGTCGGTACTTTTGTGTCGACATGTATGAGGAGAAAAATGATGTGGAGACGGAGCAGATTGCCTGTAATAGTGATGTCACCCCCTAGGGGGTCGACACCTGAGTGGATGAACTGTTGGAAGGAATTACGTGACAGTGTCAGCTCTGTATAAAAGACAGTGGTTGATATGAGACAGCCGGCTACTCAGCTTGTGCCTGTCCAGACGTCTCATAGGCCGTCAGGGGCTCTAAAGCGCCCGTTACCTCAGATGGCAGATATAGACGCCGACACGGATACTGACTCCAGTGTCGACGGTGAAGAGACGAATGTGACTTCCAGTAGGGCCACACGTTACATGATTGAGGCAATGAAAAATGTTTTACACATTTCTGATAATACGAGTACCACCAAAAAAAAGGGGTATTATGTTCGGTGAGGAAAAACTACCTGTAGTTTTCCTGAATCTGAGAAATTAAATGAGGTGTGTGATGATGCGTGGGTTTACCCCGATAACAACTGATAATTACTAAAATGTTATTGGCATTATATCCTTTCCCGCCAGAGGTTAGGGTGCGTTGGGAAACACCCCCTAGGGTGGATAAAGCGCTCACACGCTTGTAAGGGCTCTACCTTCGCCTGAGATGGCCGCCCTTAAGGATCCTGCTGATAGAAAGCAGGAGGGTATCCTAAAAGGTATTTACACACATACTGGTGTTATACTGCGACCAGCAATCGCCTCAGCCTGGATGTGCAGTGCTGGGTTGGCGTGGTCGGATTCCCTGACTGAAAATATTGATACCCTAGATAGGGACAGTATATTTTTGCCTATAGAGCATTTAAAAGATGCATTTTTATATATGCGTGATGCACAGCGGAATATTTGCCGACTGGCATCAAGTCTAAGCGCGTTGTCCATTTATACCAGTAGAGGGTTATGGACACGTCAGTGGTCAGGTGATGCGTATTCCAAACGGCATTTGGAAGTATTGCTTTATTAAGGGAGGAGTTATTTGGGGTCGGTCTTTCAGACCTGGTGGCCACGGCAACAGCTGGGAATTCCACGTTTGTACCCCAGGTCGCCTCTCAACATGAGAAGACGCCGTATTATCAGGCGCAGTCTTTTCGTGGATAAGCGGGCAAAAGGTTCCTCATTTCTGCCCCGTGACAGAGGGAGAGGAAAAAGGCTGCAGAAATCAGCCAGTTCCCAGGAACAGAAACCCTCTCCCGCCTCTGCCAAGCCCTCAGTATACGCTGGGGCTTTACAAGCAGAATCAGGCACGGTGGGGGGCCCGTCTCAATGAATTTCAGCGCGCAGTGGGCTCACTCGCAAGTAGACCCCTGGATCCTTCAGGTGATATCTCAGGGGTACAAATTAGAATTCGAGACGTCTCCCCCTCGCCGTTTCCTAAAGTCGGCTTTACCGATGTCTCCTTCTGACAGGGAGACAGTTTTGGAAGCCATTCACAAGCTGTATTCCCAGCAGGTGATAATCAAGATACCCCTCCTGCAACAGGGAACGGGGTATTATTCCACACTGTTGTGGTACCGAAGCCGGACGGCTCGGTGACACCGATTCTAAATCTAAAATCTTTGAACACTTACGTACAGAGGTTCAAATTCAAGATTGAGTCACTCAGAGCAGTGATTGCGAACCTGGAAGAAGGGGACTACATGATGTCTCGGGACATCAAGGATGCTTACCTTCATGTCAAAATTTACCCTTCTCACCAAGGGTACCTCAGGTTTATGGTACAGAACTGTCACTATCAGTTCAGACGCTGCCGTATGGATGGTACACGGCACCCCGGGTCTTTACCAAGGTAATGGCCGAAATGATGATATTCCTTCGAAGGAAGTGAATTTTAGTTATCCCTTCCTTGGACAATTCCCTGATAAGGGTAAGATCCAGGGAACAGTTGGAGGTCGGTGTAGCACTATCTCAGGTAGTGTTGCGGCAGCACGATTGGATTCTCAATATTCCAAAATCGCACCTGGTTCCGACGACGTGTCTTCTGTTCCTAGGGATGATCCTGGACACAGTCCAGAAAAAGGTGTTTCTCCCGGAGGAGAAAGCCAGGGAGTTATCCGAGCTAGTCAGGAACCTCCTAAAACCGAGCCAAGTCTCAGTGCATCAATGCACAAGGGTTCTGGGTAAAATGGTGGCTTCCTACGAAGCAATCCCATTCGGCAGATTCCACGCAAGAACTTT
This sequence comes from Pseudophryne corroboree, assembly GCF_028390025.1. Lineage (NCBI taxonomy): Eukaryota > Metazoa > Chordata > Amphibia > Anura > Myobatrachidae > Pseudophryne > Pseudophryne corroboree. The sequence goes on along the minus strand of NC_086447.1, from coordinate 396,816,355 downwards.
CCAGTGGGACCTGCTGGACAAATGGTCCGGATCGCATCTTCAGATGCATCAGCGGATAACCCTGTCACCAAGGACAAGGGTGTCCCTCCTGTGGTGGTTGCAGAGTGCTCATCTTCTAGAGGGCCGCAGATTAGGCATTCAGGACTGGGTCCTGGTGACCACGGATGCCAGCCTGCGAGGCTGGGGAGCAGTCACACAGGGAAGGAATATCCAGGGCTTATGGTCAAACCTGGAGACATCACTTCACATAAATATCCTGAAGCTAAGGGACATTTACAATGCTCTAAGCTTAGCAAGACCTCTGCTTCAAGGTCAGCCGGTGTTGATCCAGTCGGACAACATCACGGCAGTCACCCACGTAAACAGACAGGGTGGCACAAGAAGCAGAAGGGCAATGGCAGAAGCTGCAAGGATTCTTCGCTGGGCGGAAAATCATGTGATAGCACTGTCAGCAGTATTCATTCCGGGAGTGGACAACTGGGAAGCAGACTTCCTCAGCACGACCTCCACCCGGGAGAGTGGGGACTTCACCCAGAAGTCTTCCACATGATTAAAAACTCGACAGGTATTGCGCCAGGTCCAGGGACCCTCAGGCAATAAACTGTAGACGCTCTGGTAACACAGTGGATGTACCAGTCAGAGTATGTGTTCCCTCCTCTGCCTCTCATACCCAAGGTACTGAGATTGATAAGATGGAGAGGAGTAAGCACTATATTCGTGGTTCCGGATTGGCCAAGAAGGACTTGGTAACCGGAACTTCAAGAGATGCTCACGGAGGATCCGTGGCCTCTACCTCTAAGAAGGGACCTGCTCCAGCAAGGACCCTGTCTGTTCCAAGACTTACCGCGGCTGCGTTTGACGGCATGGCGGTTGAACGCCGGATCCTGAAGGAAAAAAGGCATTCCGGATGAAGTCATCCCTATCCTGATCAAAGCCAGGAAGGATGTAACCGCAAAAACATTATCACCGCAATTGGCGAAAATATGTTGCGTGGTGCGAGGCCAGTAAGGCCCGACGGAGGAAATTCAACTGGGTCGATTCCTACATTTCCTGCAAACAGGAGTGTCTATGGGCCTGAAATTGGGGTCCATTAAGGTTCAAATTTCGGCCCTGTCAATTTTCTTCCAAAAAGAACTAGCTTCAGTCCCTGAAGTTCAGACGTTTGTAAAAGGGGTACTGCATATACAGCCTCCTTTTGTGCCTCCAGTGGCACTTTGGGATCTCAATGTAGTTTTGGGTTCCAAAAGTCACATTGGTTTGAACCACTTAAATCTGTGGAGTTAAAATATCTCACATGGAAAGTGGTCATGCTGTTGGCCCTGGCCTGGGCCAGGCGCGTGTCAGAATTGGCGGCTTTATCCTGAAAAAGCCCTTATCTGATTTTCCATTCGGACAGGGCGGAATTGAGGACTCGTCCTCAGTTTCTCCCCAAGGTGGTTTCAGCGTCTCACCTGAACCAACCTATTGGTGGTGCTTGCGGCTACTAGGGACTTGGAGGCCTCCAAGTTGCTAGACGTTGTCAGTGCCCTGAAAATATATGTTTCCAGGACGGCTGGAGTCAGAAAATCTGACTCGCTGTTTATCCTGTGTGCACCCAACAAGCTGGGTGCTCCTGCTTCTAAGCAGACTATTGCTCGTTGGATTTGTAGTACAATTCAGCTTGCACATTCTGTGGCAGGCCTGCCACAGCCAAAAATCTGTAAATGCCCACTCCACAAGGAAGGTGGGCTCATCTTGGGCGGCTGCCCGAGGGGTCTCGGCTTTACAACTTTGCCGAGCAGCTACTTGGTCAGGAGCAAATACGTTTGTAAAATTCTACAAAATTGATATCCTGGCTGAGGAGGACCTGGAGTTCTCTCATTTGGTGCTGCAGAGTCATCCGCACTCTCCCGCCCGTTTGGGAGCTTTGGTATAATCCCCATGGTCCTTACGGAGTCCCCAGCATCCACTTAGGACGTTAGAGAAAATAAGAATTTACTTACCGATAATTCTATTTCTCATAGTCCGTAGTGGATGCTGGGCGCCCATCCCAAGTGCGGATTGTCTGCAATACTTGTACATAGTTATTGTTACAAAAATCGGGTTATTATTGTTGTGAGCCATCTTTCAGAGGCTCCTCTGTTATCATGCTGTTAACTGGGTTCAGATCACAGGTTATACGGTGTGATTGGTGTGGCTGGTATGAGTCTTACCCGGGATTCAAAATCCTTCCTTATTGTGTACGCTCGTCCGGGCACAGTATCCTAACTGAGGCTTGGAGGAGGGTCATAGGGGGAGGAGCCAGTGCACACCAGATAGTCCTAAAGCTTTCTTTAGATGTGCCCAGTCTCCTGCGGAGCCGCTACTCCCCATGGTCCTTACGGAGTCCCCAGCATCCACTACGGACTATGAGAAATAGAATTATCGGTAAGTAAATTCTTATTTTCTACACTGAACAAAGCTTTTCCCAAATTTGCATGTGGTCGTAAACGGCCGCAAATCTTTTTATTTAAACTGCAGCAAAAAAAAGAGCTAGGGGGCCTTAACCTGCCATGACTGCGGTCATATGCACTAGCCGCTAACTACAGAATTGATTTAGATTGGATAGCTGGGTTAAACACATACACTATGAAATTTGTTGAACAATCATTTCTTACCAATTGGAATTTGGTTCTTTACTTCACCACCTCAAACTGTTATAAATGTGGGACACTAGAGGCGGATATCGTATATTGTTTTGGCATTGTCCCCTGGTACATGATTTGTGGTCTGATCTATAGAACTACATAGTTAACCACTTGAAAATCCAGTTTCGTATCGATAAAACTTGGGCCTTCTGGGGGATATATACGCTAAAGACAACATGAACACATTGTCTTGGGGTAACCATTTATTACTAATAAAATTGGCAGCAGCTGCAGAAAAAAACATATTGTCGCAATGTATCTCCCCGACTCCAATCCGTATAGCTTTATTACATCCCAGACTATCATTTTTATTTTTGATGGACTGGACTGAAACGTCTTTACATAAGGAGAAACTGACAAGTACATTTTTTGACACTTGGCTTCCTTATGTTCAGACTCTGTCCAACCTCTTTAAAGAAAATTTGAGAAGGAGTTTCCACTCCGCGTCCTGGAATAATTTGGAAATGCTAAGTTGCGTACCTTTTTGACACTATTTCACGGCCTTCTTATTTTCATTGTTTCACTATTTGTTATGCTGTTTTATGTCATTTGGATACGATTATGGGACTACTAGACTTTTATTCACATCACCTTAATGTAGATTGTATCCCTTGTTCTCTTTGTATTCTGATTATGATGTCATATATTTGATATTTTATGTTTAATTTTTCACAAACCCTATTTGTGTACTCTTTATACACTACTGTAACCCTGTCAATAAATTGTTTAAAAAATAAATAAATAAATTTAGAATTCATATACATTTACTGTGAAGAAGCAGAAGGATAGATTCAACTTTGTAAAGGCACAAGCTTGACACGTTTCATCAGACTGGTGATTTCCTCAGAAGCATTCTGAAATTCTGGTTTTGTTTCTTACCTCGAGCACCAGTAATCTATCAGCATTTGCAGCATATTTCATTATAATCAGCTGTGTTTAAATTAATCATAATATATCCAATTGAATAAAAAATGTAAAAGTAAAGGATAATTAATTAAAAGAATGCCGATTTAAATAATGCAGATATATTAGGGCTGGTCAATTTTTATGAATTTGTCTGCCTGTTAATACACTGCCTTTTTTATTTCATTTCTTGTGCTTTTTGTGTTGCTGCAGAATCTTCTTGGAGAGATATCACCCAGATGACAGCTAAAAGACAACAAATACTGGAAGAGTCTTCAAATGACCTGACCCAATTCCAGGCTGCAGAGGCCCAGTTAAGACAATGGCTGGTAGAGAAGGAACTTATGGCCAGTGTCCTTGGACCACTGTCAATAGACCCTAATATGCTGAAAACACAAAAGCAGCAAGTTCAGGTAAAGCTAAGCTTTCATCTGTTGCACATCTGATCTCTTTCTTCTGATTACTGTTATTCCAGCTTTTATTTTATTTCCTGCCAAGAACATGGTGCATATGGTTTTTGTCATTTGTTGGTGCAGGGAGACGTGCAGCTTCTTCTGACAGTGTATTAAACTACAGGCAGGTCTTTGTGGGTGAGAGTCGTTTCTGCCTCTTTTTAGTTTTGCAAGCAGCAATTCAGTTAACAGGACAACAGGAAACACTAGACTATGTCCATACCTTGCTCATATTCCTTAAGCATATTCTTTTTGCACATTAACATGCAGTCATGTTCTACTTTTTACGTGGGGTATTGTATCCTATAAAATACACTTTTATGATATGAAACATCACTGAAAAAGTAATGCCGTGACCAAATGGCTATTCATGATCACAGGCTGACTGCTTTACTGTAACCACAAAATTCCAAGGTGACTTCATACATCACACAAACCACCACAAAACCAGATAATCCGCAGTATCAACACTGTGTGAAACAGTGCTTGTTCCCGTATTACATGTACAGAACTAAATGTGTTATTTGCCTATATGCATAGTTGTAGGGATCTTTGTTGTGCACCTGCCCCTACACATACTGTATGCTTGATTTGCTACTCGTCATCATCAGCTCTGGGACATATGCAGTGTAAAAATATGCAAGTTACATCCTGCAAACTGGTTTATGTCCAACTCAGCATCAGTGTCATTAAGTACATATACTGTGTATATATGTGTGTATGTATATATATATATATATATATATATTTTCTCTGACGTCCTAGTGGATGCTGGGAACTCCGTAAGGACCATGGGGAATAGCGGCTCCGCAGGAGACAGGGCACATCTAAAGAAAGCTTTAGGATCACCTGGTGTGCACTGGCTCCTCCCCCTATGACCCTCCTCCAAGCCTCAGTTAGATTTTCTGTGCCCGACGAGAAGGGTGCACACTAGGGGCTCTCCTGAGCTCTTTGTGAAAGTTTTAGTTTAGGTTTATTATTTTCAGTGAGACCTGCTGGCAACAGGCTCACTGCATCGAGGGACTAAGGGGAGAAGAAGCGAACTCACCTGCGTGCAGAGTGGATTGGGCTTCTTAGGCTACTGGACATTAGCTCCAGAGGGACGATCACAGGTTCAGCCTGGATGGGTCACCGGAGCCGCGCCGCCGGCCCCCTTACAGAGCCAGAAGAGCGAAGAGGTCCGGAAAAATCGGCGGCAGAAGACTTTCCTGTCTTCAGATAAAGGTAGGCGCACAGCACCGCAGCTGTGCGCCATTGCTCTCAGCACACTTCACACTCTGGTCACTGAGGGTGCAGGGCGCTGGGGGGGCAGCGCCCTGAGACGCAATAAATCGATAGAAAACCTTTTATGGCTAAAATAAATGCATCACATATAACTCCTGGGCTATATGGATGCATTTAACCCCTGCCAAAACATACAAGAAAACGGATGATAAGGACGCCGAGAAAGGGGCGGAGCCTATCTCCTCAGCACACTGGCGCCATTTTCCCTCACAGCTCAGTTGGAGGGAAGCTCCCTGGCTCTCCCCTGCAGTCACTACACTACAGAAAGGGGTTAAAAAAGAGAGGGGGGCACAAATTAGGCGCAGTATAAACAATACAGCAGCTATAAAGGGGAAAAACACTTATATAAGGTTATCCCTGTATATATATAGCGCTCTGGTGTGTGCTGGCAAACTCTCCCTCTGTCTCCCCAAAGGGCTAGTGGGGTCCTGTCCTCTATCAGAGCATTCCCTGTGTGTGTGCTGTGTGTCGGTACGTTTGTGTCGACATGTATGAGGAGAAAAATGATGAGGAGACGGAGTAGAGTGTCTGTAATAGTGTTGTCACCCCCTGGGGGGTCGACACCTGAGTGGATGTACTGTTGAAATTGCGTGACAGTGTCAGCTTTGTATAAAAGTCAGTGGTTGACATGAGACAGCCGGCTACTCAGCTTGTGCATGTCCAGACGTCTCATACAGGGGCTCTAAAGCGCCCGTTACCTCAGATACAGAGGCCGACACGGATACTGACTCCTGTGTCGACGGTGAAGAGACAACCGTGATTTCCAATAGGGCCACACATTGCATGATTGAGGCAATGGAAAAAGTTTACACTCTTCTGATAATATAAATACCACCAAAAAAAGGGGTATTATGTTTGGTGAGGAAAAACTTCCTGTAGTTTTCCTGAATCTGAGAAATAAAATGAGGTGTGTGATGATGCGTGGGTTTCCCCCCGATAACAATTGATAATTTCTAAAAAGTTATTGGCAGTATACCTTTTCCCGCCAGAGGTTAGGGTGCGTTGGGAAACACCCCCTAGGGGGGATAAGGCGCTCACACGCTTGTAAGAACAAGGGCTCTACCCCCTCGGGAGATGGCCGCCCTTAGGGATCCTGCTGATAGAAAGCAGGAGGGTGTCCTAAAATGTATTTACACACATACTGGTGTTATACTGCGACCAGCAATCGCCTCAGCCTGGATGTGCAGTGCTGGGTTGGCGTGGTCGGATTCCCTGACTGGAAATTTGATATCCTAGATAAGGACAGTATATTATTGCCTATAGAGCAATTAAAAGATGCATTTCTATATATGCATGATGCACAGCGGAATATTTGCCGACTGGCATCAAGTATAAGTGCGTTGTCCAATTATACCAGTAAAGTGGTCAGGTGATGCGGATTCCAAACGGCATTTGGAAGTATTGCCTTAAAAAAAAAGGGAATGTACCCCAGGTCGCCTCTCAAAATAAGACGCCGTATTATCAGGCGCAGTCCTGGTTGGCAAGCGGACAAAAGGGTTCCTCTTTTCTGCTCGTGACAGAGGGAGAGGAAAATGGCTGCAGAGATCAGCCAGTTCCCAGGAACAGAAACCCTTTTCCGCCTCTGCCAAGCTCTCAGTATGACGCTAGGGCTTTACAAGTTCAGGCACGGTGGGGGCCCGTTCTCAATGAATTTCAGTGCGCAGTGGGCTCACTCGCAAGTAGACCCCTGGATCCTTCAGGTAATATTTCAGGGGTACAAATTGGAATTCGAGACGTATTCCCCTCGCCGTTTCCAAAAGTCTGTTTTACCGACGTCTCCCGCTGACAGGGAGGCAGTTTTGGAAGCCATTCACAAGCTGTATTCCCAGCAGGTGATAATTAAGGTACCCCTCCTGCAACAGGGAACGGGGTATTATTCCACACTATTGTGGTACCGAAGCCAGACGGCTCGGTAAGACCGATTTTAAAATCTAAAATCTAAAATCTTTGAACACTTACATACAGAGGTTCAAATTCAAAATTGAGTCACTCAGAGCAGTGATTGCAAACCTGGAAGAAGGGGACTACATGATGTCTCGGGACATCAAGGATGCTTACCTTCATGTCAAAATTTACCCTTCTCACCAAGGGTATCTCAGGTTATGGTACAGAACTGTCACTATCAGTTCAGACGCTGCCGTAGGGATGGTCCACGGCACCCCGGGTCTTTACTGAAGTAATGACCGTAATGATGATATTCCTTCGAAGGAAGGGAATTTTAGTTATCCTTTACTTGGACGATTCCCTGATAAGGGTGAGATCCAGGGAACAGTTGGAGATCGGTGTAGCACTACCTCAGGTAGTGTTGCGGCAGCACGATTGGATTCTCAATATTCCAAAATCGCAGCTGGTTCCGACGACTTGTCTTCTGTTCCTAGGGATGATCCTGGACACAGTCCAGAAAGAAGGTGTTTCTCCCGGAGGAGAAAGCCAGGGAGTTATCCGAGCTAGTCAGGAACCTCCTAAAACCGAACCAAGTCTCAGTGCATCAATGCACAAGGGTTCTGGGTAAAAATGGTGGCTTCCTACGAAGCAATCCCATTCGGCAGATTCCACGCAAGACTTTCCAGTGGAACCTACTGGACAAATGGTCCGGGTCGCATCTTCAGATGCTTCAGCGGATAACCCTGTCACCAGGGACAAGGGTATCCCTCCTGTGGTGGTTGCAGAGTGCTCATCTTCTAGAGGGCCGCAGATTCGGCATGCGGGACTGGGTCCTGGTGGCCACGGATGCCAGCCTGCGAGGCTGGGGAGCAGTCACACAGGGAAGGAATATCCAGGGCTTATGGTCAAGCCTGGAGACATCACTTCACATAAATGTCCTGAAGCTAAGGGCCATTTACAATGCTCTAAGCTTAGCAAGACCTCTGCTTCAAGGTCAGCCGGTGTTGATCCAGTCGGACAACATTACGGCAGTCACCCACGTAAACAGACAGGGTGCCACAAGAAGCAGGAGGGCAATGGCAGAAGCTGCAAGGATTCTTCGCGGGGCGAAAAACCATGTGATAGCACTGTCAGCAGTTTTCATTCCGGGAGTGGACAACTGGGAAGCAGTTTTCCTCAGCACGACCTCCACCCGGGAGAGTAAGGACTTCACCCAGAAGTCTTCCACATGATTATAAACCGTTGGGAAAAACTTGACAGGTATTGCGCCACGTCAAGGGACCCTCAGGCAATAGCTGTAGATGCTCTGGTAACACCGTGGGTGTACCAATCAGTGTATGGGTTCCCTCCTCTGCCTCTCATACCCAAGGTACTGAGATTGATAAGATGGAGAGGAGTAAGCACTATATTAGTGGCTCCGGATTGGCCAAGAAGGAATTGGTAACCGGAACTTTAAGAGATGCTCACGGAGGATCCGTAGCCTCTACCTCTAAGAAGGGACCTGCTCCAGCAAGGACCTTGTCTGTTCCAAGACTTACCGCGGCTGCGTTGACGGCATGGCGGTTGAACGCCGGATCCTGAAGGAAAAAGGCATTCCGGATGAAGTCATCCCTATCCTGATCAAAGCCAGGAAGGATGTAACCGCAAAACATTATCACCGCATTTGGCGAAAATATGTTGCGTGGTGCGAGGCCAGTAAGGCTCGACGGAGGAAATTCAACTGGGTCGATTCCTACATTTCCTGCAAACAGGAGTATCTATGGGCCTGAAATTGGGGTCCATTAAGGTTCAAATTTCGGCTCTGTCAATTTTCTTCCAAAAAAGAACTAGCTTCAGTCCCTGAAGTTCAGACATTTGTTAAAGGGGTACTGCATATACAGCCTCCTTTTGTGCCTTTAGTGGCACTTGTGGGATCTCCAGGTGGTTTTTGGGTTCCAAAAGTCACATTGGTTTGACACACTTAAATCTGTGGAGTTAAAATATCTCACAGAAAAAGTGGTCATGCTGTTGGCTCTGGCCTGGGCCAGGCGCGTGTCAGAATTGGTGGCTTTATCCTGTAAAAGCCCTTATCTGATTTTCCATTCGGACAGGGCGGAATTGAGGACTCGTCCTCAGTTTCTCCCTAAGGTGGTTTCAGCGTTCACCTGAACCAAACCTATTGTGGTGCCTGCGGCTACTAGGGACTTGGAGGACTCCAAGTTGCTAGACGTTGTCAGGACCCGGAAAATATATGTTTCCAGGACGGCTGGAGTCAGGAAATCTGACTCGCTGTTTATCCTCTATGCACCCAACTAGCTGGGTGCTCCTGCTTTTAAGCAGACTATTGCTCGTTGGATTTGTAGTACAATTCAGCTTGCACATTCTGTGGCAGGCCTGCCACAGCCAAAAATCTGTAAATGCCCACTCCACAAGGAAGGTGGGCTCATCTTGGGCAGCTGCCCGAGGGGTCTCGGCTTTACAACTTTGCCGAGCAGTTACTTGGTCAGGAGCAAATACGTTTGTAAAATTCTACAAGATTGATACCCTGGCTGAGGAGGACCGGGAGTTCTCTCATTGGGGGCTGCAGAGTCATCCGCACTCTCCCGCCCGTTTGGGAGCTTTGGTATAATCCCCATGGTCCTTACGGAGTTCCCAGCATCCACTAGGACGTCAGAGAAAATAAGAATTTACTTACCGATAATTCTATTTCTCGTAGTCCGTAGTGGATGCTGGGCGCCCATCCCAAGTGCGGATTGTCTGCAATACTGGTACATAATTATTGTTACCAAAAAATTCGGGTTATTGTTGTAGTGAGCCATCTTTTCGAGAGGCTTCTCTATTATCATGCTGTTAACTGGGTTCAGATCACAAGTTGTACAGTGTGATTGGTGTGGCTGGTATGAGTCTTACCCGGGATTCAAAATCCTTCCTTATTGTGTACGCTCGTCCGGGCACAGTATCCTAACTGAGGCTTGGAGGAGGGTCATAGGGGGAGGAGCCAGTGCACACCAGGTGATCCTAAAGCTTTCTTTAGATGTGCCCTGTCTCCTGCGGAGCCGCTATTCCCCATGGTCCTTACGGAGTTCCCAGCATCCACTACGGACTACGAGAAATAGAATTATCGGTAAGTAAATTCTTATTTTATAACTACATTTATATTTAGTCATATTTTATTAAAAAACATACGAAAAAGAAGATGCAATGTGATTATTAAAATATTACAATACTTAGGTGTAACAATAGTTTTTCTTTTTTGAATTTGTTGAATAAAGTTAATTACACACAATCAGAAAGAAAGCAGCACAGGTCAGTTTCAAAAGCGACAACCATTTGTATATACTGTAGCCTGTTGTCACACTTGTCTTGATTATTTCCATTAAACACAATGGTCCTGATGCGTTTCCTGTGAGGTGACTCAGCGCTAACTCATACTCCCTTAATGTTTTTTGCATGTGTGTATTACACATATACCATTTGCACTGTGGATCTCATTCATTCATCTGTATAAATCTCCCCTTAGCTTGCTCACCATGTCTTTCACTGCTGTGTCCCAGATATTTGTTTCCTCTGCAATGTAACACGTTTGTCTGTGGTTATATACCCCCCATACGAGCAGAAATGTGTTTCACATAAGATCACCCCCTGCAGTGCCTGCTGCCTGTGATCTCGTACACTGCACAATATCTGACATGAAACAAGTATTCCTTTTACTGGTAACCAAACCAAGCACAGTGACTCACAAGACGTTATTTCTGTAAGCTACAGGAGAATTATTTCGGTGTGCATCATCACTGGCATAGGATATGTATCTAGGCTTGCTTGTCAAAGCCTATTGTAGTTTTTTATTCTGAAATAAATATCATATTTCTTTAGCAAAATTGTTCAGACTACAAGATCATGTGTAACAGTTACACTGTATTGTTGCCTGGGTAACAGATTTGTTACCAATACTACCGTGACTATGACATTATATGACTGCCACTTTCATGATTGATTAGTGTTTCTTGTTTTAAATGTAGGGCATCGTCTTGTATTGAACTAATTTATTTAAATATGTTAATGTTTTTCTTTGTCCTATATTGAGCTTGGACCACTGTATTTTCCTGGTGTAGCAGCTCGCTGTAATTTCATGGCTCTCTAATGATATTAGACTGAATAACTGTTACAGTAAGTAGTGGTAGATGCAGCTGACGGCTCTTTGTGTCATACATTGAAAAGCACTGTACTATAGCTCTAACACGTGGGAACATTCCAGAATTATATTTTAAATAAAATATAGTAATAATGTAAATGAATGTATTCACTAGAAAGTATATAGTATTGCCTTTTGTGGTGTTAGTCATATCTGTCCCATTTTTCCTCTCCAACTACAGATGTGTCCTCATACATCTAACCTCAGTACACCATGCAGCACTAAATGCCTGGCGTGAGTGACCTGCCAGGTCGTCGGGCATGTTTTTTGGCTGAAAATGCATCTTACTTGCAACACAATGTGGCTAGTACACAACAGGAGACTGTGCTGATCAATTTGATATATGACACTTGTATATTGTGTGTGACTGAGTCTGTATACGGAGCAGAGTGTGTATTGGAAAAAATCTGTGGCTGCCACATTGTAGCACTTTATGTACACATTCATATTTAAGATGGGCCCATAACAACCAATCATATGCCAGGTGTTATCTTCTAGAAGGTGCTAGATAAATGAGAAGTAGAATCTGATTGGTTGCTATGGGCAACATCCCATCTTAAATAGAACTCACATCTTAGTAAATTTACCTGAGACTCCGTCGCACACAAATAAAAGACACAAAAGACGCCCAATGCTAGAAGATTCTCACGTGACTTGGTGTGCCAAGAGGAGCTGTTTGACACGATTGCGGCAAAGATGTATGAGAGTATATATGTATATCAGTGTTTTACTTTTATGGTGCAGTAGCTCTCTGAGATACCTGATACTGGAGGTAAGCTGGCCATACACAAGCAGTTCTCTGTACTCCTGGGTCTTGTCTACATTGGTTTCACACGTGAGGCCGTATTATAGAATGTTCGGTTTTGGTGCTCTGACAGATGAGTGGGTTTCAGGCACCTTATTATGTCATGGATTAAATATATATAAAACCATACCCCTTGAAGAAGTCTACAGGATGAAACGCATTGGGCTCTCCCTCTATGACCTTCTACCTATTAAGTTAAGATTCTACTTGACATTACTTTTAATGTATCACCTGTTTATTTAGTGGAGGATTTTAATATTCCTTTTATGTGATTTTTTTATTTATAGTAATCTACCATTTATTTAGCTTGTGTTAAAATACAATATTTACTTATTTATACATATATGGTTTTATATATATATTTAATTTATATACTCTAACACCATTGGTCGCTAGAACCCTTATACTACCTTATCATACAATTTTTTCAGTAACTTACCATTACTGTATTCTTAAGGGACAGCTGACGCCCATGATAATTGGGAGTGTTTTTTTAATAATTTGGAGTGTTAATCTCACAATTGGCGCTGCATATTCTTTGTTTTTATACCTTATTATGTCAGTTTGGGTTCTTTGTCTGCAGTAGCTTGTGTCCAGTTAAACCTGAAAATGACAAATTGTATATACACTAATTTGTTATATAGAGGTTTTCTCTGACTACATTGGGGCATAACTAAATACCAATCCATAATCACAATTTCAAAATTGACCGATAAATGATAGAAATTAAAATCTTTTTATTTATTTGGTTGAGGCATTTGTTTTTAAGTGATAATAAAGCCCATGATCCAAATTGTCTTCAGTCTCCATTCTGTAAATCTGTGTACAACTACGTTGCATTGTATGAATTTTTTTATTGTTTTTTGTTGTATTAGATTCTCCTTAAAGAGTTCGATGCTCGAAAACAACAGTACGAGCAACTTACCAGTACTGGGCAGAGGATCCTCAGCAGACCCGGAGACCTTCCTCCCTGCGATGAAGCTGTAAAGGAGCAGTTGGCAGCTGTGGCTTGTAAATGGGAAAGTCTAACTGGACAATTGAATGACAGATGTGACCGAGTTGACCAAGCTATTGTGAAAAGCACTGATTACCAAAACCTTCTGAATGGCCTTTCTGAGAAACTAAGTGCCTTAAATAACAAACTGAGCCAAAATATGTCAGTGAGCTCTAACCCTGATGCTGTAAAACAGAAATTGGAGACTGCAAAGCTGGTACAGGAAGAAATAAAACTGGAGGTGGTGAATATTGACAGTGCCAGACTGCTGTGTGACGAGCTGTCACATCTGGTGGAGGAGGAATACTTGAAAGCAGAATTGAACAGGCAAATGGACACAATTGTAAAGCCGTACATAGAACTGAAAGAAAAAGCAGGTTGGTTTAGGCCTAATTTAATATATATATATATAGAGAGAGAGAGAGAGAGAGAGAGAGAGATGTTTTTTTTTGTTACTATTAAAATTCACATTTTACCCAACAAGAAGAGAGCGTAAAATGCAAACAGGTCTAATACGTGTATTAAGTACATTCCTGTGGATCTGTTACTCAAGTTCCAACTGAATGATCATTTTTGAAAAATAATGAAATTAGTTTCTAAAAAATACACATACAATGACTAAAGTATCCTGGCCCATAATAAACATTCCACAGTCTGATTGCTGTGAACAAAGAGACATATAAAATTAAGCGTAGACTCCTATATCAGACAGCGTTCAGCTTGATTTGTATAATACATTGTACACCGTGCCGGGCTCAGTATAGTCAGATAATCTCACATTACCTGCCATAAGGTAACCCTTCCATCTGCATACACTGTTATATAAATGTGATTAACAAGCAAAAAAACAGAATGATTTTCTCCTCAGGTACCTACATTGTAGGTAATTCAATTTCATGCATGCGTTTTGTAGACAATGATAATGTACAGTACTCCTTTTGTATTGTTATGTGTGAGATGTCTGGTGTTATTGGAATATCACTTGGGAATAGGAAAGTTTAGGTAAGGTTACGTGACATTTGCACATTTAGGTACTGATTCTGAGTTGCATGCAGAATGGTTGCAGTGTGGGCAGCCACACAAACCTGTGTTACTACCTTATGCTAATTCCAGTATCTGTAGTGTTCATGGGGGTGTTCATCCACCTGCAAGCAGAAAGCTGCACCGTTCATTGATTTTGCGCAAGCTGCCGAAACTGTCAACATTATTATCTGCAGTTGCACCTGCCCTAAGCTGGATCTCCTACATTAAGGATAGCGTTGGTGTAGTTGTCGATTATAACAATGGTGGCTACTTTCACATGCGGGTGGATGGGAGTAGTGTGACCACATAGATGTGGCCAACTCTGAGTACAGGTGGAAATTTGCATTTATTCCCCAGCAACCAATGCAGCTGCATATATGGCTATATTGCATGTGTCTCTGAATAAGGCCTTTAATATAGTGCCAATATACAGAATGAGCTATATCTTTTGGTGATTTATGGGTGTACTGTTATATACTGTACTTACATCATTCTGATGGTTATGCACTAACATTGCTGAAAGGTGCAAATATGCTTTAAAACAGTAGCAACAAGTCAGAATTAGTTTTAATAGCTTTAGTGCAAATTCAGCTATGTACAGTGTTTAGTTGCCTGTGGTTTCAGTATAAACGTGCACCTTCCAGCAATTTTAGTATTTAACACTTCACTGTGCATTACACCAGGACACAGCGTACATTGCTGCAGGTGCGCCAAACAGCGTGTCTCTGCACGCCGGGTCCCGTGAGACTCTGCTAGCTTCATGTATCTTTTTTTAGTCTTTTTTTGTCAAAAATGCTTCTCAGTCACAATGCAACACACCAGGATGATGAATGTGATACAGTGGGGCAGATGTATTAAGCCTGGAGAAGTGATAAAGCAGTGATAAGTGGAAGGTGATAATGCACCAGCCAATCAGCTCCTATCATTTTTCAAAACATAATGATTGGCTGGTGCGTTATCCCCTTTCACTTATCACTGCTTTATCACTTCTCCAGACTTAATACATCTGCCCCAGTAAGTGACACTTGTATGTCTGTGTGCAACTCATTCTCTGTATCTGACACGAAGTGCTACAGTGTAGTAGCAGCCATTTTTTTCCAATACAAATTCTGTTCTGCTCCATATTCAGACTCCGTCACACACAGATATAGAAATGTCACATATCAAATTAATCAGCACAATCTCCCAGGGCGTCTTAAGATACCCATACACCAAAAGATTTATCTTTCAATCTGGCTGGTTGGAATGAAAATCTGGTAATGGATGGGAGCAAATGACATGGATGGGAGCAAGTGACAGTTGAAACTTTTAAATGGTCAACTGTCATTTGCTCCCATCCATTACCAGATTTCCATTCCAACCAGCCAGATTGGAAGATACATTTTTAGGTGTATGGGCACCTTATGTCACATTGTTGATTCTAAGACAGATTTTTGTAAAAAAAGCCGTACAATGCTAGCAGAGTGCATGGAACCTGGCAGCTCACTCACGTGAGTTATCTTGCGCTGCATGGCATATTGGGGTAAATGTATGAAGCAGTGATAAAACTGGAGAATTGAGCCAGTGGAGAAGTTGCCCATGGCAAACAAACAGCTACTCTGTATAATTGTATAGTATGCAAATTATAAATGTTACTTCAATGCTGGTTGGTTGCCATGGGCAACTTCTCCACTGGCTCACTTCTCCACTCTTATCACTTCTTCATACATTTACCCCATTGAGGCTAGATGTATGAGGACACTTATGTACTTTTGTCTGGAACTGCTACCTTCAGCAGGGATCCTTTTACCTGGATCTCCACAGTTATAGCTGCGGACACTTTAAATAATTTTTAGAAAGCAATATGTAAAGGGCCCCATACACTTATGCGACATGTCTGACAGTCATGACCTTTTGCATACGATGTATCTTGTGCTATCACAGCCATGCCTGCGAGGTCGGACATTATCGCTAGTGCAGCACGGTCAATCTGGAGTATTCGATCCGATGCTCACGGGAACGCGCATCAGATCGGATCGGATCGAAAACACCTCCAAAATGCCCGATTTCATCCAATATATCGGGCCGAATGCCCGAAATCGGATGAAATCTGGCATTATCGTTCTAGTGTATGGGGCCCTTAAGGATCTGCACACTACCCTGAAAGTTCACCTTGTACCCTCTCACAATTGTTGAGGATGAGCCAGATACTCATGATCTTTCATTGTATAATCTTCTTGTATGGATCTTTTTGTTACTGCCAGACAAAAAATTGTAGTTTACTGTAGACGTGTCAGTTATATAAGTGAGAATGAATAAAAATCCCTAAAAATGTATAAGTGTGAACATACAGTAATATACTTACCTACCCTCCTGGAATGGCCGTGAGGCTCCCAAAAATTGTCTGGCACTCCCAGCCATCTAGCTATGGCCATCCACTTCCTGAGTGACGTGGGTAGTAGAGATGGCCAATGATGCAATTTACATTAAATCACATCATTGTGGCCCTGCCCTCTGAGAGAGGGCAACCCAACGATCTGCAGGGATGGTATCTGTCTATGTATCTATCTATCTGTCTATCTATGCACATATACAGTACATCATAAATTTGTGTTGTTAACTGCATTTCTTTACATTCGTAGGTTCCCATATAGAGGAACTACAATCTGCCTTTGCTTGCTGTCAGAAATTTCAGCAGATGTCTGAGGATATCCAGACTTGGATAGAAAATAAGAAAAAAGAACAAAATGAGGCATCACCTATTTCAGCCAAGCTTGATGTCTTGAAGTCATTAATCACAGAGACTAAACAAGTGCAGAGTGCTCTAACTACCCAGCACAGTTCCTATGAAAAGATCATAGCAGAGGGTGAAAAACTCTTACAGAAAACAGAAGCAGAAGAGAAGGAAAAACTTCATTCTCAGCTCTCTGCACTTAAGTGTAACTGGGACAACCTTAACAAGCAGGTATCAGAGCGGGAACACAGTTTAGTTAATTGTCAGCAGAAGGCTATAAAATATAAAGACCTAGTAGATAATATAGGGCCTTGGATTGAAGAGTATCAAAATAAAGTGCATGAAGTCAAACTGTCTATAAATCAAGTAGCAATAGAGAACTCAATTGGAGAAATGAGAGCGCTACTGAAGAGTGTTGATAAGCAGCGTGGAATGGTGGAGATGTTAAATAATGCAGCAGATAGCTTATTAAATTCCTGTCAGGTAGATAAAGATATCATCAAAGATGAGAATGCCAGAGTGAACAACAAGGTGGAATCCCTTATAGATCATTTACACAATAAAAGAGACTCCTTGGAGAACATGGCGCTGCGGCTCAGAGATTTCCAGGAGTCCATTAAAGATACTGAGAAGCAATTGGCTGAGGCGCAGGAGCATTTACAAATACATGATTCACTTGGCGCCCAAGCATGTAGTAACAAGCATTTGACTATAATGCAGACCCAGCAGAAGGCCCTTCAGAGCCTAAAGCCACAAGTCGAACTCTCTAAAAGATTGGCTCAAGAGCTGGTAGTAGATGCTTCAGATGCAGAAGGAGTTTCTGATCTACTGCTTCAAGCAGAGTCCCTTCAGAACAAACATAACACCATCAGCCAACAGGTTGAAGAAAAATGTTCATATTTAGAAACTAAGCTACAAGGAATCGGACATTTTCAAAACAGTATTCGGGAAATGTTTTCTCAGTTTGCAGAGTTGGATGATGAGTTAGACAGTATGTCCCCAGTTGGGAGGGATAGAGATTTACTGCAAGCTCAGAAAGAAGACATTAGCAAATTCCTTAAAAAACTTGGAGATCTTATAACAACTAATGACAATGCCAACAGGACCTGTAAGATGATGTTGGTCACAGAAACATCTCCAGATCTTATTGGTATTAAGAGAGACCTGGAAGCCTTAAATAAACAGTGTAATAAACTCCTGGACCGAGCAAAATCTCGAGAAGAACACGTTGATGGCATTATCACCCGAGTAGACGAATTTGATAGCGCATTAAAACCATTTATTAATCTGCTTGGAATAGTAGAGGAACATGAAGAATCTCAAGGTGCTGTTGGAATGGAGACAGATGTTATTAATCACCAGCTAAATGTTTTTACGGTAAGAAATGATCATATTAATATGTCCATGCGATAATAGGAAATTGCACAGTGTGTGATGTAGCAGCATTTAATGCGCCAGTTAACACAAATGATTGTCAGTGTATAGTTCATTATGTACTGTAGCAGAGACATTCTAGTGTTCACATTCTAGTGTTCATTCTAGTGCTCTTGGACAGGTTACTGTCACCTCGCTAAATCACTCTTACAATATATATTACACTTTCCTCACTTTAGTAACTAAATGTTTCTTATTGGTAACATTTTTGACTGTGATGCACATTTAACTCTGAGATAGACCCAGGTGATAATAGTATCTATGTGCAAGGTTGAATACCTTAGAAGAACAGAAGATATTAGTGAGAGTTTGGAACAAACGTTTATACTCACAGTAGACATGGCTGTAGAGTTCTGGCTGGGCAGTGTGCTCTGTCACTTTCTGGTAAGAATGCTATTAGGTGCTGTCAATAGGAGTTTTCTACCTATCGCGGATTAATATCTACTCTCTTTGTGAAATTTTAAACAATGGATGCATAAAAAATGCTGTAATAAAACCCTTATTAGTTTCTCTTCAGAAGGACAACTGGTTAGTCATCTTTTTTTGTCCATTTGTAATCGGGAAAAAATCTAGTTCATTGTGTGTTTGAGTACATAGGAAATAATGATGTAATAAGTATTTGATCCACTTGGCATACTGATAAATGGTTGCTTTATGTATTGTATTAGCTAAGTACCAAGAAGAAAATTTGTGTAAGAATGTTGCTTTTCTACAACTTTAGCATTATAGAATTCCAGGCACTTTTTGGCTCTGCTGCAGTTTTCTCAATTACAGTATATTAATCAGCTATAATAGTAAACTAATACCCCTTTTAGATTACAAAAGCCAGATGGCACCCAGAATTTTGTACACAGGTCCTACTCAGGTACGAGACCCCTTTCAGACTTGCAGCAGGACACAACTTTTTGCTGGGTTACATCAACGCACACATTAGTGCCGGCACTTGGTTGGCGATGAGATCGTCTTCAAGCTCCTGCTCTTTCTATGTTGTGAATGGGCCCCGGGTTACATCGACCCAGGTTACCCGTTCACCCGTGTTAAACCCTGCTCATTAACCGCGTAGAAATGTGACCCAGGTTTTTTAAAAGGACCCTTTCGGACTAAGCAAAATCCTGGACTGCTGCACATGCAGTAACCTGGGATATTTTTGCTAGTCTGAAAGGGGTATAAGTGGAACTTCCTACTAATTCTGAAAAAGTCCTTCATTAATATTCTGGCTGTGATATCTGTTCTCTAGAAGTGCTGTATTTATTGCTAGTTGTACTATTCAGCTTTAGATCTCATAATGAGGCATTGGGTACAAAGTACGTGGATCTGTATGAGATCACAGTGCATTTGCGGTTCAGCCTTACCAAGAGAAGTGTAGTAAAAATAAGACTTTTGGTATTTTAGTGAAGAATCAGCAGGACTCCTGGATGCATTTCAAAGCTGGGGATTTGCAAATATTTATAGCAGAGTTTCACAGCAAGATGTGATAACAAGTATTATTTGCAAAGAGCAGGGATCAACTGAGTGAAGGTTATTCTTTGTAAAGGGGAAATTATATGCTTTGACCTATAGTACGGTATATGTACAGCATGGCCAGGGTCCTATCACTCTGGATTAACTAAAACTAAATTGTTGGAAAATAATACAATTCTGCATACACTGAACTGTAAAATGCCTTCTTGATGTTTTGGAGTCGATCTTACAGTATGATAATAATGGCAATGGGGTCTTATGGTAATGGGGTAACAGACCCTGCAGTTTTGCTTCTCTGAGCACATTTGGGTGTTTTTTAATACTTTTTGGGTGCACGGGTGAACAAGAGCACCTTCCTGGGCTTTATTAGCGAAAGAACAGAACCCACAATTGGGTACAAAAGAGTTTTTCATCACAAGAAACATGGGGTTCTATTTACTAAGCCTTGGAGAGAGATAAAGTGGATGGAGATAAAGTCCCAACCAATCAGCTCCTAACTGTCATTTTACAGGCTGTGTTTGATAAATGACAGAAGCTGGTTGGCTGTTATGTTATCTCTGTCCATTTTATCTCCAAGGCTTAGTAAATAGACCACTTGGTCTCAGCAGGGCTCAGCAAAGTGCTGTCACTTATTATCAATAGCATGGCTAATTATTAGCAAAGATGATATGTGTGTATGTAATAATATTGCGGATGTAGTTCAGGCTGAATATATAGGAATCTGCTGTTCGTTGCCCTCTAGCTGCCCCCTTAATGTAACTCTCTGGACAATGCAGGTGTGATAAATAGCATGATGCACAAGCCTGAACCAGAGAATAATTGAAATTAGCCAAAAGTCAGGGGCACAGGCATTATTCGATGCAGTAAACAGGCACAAGTTTTGTGTTACAGCTTACAAGCAAGGATTTAATAATGGTACATAATCAGGAGTCATGGGGCACAGGTGTAAATGTATGGGTCAGACAATAAACAGTGTTCAAGGTACAACTGGAACCAGTAGCTTAGTTCCAAATAAATCAGGCGCAGAGACATGCGTTCACTGCTTAGACATTGTAGAACGATTGAGAATGGAAAACGAAGGTAGGTCACTGGATGTGTGGCGGGAGAGAGAACCTGCTGCCGGTCCATCACATTCTGCTAGATGATGCTTTATGAAGCTCAGGAGACATTACAGAGACCGGACCAAGGCTTTGCAAACGGAAACATAGCTGACATTCCTTTCTTTCTTTCTTTTTCGCCTCTTGTGTTTGTCACTTTATTTTTCTATTTCCCATGAAACAACTTGAAAATTATATATATATATATATATATATATATATATATACACACACACACACACACACACACACACACAAATTGTCTATATACTGTAGGGCATTTGTTGATGCCATTAATTCATTTCGTTTGAAACTTCCATTCGACTGAGTCTATATCTCTATACCAAGTGATTTTATGACCGTCTTCAAAATTAAATGTGAGGAATGGCTGTCTCCACATATTCTACTTAAGGCCAAACTGATCTATACCCCAGACAAAGTCATACAGATGAAACGTGTAGGGTTCACCAATTTATATTCATCATGTCGTTAAGGGCACCATACACTAGAACGATAATGCCCGATTTCATCCAATTTTGGGCATTCAGGCATTTTGGATGTGTTTCCGATCCGATGTGCGTTCCCGTGAGGGTCGGATCGGCTCCCTTAGATCGTTAGTGCTGCACTCGTGATATGTCGGTTCCCGCAGGCATGGCTGGGATCGCATAAGATATATCGCATGCAAAATGTACCAAATCGTATGGAACCACTCCCGGGAAGCTCCCGGGAGTGTCCAAGGGAAATCGCCTCCGACTTCAGCCTCAGACATATCATTGTAGTATATGGGGCACTTTCTATTGAAAATCTCCATCCTGAGCTCACACCTTTGTTAAAGTGAGGGGGGATGTGTACCATCTTCTGCCATTTATATACATTTGTTTGGTGTCACAATATTTTAATGTTTTAAAGAAAATATTGTACAAATAAATATCATTGCCTGACCATTAATGGTTATTATTTTCTTGGGTGATTTTTCCCGGTGAGAGGGTTTCGTCATAGGATGCCTCGCATCTGACCCGCCAAACAAAGATCTTTGGTATACTGAATATATAACTGGCCCATTGGGGCAAACTCAATTATAACCTTATTTTTGTACTGAATCTACAGTTATATGTATTAGCGCACAGGGATACTAGTTCGTGCTTGTGATATTTATGTATGTATATATATATATAAACTTGTACAGTACATATAGTAAAGCTCTTTATTCTGGATATAACACACAAATATTTAAACTATTACTTGAATACACTGGGGCTCATTTATGAACTGGAAAAATGTAATCCTTTAAATTATTTTGTGCATATGTATGGGCCAAGTCAAAGTCTCTTCTGCCTCTTCATTGGCAAATCTCATTTATCGCTTAGAATCTGTGACTGATATTTACTTTATCTTGGGCCGGGCTGGGTAATTATCTCAAAACATTTTCAGAAGTCTTTTAAATACAGGAATTATAGCTCTGCTATAACAGTGGAAGAGTTTCCCTTTCATATAAAATTCACTATTAGCAACTGAATGTATCCA
This sequence comes from Pseudophryne corroboree, assembly GCF_028390025.1. Lineage (NCBI taxonomy): Eukaryota > Metazoa > Chordata > Amphibia > Anura > Myobatrachidae > Pseudophryne > Pseudophryne corroboree. Next base: position 396,793,944 of record NC_086447.1, on the reverse strand, counting down.
TACAATTATTGATATGCTTGTTAGATGTAAAAGTATAATTTAGAGAACATAGGAGAACAACAAGAAAACAAGTGTTGCCTAGAGATTAATAGTCAGCACAAGCTAACAATAAAGACAGACGAGAATTGTCTTTGCTACTTCTATGTAAATGTCAGTGTTCCCACAAAGAGCTTACTGCAGATGTAGGCACTGATTGTGCCTGCTTACTAGGGACCGTCCTAAGTTTAGAAGCTTTAAACTTTTTTTTGCTTTTCCACATTTTATATATATACTAGCTGAATATACCATGTTTCGCTACGGGATGAGGATGGTAAATTAGAATTGTAGTTGTTCGTTAATTTACGTTGGTTGGAGATCTAGTATAGTATATAGGAATATCTTGCTTCCCTGACCCACTTTGTGTAGTGTGTATAGTGGTCAGACCCCTTTTTGGTCTCCCAAGGTACCCTGCTCTTTCCACTATACATCTCTCAGTCTGTGGCATCTTGCTGCCTCCATTCCCCTCCTCATATCATGTCGGTGCCCCTGTGAAATTACTGATTTATTTAGAGTTTCTTATATAGCACAGCACATTATGCATCTCCTGATATACTCTGTGCTGCTGTGGGACCCTGCTACTTCCACTATATAACTCTCAGTGTGTGGGTTCGTGCTACCTCCATTCCCCTCCTCACATCATGTCAGTGTCCCTGTGAAATGATTGATTTATTTAGAGTTTCTTATATAGTGCATCATGTCACTGCCCCTGTCACATGCAGCCCTGTCCTGCCTGACATATCATGCATCTCCTAATATACTCTGTGCTGCTGGAGACCTGCTCCTCCCACTATATAACTCTCAGCGTGTGGCTTCCTGCTACCTCCATTCCCCTCCTCACATCATGTTACTGCCACTGTCACATGAAGCCTTGTCATCACTGACATATCATGCACGTCCTGATATAATCTGTGCTGCTGGCCCACCCCTAGGGGTGTGTTACCCCCACATTGTTTGTTCCCAGATTGTAAGTCATGTGTACCAAGTTTGGTGTAAATTGCACCAGGCATTCCAAACAGGATGTCATTTTTTCTGTAAGAAGCCTAATTACCTATTTTTATATTTTTGGACAATTAAACATAATTTTTTATTTCAGTTATTTTCAGTAATTAGAGATAACTACTCACTCATATTAAGAAACTGTTTGCCGGGACAGCGCATCCAATAAGAGGCTCTCCCAGGGAAGACTCTAAGGTAAAATGATAGCGTCGCTGTCACTTTGCTTCTGGGTTCTCCCCCTGCTTGTCCATTGTACGTGTGGTACATCAGGCAACGCAGGCGTACAAAGCAGTTCTATCAGAGAACAAGGCAGATGTATAAAGCCTGGAGAAGTGATAAAGCAGTGATAAAAAAAAGTGATAATTGGAAGATGATAACAGCCAATTAGCTCCTACTCACAGACTGCAGTTTGGTTTTTGTTCTGTCTCCATTACATCAGTGCTTTTTCAAAATATACTACTACTGTATATACAATATGCTACACCAAACTATTGAAGTTTTACATGCTCCAATACTAATCTTGAAACTACAGAAACTAAATGGCCAAATTTAGGAAAGAAACAAATTCTTGGAAATGTCTTCCAGTGCAGCCGTGTTATCGGCTGATATAGCTACATGGAAAATAGTTATATTTAGAAATCCACCTTAATTTTTTGCTCTTCCTGTAGGTTGAGTACTTTCTTATAGTTCCTGTTTTGTCACTTATTTCACGGCTTTGAGAAGTGTTATTGAGCACGTCTATCTGCATCTCATATGAGTCTGGTTTCATCTTATCTGTTTAACATTTAACATTCTGAGACATTAAGATCCTCTGTGTTTCTGCTTTTTTTTCACAGTTGTCGGTAGCCAGATTTTCCCATCTGTTCTGCATCTTATTTCTTGTGCTGAGTCAAGTGCTGACAATGGCCTGGCAGTTTTATTGTAGTACTTCTCTATAACTCCTGGTGCCTTCCACTCTCCTTATGTAAATATTGAAAAGAGAATGTATGACAGTAACTACTCTGGCATCGTTTTGGTCAAAGATTGCATCCTTCTGCCCACTAGTAATTCAACCTGTGAAACCCCCCCCTGTCGATAGGTGTTGTTCTATAATTCAGAATTCCTAGTTCTGCCTTTTGTTCCTTTCATTTACACTTTGTGAAACTGTTTATTTTTCCGCCAGACTGTTTGAGTCTTAGCCATTTAAAACTTGTTGCATTTGATAAATGGTGCTCCAGCCAACCAGCTCCCAACTGTCATTTTCATGTGACAGTTAGTAGCTGATTGGCTGGAGCATAATTTATCATACACAATCGGTGGAAATTCAATTGTGGTGCGCGCTTGCAACCATTAGATGTCGTTTAACGGATCCGACCTTTATAGGCGTGACCAGTGCGGAAAAAACAACAATTGATTTGCGCCCTGCGTTCTCCCGTAACTCGGCGTAAGTTGGGGTTCTGACAACCGAGCTTTGGCTGAAGGGACAGCTGCCTGTGAAAGGAGTAGACGAGGTGGCTGAATGTAATTCCTCCTCATGGGGTGGAGGCCTTAGTAAGTGTTAGAGTTGGCAGGAGGGCATAAGAAAAGAAGGAGGACACCGTAGGAGGATAACTATAGTTTTAATGAGAAGCAAACTGTACACTGATACTTGAGGGATTAAAAGACACCGAATAAAAGAACTGTAGTCTATGGTTAACTGAAGACTGTGGTTTCTGATTGAAAGATTAGGCTGAAGAATTCGGACTTTGAAGAACTGAAGACTGTGGTTTGTGATTGAAAAACGAGGCTGAAGAACTCTGACTTTGAAGAAATGAAGAGTGTGGCTTCAGATTGGAAAACGTCCACGGGAACCACCGTTTAGCACCTGAAACTCCTCTACAACCTGGGACCCTGTGAGCGCTCCATGAGTGGCGACAGGCTTTAAGCAACGGGACTGCAGCAGCGATAGGTAACCGACAGATTATAGCAACCAGAACCAGGGCACAAAAGTAACTTGAAGCAAGTTAGGACAGACTACACAGGATTGGCTGGACACAGAGAGGGACTCCCATAGGCAGATCTCAGGTCGCCAACATGGCCACCCCCAACACAGGGGACATTCTCAGATGCAGCACACAACTCGCCCAGCTCTGGCCTCTAACTCCCTGAAGCTGTGTATCTGCCAGAGGACCCTGCTGCAGCAGCTCCCCGCCGCAGCGCTCGGCTCTCCAGACCCTGGCCTCCGGAAGTCGCACACATGTCCCGGAGGATCCTACTGCGAACAGCTCCCCGCCGCCGCAGATGCATCAACCACCAGGACGGCAACCCCTGGGTGACCACGCCAGAGGTAAGACTCCGGATGCTGACAGGCGCAAAATAATTGAATACCACCCAATAATTTTAAATAGCTAAAACTCGTTGATAAGTAGGCCCCTTATACGTTATATATTGGATTTCCCTTTTTATTGTGAAATTACAGAACTGTTGTGATGCTCATTGAGGGGCCTTCTCTATAGTTTAGGCTTCTAGTTTTTAGAGCATCGTTGCCGAAGACTTTCTTGGTGTTTAATTTTGTGTTTTGTTAAAACCATAGAAGGCTGATAGACTGTTGCTTGTCCAAGTTTTTTGCACAGTTCCTGAATTTTCCATTCTCTCCAGTGACATTTTGGTAAGTCCCACACCCACATTGCTGCTCTGCTCCAGTACAAAAACCAAATATGCTTCTCCACTACAAGACCAACATATCTGTGTCTTGTTTTATCATCAACGCTTATCGTGATGATATTAGGGCACCATAGGGATGACATGGACTTCACAAAGAATTTTCCAATAGGGAGGTATCCAATTTACCGCAGCTAATTGGTTCATCGGGCGCAATCCTATTATCCCCTTTTACGTGAAAAGTGCAGCAAAAATACATAGGTCCGCGGATTTTTGCGGGACCTATGTATTTTAACTCAGAATAGCGGGTGTTTTTTTTGCACAAGGTAATTGGATAGGGGTAAAAAAAATGCAAAAAACAACCATTTTTTCATGGCTGCGGCACTTAGTCTGGCATTACACTTAGACTAATACCATTGCTGTTAATGGTGATGATGACGATGATGATGATGATGATGAAACAGCAAGTGGAGTCACATCAAGTAATTGTGGGATAGCTGGATATTGGAACTGCAGAAAGCATGTGGAAGGTTCCCCAATGCTGAACAATGATGGTACTTGGTAATATTAGCAATAGCAATATTATTACCAAGTTCATTGATACAATGGACCAGGGGCGGCCAACTAGTCAGTGACAAAGAGCCAATAAAATATTTTTCATTCGGCACGCGTGCAAAAATGCAGAGTGGCCTTGTGCCCGCTAGGCCACACCACTTGTATAAAATACATTGAAAAGGCTAGATCCAACATAAAATACATTGAAAAGGCTAGATCCAACATAAAATACATTGAAAAGGTTAGATCCAACATAAAATACATTGAAAGTGCCAGGTTCACATAAAATATATTTGAAAAGCCAGTCACATAAAATACATTGAAAAAGCCAGATCCAACATAATACATTGAAAAGACATATATACGTAAAATATATTGAAAAAGCCACAGTCACATAAAATACATTGATAAAGACAGATCCAACATAATACATTGAAAAAGCCAGATCCAACATAATACATTGAAAAGACAGATCTACGTAAAATATATTGAAAAAGCCACATCCACATAGTGCACGTCAGGTCCTACATGTGTCACTCCAGCCCCCTCCTATGCCATTCCAGACCACATTCATGTGTCAATTCGGGTAAGGTAAGATGCAGCACAGCACTATGGTGGAGAATGAAGCAAGAATGTGTCATGTGGTGGGAAGAAGGCTATACAGGAGGGCAGCCCCTCAGGAAACAGGAGAGAAGGAAAAGCTTTAAAAGGAAAAAAAAGAAGAATTCGGACTTTGAAGAACTGAAGACTGTGGTTTGTGATTGAAAAACGAGGCTGAAGAACTCTGACTTTGAAGAAATGAAGAGTGTGGCTTCAGATTGGAAAACGTCCACGGGAACCACCGTTTAGCACCTGAAACTCCTCTACAACCTGGGACCCTGTGAGCGCTCCATGAGTGGCGACAGGCTTTAAGCAACGGGACTGCAGCAGCGATAGGTAACCGACAGATTATAGCAACCAGAACCAGGGCACAAAAGTAACTTGAAGCAAGTTAGGACAGACTACACAGGATTGGCTGGACACAGAGAGGGACTCCCATAGGCAGATCTCAGGTCGCCAACATGGCCACCCCCAACACAGGGGACATTCTCAGATGCAGCACACAACTCGCCCAGCTCTGGCCTCTAACTCCCTGAAGCTGTGTATCTGCCAGAGGACCCTGCTGCAGCAGCTCCCCGCCGCAGCGCTCGGCTCTCCAGACCCTGGCCTCCGGAAGTCGCACACATGTCCCGGAGGATCCTACTGCGAACAGCTCCCCGCCGCCGCAGATGCATCAACCACCAGGACGGCAACCCCTGGGTGACCACGCCAGAGGTAAGACTCCGGATGCTGACAGGCGCAAAATAATTGAATACCACCCAATAATTTTAAATAGCTAAAACTCGTTGATAAGTAGGCCCCTTATACGTTATATATTGGATTTCCCTTTTTATTGTGAAATTACAGAACTGTTGTGATGCTCATTGAGGGGCCTTCTCTATAGTTTAGGCTTCTAGTTTTTAGAGCATCGTTGCCGAAGACTTTCTTGGTGTTTAATTTTGTGTTTTGTTAAAACCATAGAAGGCTGATAGACTGTTGCTTGTCCAAGTTTTTTGCACAGTTCCTGAATTTTCCATTCTCTCCAGTGACATTTTGGTAAGTCCCACACACCCACATTGCTGCTCTGCTCCAGTACAAAAACCAAATATGCTTCTCCACTACAAGACCAACATATCTGTGTCTTGTTTTATCATCAACGCTTATCGTGATGATATTAGGGCACCATAGGGATGACATGGACTTCACAAAGAATTTTCCAATAGGGAGGTATCCAATTTACCGCAGCTAATTGGTTCATCGGGCGCGATCCTATTATCCCCTTTTACGTGAAAAGTGCAGCAAAAATACATAGGTCCGCGGATTTTTGCGGGACCTATGTATTTTAACTCAGAATAGCGGGTGTTTTTTTTGCACAAGGTAATTGGATAGGGGTAAAAAAAATGCAAAAAACAACCATTTTTTCATGGCTGCGGCACTTAGTCTGGCATTACACTTAGACTAATACCATTGCTGTTAATGGTGATGATGATGATGATGATGATGATGATGAAACAGCAAGTGGAGTCACATCAAGTAATTGTGGGATAGCTGGATATTGGAACTGCAGAAAGCATGTGGAAGGTTCCCCAATGCTGAACAATGATGGTACTTGGTAATATTAGCAATAGCAATATTATTACCAAGTTCATTGATACAATGGACCAGGGGCGGCCAACTAGTCAGTGACAAAGAGCCAATAAAATATTTTTCATTCGGCACGCGTGCAAAAATGCAGAGTGGCCTTGTGCCCGCTAGGCCACACCACTTGTATAAAATACATTGAAAAGGCTAGATCCAACATAAAATACATTGAAAAGGCTAGATCCAACATAAAATACATTGAAAAGGTTAGATCCAACATAAAATACATTGAAAGTGCCAGGTTCACATAAAATATATTTGAAAAGCCAGTCACATAAAATACATTGAAAAAGCCAGATCCAACATAATACATTGAAAAGACATATATACGTAAAATATATTGAAAAAGCCACAGTCACATAAAATACATTGATAAAGACAGATCCAACATAATACATTGAAAAAGCCAGATCCAACATAATACATTGAAAAGACAGATCTACGTAAAATATATTGAAAAAGCCACATCCACATAGTGCACGTCAGGTCCTACATGTGTCACTCCAGCCCCCTCCTATGCCATTCCAGACCACATTCATGTGTCAATTCGGGTAAGGTAAGATGCAGCACAGCACTATGGTGGAGAATGAAGCAAGAATGTGTCATGTGGTGGGAAGAAGGCTATACAGGAGGGCAGCCCCTCAGGAAACAGGAGAGAAGGAAAAGCTTTAAAAGGAAAAAAAAGAAATGAGGAAAAGGGAATAGGAAGGAGGGGGGAAAGGAGGAATGTAGGAAAATATGATCTGGAAGGAGAAAGAAATAGAGCAGATAAGTGTGTAGGGTCGGGTTTAAATGATACCTAAGGGGCACAAATCATAAAAATGAAAGTAAGTGTATTTGACCTTTTATTAAAATTCAACAGTAGAGGCGTTACAGTGCTCTCTTAGGTTGATTCCAAAGTGCCTACCATTTTGTATGTATCCAGAGTGCAGATCACTAACCAGTCTTCTTAGATGCGCTGTCCTCCCCTTGCTGTCCTGCAGTGGAATTCAAGGTGGCCGCAATGATAGTCTTACTGGGCGGGATGGCGGCCACTTCACCTCCTCCTTTGCCTTAGTGGTGGTCAGCAGAGGAGCCCGGCTCACTATGCCGGCTGTCCTCGTTGTTGCAGAGGATACACAAAGGCATCTTCCCCCACCACTCCGCCCACCGGATCTCAGGCTCCCCTGGACCGGCACTCGGGCAGCCCCCCTCAGCCACACAGCACTTACCTCAGCATCTGCGACCGCATTCTAACTTCTCCTTGTGGCTGCCTTGTGCTCCGCCTCTCATTATGCAATGTGACATCATGACGTCACATCGTGCAAGAAGCAGTGAGGGCGCCTCCCATTTGCAAGTGCAGCCTCCTCTGAATAGTTGTGTGTCTATTAGAGGAGGCAGGCTGACAGTGGCAGCAGTGCCGAGTGAGGGAGTCGCATCACATGTTGCTAGTGAGCCGCGGGTTGGCCACCGCTGCAATGGAGCCTCCCTGCTACATTACTGAACTGAGGAGGGGTGTGCTATAACATAAATCCCTCTATTTCCCCTTTGCACTTTCTCTTGTAAAGAAAAAATGTCAAAAAACAAAACATTTTTATGGTATATCTGTTAATTAGCATTGGTATTTTTTGCATAAAACAAAACCAGGAATAATAACCCCTTAATTCCCCCCTAAAAATAATAATGGATAATTATAATATAATTATAATATATAATGAACTCCTCACATATCTCATGTCTCCCCAGCATTGTGTGATATGTCTCTGCCCGCTGAAGGTGTTTGTAGTTAAATTACCTGCTATACTAATCTCTGGAATGAGGAAGGTCTCCTCATTTCATATTAACAGATCAGGATGCTAAAGCTTAATATGCGTGATTCAGAATTTATCAAAGCATCAATTGTTATGGAGGGTTTTTGACAGTAGCATTCTTAATGTCCTCTGCATCACTGGCACATATCTTGGTCAGTGCTGTTCCCAGGAGACCATCATGAATTCTATCAATATTTCACAAAGGAATCATCACAATGCATCATCGGTGTATACTCCTTTAGTCCCAATAGTTGACTATAGAGTGTCCTTACTGGATGGGAATGACTGGCTTTTGTTGCACAGTTTAAGTAGTTTTTTATAATTTCAACTTCATGAATTGTTGACACATTTGAGCCACAGACAGGGGTTTTAAAAGTATATGTTCCAGTGTTCCAGTAGATTGTGGTCTGGTACAAACACTGTTCTGAGAGCATAATAATGGGATTTATCAAATTCCGCTAGTGGGGCCAACATTTCTTTCTCAATGGAACATAATAAGTGTGGTACTGCATAGGCTACTGGCTTGCCTTCGTCAGTCAACACTGCCCTTAGCCATGTGTAAAATAACTGGATTAAAAATAAGTAGCATTTCTTATTTAATCCCTTTGGATTAAAAAAATACACATTTTCCTTTGTGTTACAAGAAGAAGATTTGTTTATTATTAGTAAACAATGATTTGGGGAGTTTTATTCTCTACCTGTTAATGATGGTGGTATTGTTGTTTTCCTCCTGTTATCAAACCTTCTTGTGTTCGTGTATTGTAAAGCGCAATGGTATATGCTGTTGTTATATATATGTTAATAAATGAATAACAAACCAGGCCCGATTATCATTTTCAGTATCCAAATAGCTTTTTCTTGCTTTCTCGTCAGTTTTCCTTATAGACACATTTCTCATGTAACCACAACCTGTTAATCTTAGTTTGTTCTTGTCCAGTTGGAAAAACTCTAAAAGTAAATCAGAGCATTTGGAGTTGAAGTAAGGACATGAGAGGAAGCTTTAACAAACACAAAATATGGAGAGGAGAAACTGGATAGATGAGTCATAAAGCCTTTAAAGTGATGACACCAGTTAGATCGTATGTGGTTCCCATTGCAAATAGTGTTTATCACTGCAGGACGATCTTAGTTTCTAGTGCCATTCATAAATAAGTCTTTCCTGCAGTCCCTCTCACAAATAGGTAGTAGCAGCACGTCCAACAAGAATCCTTCTTTCTGGGAAGCTAGTTGTACGTTCCAGATTAACCATGCTAATCCTTACCAGCAGTATCATAATGATTTCCCATTAGTCCAGGAACAGTGTAGCCACAGCTCACAATAGAGCCACATCATTCGCTTACCATTTGGCTCTGACAACGTATTCCACATAATTGTATGCCATCAAATTTGGTTTCCCTTACAAATTGATTTGCAGTTTCAGTATCACAGTTGCAAAATGTCTCTGTAACCATCCACCTCTATTTATAGTGCAAATGCAGACACGGCCTATATTTGTGCAAGTGGGTGTTTATTATCTGTGATAGTGCAGCTTCAGCGCATGCGCAGAGCTTGATTTGCGATGCAGATCTCACAAGGAAATCACTCGCAAAGTGAGTGAAGGGAAGCCAGCACTTGGAGGAGGTAACAGAGAGGGGGGAGGGGTGTCAGACAAACGGAGGCAATTAGGGGCCTTTGAAACATTGTTTCGTGGGCATGCATAAATTAGCCTTTGTGATCTCCCTCGCAGAATTTGAGACAGGTCAAACTTCCTCAGAGGCTACGTGCGTGGCTGCCCATTCTGCGTAGATGTTACTGATGTTTCTGTTGTACGTCCTCAGACAGATATTAGAAGGTCCTATGCTCGGGTAAGCTTTGTAGACCTCATATTTTAGCAGTTGTGATCCTTGAGAAATTGCAGCTGCGATGGCAGTAGCATCCACATCTGAATTTGGCCTAGTATCCATAGTAACAGACATAGGGGGTACTCAATTAGGTCATTTTTTTTCGCCTAGGTGAAAAAAAAAAGACTTTTTTCTCTATTTTTAGGGCAAATGGAGATTCGCACTATTCAATAGCAGGGCCGTTTTTCACCTAGGCGAAAAATTCAGTAAGAGCAACAAAAAAAAAGGTGAAAAGGCATTGGCGAAAATGCCTTAAAAACAGGCAAAAAATGGGCTGCAATTGAATAGGCAGGCGGGCAAATTCAAAAGTTTTGAGATTACCAGAGCTAATTGAATACCCCCCATAGGGGTAGATTGATGAATCTTGGCTAAAGATAAAATGGAGAGATAAAGTACCAATCAGTCAGCTTCTGTCATTTTACAACCTATGCTAGAAAAATTACGGAAGCTGATTGATTGATTGATTGGTTGGTACGTTATCTCTCTCCAAGATTTGATAAGTATGTTCTTACTTTGTTCTGTAAGTACAACAAAAATATAAGGAATATGCTCTTCATATTGCAGTTATGTGAATGCTACAGTTTAACATGACAGTTCCCTGATATAAAGACGGTTTATTTTACTGGAAGTCAACAGAATAACGTATATGAATAATTTGCTGGCAATTCATAATATTCTTACAAATAACATTAGGAAGGGCAATAAAACATATAGCAACAGTATAGCAGCGGTAGGAACTCCTACAGGCCCATTGCTGTGACCCCTATACAGATGTGTCCACATATGCCTATCCTCAAATTGTGCCAAATAGCCCTGCTTGGCACGCTACATTCCGCCACAGACTCTTTCTCAAAATATGCATTTAATTTGCAAAACTAATGCTACAAAAGTACATTGCAAGGGTTCACTGAATACTGGCACTGGCATTTCATGTACCAATATTGCTAATCTGGGTAAAAATGTAAAAACCAAAGTTCTGGTACGAAGATGGGAGAATAATAGAGGGGCCTTATCATGTTATTCACCAGTGACAAGGGGCATTTAGCTATTGGTAAACATATATGCATATGTGCAGTAGAAATATTGACTGATGCAATACCTAGATTTATTAATACATCTGTGTGCTAATATGCGGTTATAAGGGGATGCTGATACATTGCCGGCAGTTGGGATCCCGGCGGTCAGGATACCGACACCGGAATCCCGTCCACTGACAATGCCGACAGTTGGAATCCCGGCTAACAGGGGCTATTCCCACTTGTGGGTGTCCACGACACCCATAGACTGGGAATAGAACCTGTGGAGAGCGCAGTGAGCCACCAAGCCGCAGCGGGGTGTGCTCAGGGAGCGCACAAGGGGCTTCGTTGTGCTCGCCCCCCTGCCGGCATTCTAGCAGCCGGGATCCCGGCCTCCGACATACCATACCCAACATGTTATTACTCTCTATGTGATTGTTATTAGAAACTCTTTTATATAAGGCTCTATCCATCTGACTCTTTCTGTGTTTACTACAGAATATTATGTCACAGTTATAAAAATTGTAAGCTGCAGCAGATAACTATAATATAAGGACATTTATGTGAAATATTTGTATAAACAGTCAAAAATCATTCATCTGGCCGCTTGTTTTCTAAACATTCATATTTTCGTTGTAAGCTTTTAAGTTAGATAAGCCTGCCTATTGCTCTGTGCTTTACAGCACATGAAATTATGCTGATGCTGATTTGTAGTATATCCAGACTCAGTGACCAAAGATAGCCGCGGCCAAACTTAAATAAGTACATTTCCTTAAACATAGCAAATCCTCCACAGGCTTCCAAGTCACATGAAATATTGCACCTCTGTACATTTAGTGCTGTCTTCTAAGGCTTGGCTTACTCCGTGCATTCTCCACATCGTGGCCCTGCTGATGCTTTTTACATTCAGGGAGGGGAAGCAAATACAAATCGCAGGGGTAACCAACATTGGCCCATAGGCTGAATGTGTTACTATAAGAATTGGTGGACCCCTGAGACTTCACATAAACTGTAGTGTTTAACATACTGTAAATGTGTCACTTGGATAGGCCTTTATTTGTAATGTGTAAGTGGCCACATAAAAGCAGCAAACAAATATTTCTATGTTTCTGATATATATAATTTCTACTAATGGTGTCTTATGCCGTGTACTAAGGTTCCTGCTTGTGTTACCTGATCATTGTTGCAGTCCTGTAGCATAGTAACAGCTGCTTCAGTGCGTTGACCTATATATGCCAGATGGGCGGGTTTCAGGAAAACATACAAGAGGCAGGTATTGGAGATGCCCAGGATGGTAGGTAGTGCAGGTAAATAGGCACAGTGTGTGTAGTGGGAGGATATCAGAGGGGTGCTTTGTCATGTTTTGCAGAAGGGCAGATTATCTTTTCACCATGCCACTGATTTTACCTATTGGGATCACTGATTACTGTCAGAAATGCAAGTTGATGTTACCATTGATGTCTTTAAACGGGATGTAGTCAGGATCCTGGTGGACAGGATCCCAGTGGTCGCAATGCTGCTGGATCCCGATGATGAGTATTAGGGTTAGTGTTAGAGCATACTTTCCTATTCTATCGCAAGTGCCGGGAGAATCCCAATTTGTCGCACAGTTCCCTGCACCCATGGAAGAGCAGCTACATATACCGCATCTGATTCCCGGCCACTTCCTAGTGAAGCGGGCAGGATGAGGATATCATACAGGGAAATGCAGTGCCGTATGGAGGGGCAGAACTAAATGATGATATTTTGTGTTATTTAGCCTTGCCCCTTCCCCGCAGACTCCGAATTGCGGAATTTGGGGGGAGGGTCCTATTGATTTGCAGCCCCGCCCCCTGCAGTAGCAAGATGTGTCTCCGAATCTGGTTTTCTTCTTCCTATGTCCTTACTGGTGCTTCTTCCATGATGGACATCAGCAGGAAAATATGGTAAAGTCCTGCAGGAGAGGCATCTGTAAATGGGGAGTATACAAAAAGGGTAGAATATTCTTCATGTTATATGGACGTGGGTTTATGGGTTCAGTATGAATTGCCAGTCATAATACCCATGCCGGGATCCTGATGAATGAAATACTGACAGTGGTGAGTACGGTCTACTCCCTCTCCCCTACACCCTAACCCTAATCCATCCTTCCCATTGCCTAACCCTAACCTCCCCCCTTAGTGCCTAACCCTAACCTCCCCCCTTAGTGCCTAACCCTAACCTTCCTTGGTGGTGCCTAAATTTAACCCCCCTCCCCGCAGCCTAAACCTTACCCTCCCTCCCCCTCAGCCTAACCCTAACCATCCCCGGGGGTGCCTAGCCCTAACCTCCTCTCCCCGCAGCCTAACCCTAAAATCTCCCTCCCTGCAGCCTACTCCTAACTTCCTGGGGTGGCGCTTAAACTATCCCCCCCAGGGTCCTAAACCTAACCCGCATTAAGGGGTGTGTGTGTGTGTGTGTGTGTGGGGGGGGGGGGGGGGTGTAATAGGGTGCAGCCCAACTGTATTAACCCTATGTGTGTAAAAAATGTGTACATGTTATGGTCAACACAATATACCACTAGATTTGTGGATATGTATTGAAAGACTGAATAAAATTGTTTTATATATATAGCTCCATAGTTTTATAATTCCAAGAAACAAATACCTTAAAGTATGCCTATCTAATGTGCAATAGAGCCCTCTAAACTAAGCTTGGTGATTATATACCAGAAACACATAAGTAATAACATAAACCTGCTGCCGTTTTATGGATATGAAAAGTCACTATGGAATGCAAAAGCACTTATCCTGAGTCTTGTAATTGTATTTGGGTAGATTGACGTTTAATATCCATCTACAGTATATTGCCTATATTATCCTACACATCACATTGAGTAAACGCTACAGTAGATTGTAATGTTCCTTTGCGCCAGTGACACGTTTTGGTCCCTTCTAAGACTGAGAGCCCTCTGTTCTCTGCTCTGTGACCACACAGAGTGCCAGCTGATAGCACAATGCCTCTTTACTGCTGTTACACTTCCTGATGTGTTCCTGCAATCATTCTTAACCCTTTAGCTAACATATCATACTGTGTGTTATGCATGGAGAAGAGGGCTTGTGAAGTGATGCCATGCTATTTTTTTTTTAAATAAAATATTATAAGCAATACTAATGCCCCCTACACATTTGCTGAGGTGCCCGACGGCCGATGGACGACACGGCGGCGGGGGTGTGTGAAGTTTCTTCACTCCCTGACGTCACCCGGCCCCATAGCCCTGCATGCTAATATGGACGATATTATCCATATTGGCTTGCAGGTATAAATGAGCATCGTTGATCGTTGGTGCATACACACTGAAAGATACTGTATGAACAATTTCTCGTTCATTACTGAACGAGATTGTTCATATCGGCCGCACACATCGGCAGATGTGTAGAGCCCTTAACACTTGAGAACTTTCATCACTTTAATTGCTTACGTAAAGATGTAGCAAACTTCAAATATACATTTCATGCATCACGTGCCATTTATTGCTTTACATGTGATGAGTTAAATCATCAGTTTATCATCTCCTACAACTTACATAAATTATGTTTTAGTTTAACATGGCCGATATACACTGGTGTTTCTATAATGGGTGCAGTGTGTGCGGTGGGGCCCCTGAGTCCAGAAGGGTCCCCACCGCACACACTGCACCCATTTTCTGAATACACACCCCTCCGGAGTCCCGCGGCGACGTCCGCAGTGGTGTTAAAACTCTGTGAAAATGGCCCAGCGGCCATTTTCACGGAGTTCTGCGCATGTGCAGTAGAGAAATCTCAGGGAAAATGGCCGCCGCACCATTTTCCCGGAGATCTGCGCATGCACTCTAGTACTCAGACTCTCAGCGCTGCCGGCACAGAGGAGGGGGCCCGAACGGAGGAGGCTGCACCCGGGCCTCCTCCTCTCTTAAAACACCCCTGCCGATATACTCCCTTTTGTAACTACTTGATATAGTCAAGCTATAGACAAGTATGAGAATCATCCTGCAAAACAGCACACTGTTCTAATCAATGCTGAACTTTACATACGTACAACAACTTTCATGGAAGCCAGATAAATCATTTGACCTTGATGCGGCTCTACGACCTATGTTTAGTATGTACCCATGCCAGTGTATTGTTGCAGTTAGGTAATACTATTTACTCAGTAAATGATTCAATTATTTTATATGTACGTGGGTGTTGTAAAGTTGTTTCCTTGTCAATACTTAGCTCTGACAGTAATTAAATAATGAAAGGAAATTCGCTTTCTTGGCATTCTGTGTTCTAACACGTCAAGTGACTTATCTCAGTATTTTATTCTTATTTTTCTCACAAATATTAAAGCAAGAAGATTCCTGTTTTTTTAAAGATAATTATTGTTAGTCATACATTGGTGGAAGCTGTAATTGGATTACAAAATCCATTTTTAATAAGGTGCTTAGAAAATAAATGTTTCAGTTGATAATTGAAACAATATTTATTTGAAAATTCACAATTAAAAGAATAAAAAGTATTTATTTCTCAGTTTGAACTTTTCCAAAGTGATTTAAAGGGATCTCTAGTAAGAACTATGATAACGCTTAAACAATAGACAATACTGATATGTAAATCTTATAAATGTAATAATATAAGTTGTCAGTACTGAAAAATAGGGATGATTCCATGGAGAAACCTACAGACATATATGTGTCAACTATACAGTGACGTGTGTGAGTTTTATGTGTATAGGAGCTAGGATTTGTAACTGTTGTTTGAAGCATACAGTATATTCAGTTACAGATCAGTGAACCAACTGATTCCCATACTATGAGTTTCAGGAGGAACATTAATATGTCGAAATAAGGGCCAAGATGAATTAGCCTTGACTTTGCCTTGATAAGCGCCTGGAAGTTTTTGGTACTCTATTAGAAATCATGTTAATTTAATGCAGCAATCAATAGGAGTTAACACGGCTTTTAGTTTGTACCTCTTAAGTAGGCGAAAAGTTGGGAAAATCTTTGTTAAGGTAAAAATGTTGGCATTTGTTACAGGACCTCTGATACACCCCTCACCCCCTCATGCATTTAAATGGTAAACTAAAGATGTAATTTTTTTATTCATTTTATCGGAAATACTCAGAAATGGGGCAAATGATGTGAGGTGTAATGTGGAGTTGTTGTTTAGCTGAGAACTGGGTTTTTGAATTTGCAGATGTGAGTTACATGTATTTTTTCCAATGTTTTTCGAACTGTCTAAAAATCACTTAAAAATCACATTACAAACATTTTAATGTACCATGAAAAATGTAGAGGCTTTCATTTGTTGAAAAACAAATGTTTACTATTCTTTTCCATGGTTAATAAAGAATGCCAAAATTGGAAAAAATAAAATAATTTGCTTATAGTATGTCCATTAT
This sequence comes from Pseudophryne corroboree, assembly GCF_028390025.1. Lineage (NCBI taxonomy): Eukaryota > Metazoa > Chordata > Amphibia > Anura > Myobatrachidae > Pseudophryne > Pseudophryne corroboree. The sequence goes on along the minus strand of NC_086447.1, from coordinate 396,777,450 downwards.
CTGCCTTATATACTGCTGACATAACGCCCACTTTTTTGGGACTCAGTGTGATTTACCCACTTTTTCAAGTGCTCACTTGTTGCATCATGTAAAATTACCACCAAATTGCTGCGAACCCTGCAAGGTATATTTCTAATTGAATACCTCAGGAGGTTGTATGCAGGAAATACCACATGATATGCATGTTAAGTTGACACGCATTAACTTTTACGGAACTCACAGCTAATTGAATTCAGCCCCTAATCCAAATTTGCCTACTTTTTTAATCTGCTATCCAGGAGATGCCCAGAGAAGAGTTGCAGTTGGATACTGAGGCGTAAGGGTCGGTCACTTTGTTTCATTGAGTCCCACCTCCACCCATTGTGGAATAATCCCACAAATTAAGGGGTCTAAAGCTGGGTACGCACTTAACAATGTGTGTACCCGTTCGACTGGACGACCAATGTAACAATATGTCGGTTGTCCTATATACACTGAACAACATATCGTTAATAGCTGCATTCACCTGTATCCCGTTGTTTGCTGGATCGTCCAGACGGGCATGCAGCATGCCCGATGGGATGGCCCGGAAAATGACATTTAGAAGCAAGTAGTAGTGGGCACACAGTAGACGATGTTCCTGATATGCCAGTCCGAATCAGATCAGACGACATATTGCCCAGTGTTCACCCAGCGTAGGAAGCAGTGGGCCAATGCTCATTAAATGTCATCACCCACAGATGTGCAGTTCTTAATATTACTCTCTCCATCTTCAGAGGGCTTACATATCAGCAGCAACTTTTCTTCCCAGCCCAGCTCATTCTGCTGTGTCCTGGGACCAGGGTGGCTGCAGCCCTGAAGAGCAACAGTCTCTTCAGCCTGCAGGAGAGGGGGGAGCCCCCTCATGGTTCTGCATGGCAACCCTCTGTGCAGGCCGTGGCACCTAGAGTACTATTATTTTGTTAGATTTCCTAGGGGTGTATGGCCACGTCGCCCAAAATAAGGCCACGCCTCCTATTTTGACCATGCCCAACACTGCTCTCTATGGCCCTGTCCCTCATGCCCCAGTTCAGTAGGAAGTGAGCAGGATGTGTGTGATCCACCCTCTCTACCAGGGTTTCCGTTGGACCACCTAAAAAATTGTGAGTGGCCCAGACATTCCGGAAGAGTAGATAAGAATGCCATAATCTCCTGTTCTACATTAGCTATTTTTCTGTCTTATGTGTTATTTACAGGCAAGCCGGAGTCACTGTTGCGAGTATATGCAAATGCTAGTATCAGCCTTCCCCTGGTGTAGAAGCCTGCATCTGAGTGCCTATACAGCTTCATCTTTTGCATGAAGACCATGTTCTCATGCACTGAAAATGAACCCATGTACTGCAAAGACACTGCTGAGTAAATACAGTTAATAGCTATGACACTTGTCCAGTAATGAAGGCAAGTAGCTTTACATATCAGAGAAAAAAAAGAAAGCACTGTCATTTTTCATACACTGTAAATCATGTTTATACTGACATCTATAGTAAAAATATAAATATTTAAAACATGTTAGCAACTCTTTCTCGGATACTGCTAGGGATAGTCTTCCTATATAGGAAACGTAGAGAACTGGTATACACACCAAATATATGTATATAATGGCAGGGTCAGGCTGGCCAATAAGCACCAAACCTTACGTAGGTTCTATACGCGTCTTTTACATGAAGACAGACATGAAAAATGATCTAAAGTAATTCTCTTCTGTTATCTCAAAAACATGAAAATATCTTTAGGTTAAAACAATTACATCATTTATTTATTTATGTGGTTCATAAAAATATTATTTTCATATTTACATTTGACTTCCATCATTTAGTTTAGTTGTGTGTGGTCTACACCTCATACCCCTAACAATGACCTTCGCTGATTCTCAACTTTATCACCCAATTAATGATGTTTAATTAGCAGCATTTGAGCAGTAAAGGAATATGTTGCTTGTCTTAACCTGGGTCTAGTGTATAGAAAACTGGGTTATTTTGTACAGCTCATCCACCAACTTCAGTAAATGTAAAGATTTGTAGATTGGTCTAATTTAGTTGTCATTGTTTAATTATGTAATGTGATCTACAATGTCTAATTGAATTGTCTGGACATTCAAACAATATCCATAGTGTTTTTTTACACATCTCAATGTTAATCTTTACTCATTGTTATAATTTTGCATTTGTTATAGGTACTGTAGTGACCATAGGTGTCATTTAGATTTTCTTTATCCTGTTGGCAATCGTCAGCTCCTCTGTTTTCCTAGTCATGAAGTATTGTTCCATCAGTCTGCTTAAGACAGAACAAACAGTCAAAGTAAATTGCAGTTGTGTGGTGCAGGAAATATACGGGGCAGTGCCAAGAGGTCACTCACCTACCAATAGCATAATAGCTTGGAGCACAAATGGGATAGTAGCAGATGTTGCTTAAGGAATCAGAAGGGCGTTTCTTCAGCTCTCTTCTAGGAGGTTGTCTGTCAGTTCAGGAGAAGCCAGGCAGAGCTGCACAGCTTATCACAGACACTGGATTGTACAGAGCAGCAGGCTGGCGTTTGTCACATAGCTCTCTCTTTTTTGATTATTAGTTTTTGTTTTTGGGAATGAAACTGTGAATTGTCCTTAGAAAAATACCTTTATTTTAGTGAGGAAACCTATGTGCCTTCAACAAACGTGATATTCTTTTATTTCTTTTTCTAGTCTTACAACAATTTATCGGAGATCTCAGGGCCACTTGCTAGTTTAGGTTTATACAAGAGCTGTTTCATTTGCTAAGCTGCCTTTTTTATGGAGAGTTTTATGTAGAGATCACAGGACTGGAAGTGTACGGTGAGAAAAAGCAAACTGCTGTATTTATCAGGAGCACCTTTTGCACCAAAGAATAATATATAGTGCTATTCTTATCTGACGATTCTGGATAAAGATTTTATTTTACTCTGCAGCACATTTATATCACAGCACTGGATCGCATCATTTCCGTGATTTACCTATAGCTTGCATTGTGTCTCACTGGAGATTGCATTTTACATGCTGTTTAAAGGGATTACAGTTAACCAATTACCTGCACAGGATTGGGAACTCTTTGCTATATTCTTCATTACTTTGGATGCATTCATGTTTGGATTCATAACTAAAATTGTAAACTGCAAGTTCAAAAGTGGAATGTCTCGGACAAATGCATTGCCATAAGAAACCTGGTAATGGTCTCACAGAAGCACTTTATGTTTTTTTGTGTAGTATTTTTGTATAATGAGTGTCGCAAGTGTAGCCATTTTTTTGAGGGAGAGCCTCAGATATTTTGATAACAATTTAATTTAATACTTATTAAGTTATTGTTCCAACTGATGTATTGTCTGCTGTCTTTCACTGTTGAAGCATGGGCAAGCCATTAAGCAGGCCGGATTGTTTACGACAGAACCCATCATGTGTAGGAAAAGCAGAAGAAGAGGATTTGAACATTGAGGATTGTTATGTTCCCCAGAGGTCTATTTATGATACGGTCAGATTAAATGAGCAGATCGACTCTGGTAGTAAAGGAAGTCTTACATCCAAGCATTTTACCGATCGCACCTTACCTTATAGCAATAGAACATTGGAGAGCAGCACTTTGTGCAGCAATGGTGCTTTTGCCTGTAGTAGTGAATTTAAAAACCATGAAACTGATCCAAACAAAGTAGATGAAAAAATGATTTTTGATGCCCTCAAATTAAATAGAGAAATCATCCGCCCTGGAGGACCACCCAGGAATAGACATAAACCAGATAAAAGGGAGCACAGGCGGTCATGGAGGATTTTTGTACCAGTAAATTTGGCAGATTATGTTAGCAGAAGTAAGAGCTCTTACGTGGAAAGTCCTGCATCAGGTTCATTGAGTACATGTAGAAAGGTAACTGATTCTCTGACATCAGAAGATGACTCTGGTCTCTGCAGTCCCCAGGCTGATGGAGATGAAAAGCCAGAGTCAGCCACAGTGGACTGCGAGGAACGAGGAGTTGTCCTGTCATGTGCAGAGAACTGTAACATGGTGGGCAAGTTATTTTCAGGGATTCCTAGCTGTGATCAGCATACGCCTTTCCTTTTATATGCTAAAGTACAGAATGACTTGGATTTCAGTCTGATTGCCTGCAGTATTGCCGATTCCAAGACTCCAGAGTTCCACAGTGCTCTTAATTCTGATGTGGATTTAGACAGTGACTGCTCTGTTCCCTGTGAGGGCTATGCAAATTTGGAGGATGGCTTTACCTTGTTTGAAGAAGAGGAGAGTCAGTGTTACATGAGGGATCAAGACAAGAAAAAAGGCCAGAGAGAGTATTTGTCAAATGGCCTGGATGTCCACAATGGGGTTCATTCTGCCACTTCCAGTGGTAGCCACTTCAGCGTGGATCTTTCAGTGGCTGATTATACAAATTCTAAGATGTCACATGCAGAATCTATGGGGCTGCTAGATTCTTCACAGAGATATAAAAGTGCAATGGTGCACCCCAAAACTATCCCTATGAGAGATAAGAGCAAAATGTGGACCAAAGAATCAAAAAAAGGACTACATACACCTGACAATTTGTATTTACAGGTAATCTATAATTTTCCACATCCATCCATATAGTTGTAGAACATTTGCAAGAATGTAAATGTGGGTTCCGTTATGCTCTATACTTAGCACGTACCTCGAAAACACTTCAGTGTTGCTGTAATTAGGGTCCTCATGGTGCACATGGCAGCTATTTTCAGTGACTTGTTAAGATGTCGAGCAATCCACATGTGAATCTTCTGTCCCTGAAATATCTACTTAGTGCTGCCAAACAGATGTCCTGGACAGTACTTGGGCTTTTTTTGTTCTAACACATGTTGAATGCTTGAATGATAAAAAGGTTACATTTGAGAAAGGTTAGTTGGTCACTGATTAAATGGCAACTGTTTATATTCACTGATTTCTGCCAGCTGTTCACTGTGTTTATTGTCCATTTGACACCCTGTGTATTCTTTAATTTAACATCAATGCAATCAGCAATGCAGTTATCAGATAATGGAAAAATATAATCTAGCTCTTATTTCCATGTTTTGGTTGTTTTCCAATTAAACATAAATAGTTTCCCTGTTTATTTGGTTTGTTGTTGTTAGGCTACAATGAAATTAATTGTTCCGAGGTGAGGAGGGGGTGATACATTTACTTATGGAATCTAGCAATATGGGCAGCAAAACAATCACGTAGTCCAACTACATAAAAGTATTCGTAGTTGTTTGATACCCATTTCACATCGCCAAAATAACCCAGGTTATTCGCGGGTTGTTGCCGGGTTGACCTGGGTCGAGGTGCAGTGTGGAAGCACCAAAGTGAATAACCCGGGTCGAGCAACCCTGCATTTCAACCCGGGTTAAAAGAAGGGTTAAATACGGGTAGGACCCGGGTCGCTGTGCAGTGTAACAGCCTCTGACCGGAGATATTCAACCCTGGTCTCAGAAGATGGTGCTGATTGGCTGTTTATGTGTCTGTTCAGAACAGTCCCCAGACCCTCCTTTTATTTCCTTTGAAACCTCATCAATGTGAGGCAGAAAAGTCAATTTTAAATCACATGACAGTGTTTAACATGGGTGATCGGGGTTCAGTGTGAAAGGCACCAACTCGGGTTGAAACTGCAATATGAAAGAGTCTGAGGCAGCTCGGACCCGGGTCGGACTCAGGTTCAAAAGCTGCGTCTGACCTGGGTTTGCAATGTGAAAGCGGTATTAGTTTATTGTAAGCAGTAAGATTGAGTGGCTTTATATTCACAATTTTTTGATTGGAATTTTGCCAGATTCTAGGCAATTTTTATAATAATTTAACAATAATGTAATCATTTTGTATCTTTATATTCACAAGATACATAATTATACAAATTTTACACATAAAAGAGCAGAAAATGCATAAATGCATGCTAAAGGAGGATTACTTTTGGATCCACTGCGAATTTAGCAGCAAGATACACTATTGTGATGTCTACCGTGTTAATAAGGATATAGCTGTCTCCTGTTATTTCCCTGTTTAAAAAACACATTCCAGTGTACTTGGAAAACAAAAAGTTCTTTGCAGGTTTTCTCTTTCACAAAAATACAGTTTCAAAGTCATGTTTTCAGATACATTTTGCCTATTTCAACAAATGTGTTTTTCTAATGACCCTTTTTGGCCACCTCTTCACAGAAAAGAACATGCGTTATACATGGGGGTCACGACAATGTTTTAAGGCAGCTATTCCATGTTTGTATTTAAAACTTTATAATAACTGCAACATGGAATGTGAACAAGAGAACCAATCGCAAGCCTCTCTGATTGTAATTGTGGCTTCTCATTGGCCTTCCACACCGCCTCTATAGTGTCACACAACCTTGATTTTCAGCCAGGACTTTGATAACAGCCAGGAAAATAGCTGCAGTGAGCAGATAATGGGGCTCTCCCTGAACATGCAGCAATGTTATTATGCTCCAGATGCTAGCCCCACTTAAACATTTTGTCCTATGGGCAATTAGTTTTTTCATTTATTTTTTCGTGTTGAAAATGGGTGCTAGTGTCTTCCAGGTTCACATCATTGTGACAAGTTTATCTTGCACTAATAATGAAAATATCTGATCATATAAAACAGTGCTGGCGATTTCGATATTTTCATTTGAATTTACTGATGAGTCTTAAATAGGCCATAAAAATGATCTGGTGTGTGACAAAGAAAACCAAAAGAAATGTTACACTTTTTCAGTCTGTGTTTTTGTTTTTTTTAAAGTCTCTACTTTGCGCAAACCTGTAAATCACACATCGGCTTAGAACAACAAGATTATTGCAGTGCTGATGCTGCATTTTACTTCATTTATGTTGAATAATCCTAACTTAAACATTTATTATATTTGTTGGGTTTTGTACCAGATGACATTAGTGCATGTGGACTCAATGGGATATATTTACTAAAGAGCAGGTTTTTAGAAGTGGAGATGTTTCCAATAGCAACCAATCAGATTCTATTTATCATTTATACCGCTTTCAGATCGCAAATGCCGGATCCCACCCGGGAAGAGAAACGTGTCCTTACCGGGTGGGATCCGGCATTTGCTCTGCTTTGCTGGCTTTCCGACCCGGCAATATACTGGGTCAGTTGCCATAGCAGCGGGGGGAAGGGGGGCGCAGCAGCAGCAGGGGCGGGGGTGAGGCGGCGCTGGGAGATGAGCTCATCTACTGCGCCGCCTCTCCCTATGCTGTGAATGGGAGCCGTGTCGCATCGACACGGCTCCCATTCACACTGCGCCTGACTCGGTATTCAACCCGGGAATAACCCTTCTTATATACCGGGTTGAATTACCGGGTCAGGCAACCCGCTAATTCGGGCAAAGTGCTTTCACACCGCACACTGACCTGTGTCGACACGGCAATATGCCGTGTCGATACCGGGTTGTTTGTGCAATGTGAAAGGGGTATTAGCTAGCACCTTCTAAAAGAGTGATTGTCCAGAAAGTGAATATAAAGTCCTGTGCATCACACGCATTTATTTATTTATTTATTTTTCGTTTTAAACTGGTCTGTTAAGAAATTGTTATATGAAAACTTCATTGCTTAGTAGCAATGCCTTACTTACCCTATAACTTTAAGACCCAGTAAAATCTTTGTATTTTGGAGGAGTATGTCCTTTGAATGTGTGTAGCTGTCCCGTGCATCATGAAGACTCTCCCAGAAGACACTAGCTAGAATCTCAGTGGTTGATATGGGCAACATCCCCACTTCTAAAAACCGGATACTTGAGATTCGTTTAAAGGAGCTCCCTTATAGCTGACATTTATCATTGTACTTACCAAGGGAGGGACAATGCAGATAAACATTGTTCATCTATTACAGTCATTGTAATTTATCCAATATGTCACTATACTGTATGAAGGTTATGTGGACAATTTAGCATTTAGAATAATCCATGTACATTCTGAGCCAATGGGAAATTAAGTGCTACTAATGCATAAATCATCCTTAAACATTCAAGCAAAATATAACTCAAGATTTTTCTTTTGTCAAAAAATCATTTGCTGGAGCTGGAATAATGTTACACTACACTATGTAACTTGTATATGGAGCTGGAATAATGTTACACTATGTAACTTGTATGGGGAGCTGGAACAATGTTACACTATGTTACTTGTATAAGGAGCTAGAATAATGTTACACTGTGTAACTTGTATAGGGAGCTGGAATGATGTTACACTATGTAACTTGTATAGGGAGCTGTAATAATGTTACACTATGTAACTTGTATAGGGAGCTGGAATAATGTTACACGACAGCATGTAACTTGTATATGGAACTGGAATAATGTTACTTGTATAGGGAGCTGGAATAATGTTACACTATGTAACTTGTATAGGGAGCTGGAATAATGTTACACTATGTAACTTGTATAGGGAGCTGGAACAATGTTACACTATGTAACTTGTATAAGGAGCTAGAATAATGTTACACAGTGTAACTTGTATAGGGAGCTGGAATAATGTTACACTGTGTAACTTGTATAGGGAGCTGGAATAATGGGACTTGTATAGGGGGCTAGAATAATGTTACACTATGTAACTTGTATAGGGAGCTGTAATAATGTTACACTGTGTAACTTGTATAGGGAGCTGGAATAATGTTACCCTATGTAACTTGTATAGAGAGCTGGAATAATGTTACTTGTATAGGGAGCTATAATAATGATACACTATGTAACTTGTAACATAGTAACATAGTATCTAAGGTTGAAAAAAGACAATTGTCCATCGGGTTCAACCTATTTGTGGTCTCCTATGCACGATTATTTTGTATAAAATTTTGACTGAAGTTGCTGACTGCCGTTCCGATTAACCCCTATTTTTTATAATAACCATAGTGCGTGACTATGCCCCGTAACCCTGGATATCCTTATCCATTAGGAATGTATCTAACCCATTCTTAAAGGTGTTGACTGAGTTGGCCATTACAACTCCCTCAGGCAGGGAATTCCAAACACGTATCGTCCTTATCGTAAAAAAGCCTTTACGCCGTGTTGTGTGGAATCTCCTCTCCTCTAACCTGAGCGAGTGTCCACGAGTTCTCTGTGTTGATCTAACCAAAAACAGGTCCTGCGCAAGATCTGTATATTGTCCCCTTATATATTTGTAAATGTTGATCATGCCCCCTCTTAATCTTCTCTTTTCCAGTGTAAACATGCCTAGTCTTGCAAGCCTTTCCTCGTATTCCAGCGTCTCCATACCCTTAATTAGTTTGGTCGCCCGCCTTTGAACCTTTTCTAGCTCCAGGATATCCTTTTTGTAGTAAGGTGCCCAGAATTGTACACAGTATTAAAGGTGTGGCCTCACAAGTGATTTATATAACGGGAGTATAATACTCTCGTCCCTAGCATCAATTTCCCATTTTATGCATGCTAATATCTTGTTAGCCTTCTTTGCTGCAGTCCTACTTTGGGTACTACTGCTTAGTTTGCTATCTATGAGGACACCTAAGTCCTTTTCCAGTACAGAATCCCCTAATTTTACCCCATTTAGTTAGTAGGTGTTATTTTTGTTCTTGTTACCACAGTGCATTATCTTACACTTGTCTGTATTGAAGCGCATTCTCTATTTTGCTGCCCAAGCTTCTAATTTAACTAAATCATTCTGAAGCGACTCAGCATCCCCCTCCGCATTTATAACTTTACACAATTTGGTATCATCTGCAAAAATTGACACCATGCTCTCTAGACCTTCTGTTAGGTCGTTAATGAAAATATTGAACAATAGCGGTCCTAATACTGAGCCTTGCGGCACACCACTTAGCACTTCAGTCCAAGTTGAAAAGGATCCATTAACCACAACGCGCTGCTCCCTATTATCTAACCAGTTTTTGACCCAAGTGCATATTGTGCTTCCTAGCCCTGATTCTTGTAGCTTGTAGATAAGTCTCATGTGTGGTACAGTATCGAACGCTTTGGCAAAATCTAAAAAGATTACATCCACCTCTTTACCCTGATCTAGGTTTGCGCTTACTGTTTCATAAAAGCCAAGTAAGTTGGTTTGACAGGATCTGTCCTTCATAAACCCATTTTGATTCCTTTTAATGACCTTATTGACTTCAAGGAACTTCTGAATACTATCTCTTAGAATACCTTCCAATACTTTCCCCACTATAGATGTAAGACTAACTGGTCTATAATTACCTGGTTCAGCTTTACTTCCCTTTTTGAATATAGGCACTACTTCCGCTATACGCCAGTCTTTGGGAACCATACCTGATATTACTGAATCCTTAAAGATCAAAAATAGCGGCTTTGCAAGTTCAGAATGAAGCTCCATTAGAACCCTTGGGTGAATACCATCGGGACCTGGTGACTTATTAATCTTTAAATGTTTTAATCGGTCACAGACTACTTCCTCACTTAAATAAGTACCTATCAGTGGGATATTCTCATTATTGAGATTATATGTTAGTCCCTGAATTGGGTCCTCTCTAGTAAATACTGTTGAAAAAAACTCATTTAGTGTGTCCGCTATGTCATTATCATTTTTGCTTATGACTCCCAACTTGTCTTTTAAAGGGCCTATACTCTCCTTCTTTAATCTCTTGCTATTAATGTATTTAAAGAATTTTTTGGGATTCGCTTTGCTTTCCTTTGCTACTGGTTTTTCAGTTTCTACTTTAGCCGCTTTTATTTCCTTTTTGCATATTTTGTTACATTCCTTATAGTGCTGAAATGACTCTGCTTCCCCGTCAGATTTGTATTTTTTAAATGCTCACCTTTTCTTGCCAATAAGTTCCTTAATCTTTTTGTTAAGCCACATCGGTTTATGATTTTTACTCCTTTTTTTGCTGCTCGTAGGAATAAATTTGAGTGTATTTTTAGCTAGCAGGAATTTTAGTACCTCCCATTTCTCCGTAGTATTTTTTCCTAAAAACAAACCTTCCCATTCAATATCCCTGAAAAATACCCTCATCTTATCAAAATTTGCTTTGCAAAAGTTTAGAGTCCTAGGTGAGCCAGTATAGGGCTGTTTATGGAAACTGATATTGAATGTGACCATATTGTGGTCGCTGTTTCCTATGGGTTCCCCTACTATAATACCTGATACCAAATCCCCATTGTTTGTTAATACCAGGTCTAATAGGCCCTACACACTGGTCGATCTCACTGAAAGATATGAACGATCTCGTTCATTAATGAACAAGATATCGTTCATATCTTTCAGTGTAGAGTCACAAGCGATGAACGATGCGCGGCCCCGCGCTCGTTCATCGCTGGTGCCCCGTCGGCTGTGCATGCAGGCCAATATGGACGATCTCGTCCATATTTCCCTGCACCTCTATGGAGCCGAGTGACGGGGGTAATGAAGGAACTTCACTCCCCCCGTCACTGCCCCCCCCCCGCCGCCGGGTCGCCCGTCGACCGTATCCACTGTCGGGCAGCTCGGCGGCGGATCTTCAAATGTGTAGGACCCATTAGATTGCATTGTACCTAGTTGGTTCCTCAATTAGTTGAACTAAGTAGTTATCATTAAGTGTGTTTAAAAACATATTGCCCCTAGCAGTATCACATGAATTGTTTTTCCAGTTTATCTCTGGATAGTTAAAATCTCCCATCACTACTATGTCTCCTACTCCTGCTGCTCTTTCAATTTGCTTCAGTAACAATTCCTCATCAGATGCGTTGATACCAGGCGGCCTATAGCAAACATCCAATACTAACTTTTTTATTCCTTTTTCCCCGCATGCAATTTCTGCCCCTAATGTCTCGACAGTGTCTACAGTCCCCTCCTGTATAGGGAGCTGGAATAATGTTACACTATGTAACTTGTATAGGGAGCTGAAAAAATGGGGGTAATTCCAAGTTGATCGCAGCAGGACTTTTGTTAGCAGATGGGCAAAACCATGTGCACTGCAGGGGAGGCAGATTTAACATGTGCAGAGAGAGTTAGATTTGGGTGTGGTGTGTTCAATCTGCAATCTAATTTGCAGTGTAAAAATAAAGCAGCCAGTATTTACCCTGCACAAAAATAAAATAACCCACCCAAATCTAACTCTCTCTGCACATGTTAAATCTGCCTCCCCTGCAGTGCACATGGTTTTGCCCAATTGCTAACTAAAGTCCTGCTGCGATCAACTCAGAATTACCCCCCATGTTACACTACAGTATGTAACTTGTATATTGAGCTGGAATAATGTTACTTGTATAGGGAGCTAGAATAATGTTACACTATGTAACTTATATAGGGAGCTGGAATAATGTGACACTGTGTAACGTGTATAGGGAGCTGAAATAATTTCACACTGTGTAACTTGTATAGGGAGCTGGAATAATGTTACACTATGGGGGTGATTCCGAGTTGTTCGCTCGCTAGCTGCTTTTAGCACCATTGCACACGCTAAGCCGCCGCCCTCTGGGAGTGTATCTTAGCTTAGCAGAAGTACGAACGAAAGATTAGCAGAATTGCGAATAGAAATTTCTTAGCAGTTTCTGAGTAGCTCCAGACTTACTCAGCCATTGCGACCAGCTCAGTCCTTTTCGTTCCTGGTTTGACGTCACAAACACACCCAGCGTTTGCCCAACCACTCCCCCGTTTCTCCAGCCACTCCTGCGTTTTGCAACTCAAACGCCTGCGTTTTTCCGCACACTTCCATAAAACGGCCAGTTTCCGCCCAGAAACACCCACTTCCTGTCAATCACACTACGATCAGCACAGCGATGAAAAAGCTTCGTTATGCCGTGAGTAAAATACCTAAATTTTGTGTAAAATAACTAAGCGCATGCGCTCTGCGAACCTTGCGCATGCGCAGTAAGCGACTAATCGCAGTATAGCGAAAATCGGCAACGAGCGAACAACTCGGAATGACCCCCTATGTAACTTGTATAGGGAGCTGGAATAATTTTACACTGTGTAACTTGTATAGGGAGCTGGAATAATGTTACATTTTGAGGGGAATTCAAATGTTTGAAAAGTCAGTTGGGTGTCTGTTTCTTCCTATCTAATCGACAAGAAAAAACAGACACCCAACTGACTTTCAAACATTTGAATTTGCTTTTATGTAACTTATATAGGGAGCTGTAATAATGTTACACTGTGTAACTTGTGTAGGGAGCTGGAATAATGTTACACTATGTAACTTGAATAGGGAACTGGAATAATGTTACACTACTGTATGTAACTTATATAGGGAGCTGGAATAATGTTACACTATGTAACTTATATAGGGAGCTGGAATAATGTTACACTACAGTATGTAACTTATATAGGGAGCTGGAATAATGTTACACTGTGTAACCTGTATAGGGAGCTGGAATAATGTCACACTATGTAACTTGAATAGGGAGCTGGAATAATGTTACACTATGTAACTTGAATAGGGAGCAGGAATAATGTTACACTATGTAACTTATATAGGGAGCTGGAATAATGTTACACTACAGTATGTAATTTATATAGGGTGCTGGAATAATGTTACACTGTAACTTGTATAGGGAGCTGGAATAATGTTACACTATGTAACTTGTATAGGGAGCTGGAATATGTTACACTATGTAACTTGTATAGGGAGCTGGAATAATGTTACACTACAGTATGTAACTTGTATATTGAGCTGGAATAATGTTACTTGTATAGGGAGCTAGAATAATGTTACACTATGTAACTTATATAGGGAGCTGGAATAATGTTACACTGTGTAACGTGTATAGGGAGCTGAAATAATTTCACACTGTGTAACTTGTATAGGGAACTGGAATAATGTTACACTATGGGGGTGATTCCGAGTTGTTCGCTCGCTAGCTGCTTTTAGCAGCATTGCACACGCTAAGCCGCCGCCCTCTGGGAGTGTATCTTAGCTTAGCAGAAGTACGAACGAAAGATTAGCAGAATTGCGAATAGAAATTTCTTAGCAGTTTCTGAGTAGCTCCAGACTTACTCAGCCATTGCGACCAGCTCAGTCCTTTTCGTTCCTGGTTTGACGTCACAAACACAACCAGCGTTTCCAACCACTCCCCCGTTTCTCCAGCCACTCCTGCGTTTTGCAACTCGAACGCCTGCGTTTTTCCGCACACTCCCATAAAACGGCCAGTTTCCGCCCAGAAACACCCACTTCCTGTCAATCACACTACGATCAGCACAGCGATGAAAAAGCTTCGTTATGCCGTGAGTAAAATACCTAAATTTTGTGTAAAATAACTAAGCGCATGCGCTCTGCGAACCTTGCGCATGCGCAGTAAGCGACTAATCGCAGTATAGCGAAAATCGGCAATGAGGGAACAACTCGGAATGACCCCCTATGTAACTTGTATAGGGAGCTGGAATAATTTTACACTGTGTAACTTGTATAGGGAGCTGGAATAATGTTACATTTTGAGGGGAATTCAAATGTTTGAAAAGTCAGTTGGGTGTCTGTTTCTTCCTATCTAATCGACAGGAAAAAACAGACACCCAACTGACTTTCAAACATTTGAATTTGCTTCTATGTAACTTATATAGGGAGCTGTAATAATGTTACACTGTGTAACTTGTGTAGGGAGCTGGAATAATGTTACACTATGTAACTTGAATAGGGAACTGGAATAATGTTACACTATGTAACTTATATAGGGAGGTGGAATAATGTTACACTATGTAACTTATATAGGGAGCTGGAATAATGTTACACTACAGTATGTAACTTATATAGGGAGCTGGAATAATGTTACACCGTGTAACCTGTATAGGGAGCTGGAATAATGTTACACTATGTAACTTGAATAGGGAGCTTGAATAATGTTACACTATGTAACTTGAATAGGGAGCTGGAATAATGTTACACTATGTAACTTATATAGGGAGCTGGAATAATGTTACACTACAGTATGTAACTTATATAGAGAGCTGGAATAATGTTACACTGTGTAACTTGTATAGGGAGCTGGAATAATGTTACACTATGTAACTTGTATAGGGAGCTGGAATATGTTACACTATGTAACTTGTATAGGGAGCTGGAATAATGTAACACTATGTAACTTTTAAAGGGAGCTGGAATAATGTTACATTATGTAACTTTTAAAGGGAGCTGGAATAGTGTTACACTATGTAATTTGTATAGGGAGCTGGAATAATGTTATACTACAGTATGTAACTTGTATATGGAGCTGGAATAGTGTTACTCTGTAACTTGAATAGGGAGCTAGAATAGTGTTCTACTATGTAACTTGTATAGGGAGCTGGAATAATGTTACACTGTGTAACTTGTATAGGGAGCTGGAATAATGTTACACTATGTAACTTTTAAAGGGAGCTGGAATAATGTTACATTATGTAACTTTTAAAGGGAGCTGGAATAGTGTTACACTATGTAATTTGTATAGGGAGCTGGAATAATGTTATACTACAGTATGTAACTTGTATATGGAGCTGGAATAATGTTACTTGTATAGGGAGCTGGAATAATGTTACCCTATGTAACTTGTATATGGAGCTGGAATAATGTTACACTATGTTACTTGTATAGGGAGCTAGAATAATGTTACACTATGTAACTTGTATAGGGAGCTGGAATAATGTTACACTGTGTAACTTGTATAGGGAGCTGGAATAATGTTACACTGTGTAACTTGTATAGGGAGCTGGAATAATGTTACACTGTGTAACTTGTATAGGGAGCTGGAATAATGTTACAGTATGTAACTTGTATAGGGAGCTGGAATAATGTTACACTGTGTAATTTTTATAGGGAGCTGGAATAATTTTACACTATGTAACTTGAATAGGGAACTGGAATAATGTTACACTATGTAACTTATATAGGGAGGTGGAATAATGTTACACTATGTAACTTGTATAGGGAGCTGGAATAATGTAACACTATGTAACTTGTATAGGGAGCTGGAATAGTGTTACTCTGTAACTTGAATAGGGAGCTAGAATAGTGTTATACTATGTAACTTGTATAGGGAGCTGGAATAATGTTACACTGTGTAACTTGTATAGGGAGCTGGAATAATGTTACACTATGTAACTTTTAAAGGGAGCTGGAATAATGTTACATTATGTAACTTGTAAAGGGAGCTGGAATAGTGTTACACTATGTAATTTGTATAGGGAGCTGGAATAATGTTATACTACAGTATGTAACTTGTATATGGAGCTGGAATAATGTTACTTGTATAGGGAGCTGGAATAATGTTACCCTATGTAACTTGTATATGGAGCTGGAATAATGTTACACTATGTTACTTGTATAGGGAGCTAGAATAATGTTACACTATGTAACTTGTATAGGGAGCTGGAATATGTTACAGTATGTAACTTGTATAGGGAGCTGGAATAATGTTACACTGTGTAATTTGTATAGGGAGCTGGAATAATTTTACACTATGTAACTTGTGTAGGGAGCTAGAATAATGTTACACTATGTAACTTGTATAGCGAGCTAGAATAATGTTACACTATGTAATTTGTATAGGGAGCTGGAATAATTTTACACTATGTAACTTGTGTAGGGAGCTGGAATAATGTTACACTATGTAACTTGTATAGGGAGCTGGAATAATGTTACACTGTGTAACTTGTATAGGGAGCTGGAATAATGTTACACTGTGTAACTTGTATAGGGAGCTGGAATAATGTTACAGTATGTAACTTGTATAGGGAGCTGGAATAATGTTACACTGTGTAATTTGTATAGGGAGCTGGAATAATTTTACACTATGTAACTTGTGTAGGGAGCTAGAATAATGTTACACTATGTAACTTGTATAGGGAGCTGGAATAATGTTACGCTATGTAACTTGTATAGGGAGCTGGAATAATGTTACAGTATGTAACTTGTATAGGGAGCTGGAATAATGTTACACTGTGTAATTTGTATAGGGAGCTGGAATAATTTTACACTATGTAACTTGTGTAGGGAGCTAGAATAATGTTACACTATGTAACTTGTATAGGGAGCTAGAATAATGTTACACTATGTAACTTGTATAGGGAGCTGGAATAATTTTACACTATGTAACTTGTGTAGGGAGCTGGAATAATGTTACACTATGTAACTTGTATAGGGAGCTGGAATAATGTTACACTATGTAACTTGTATAGGGAGCTAGAATAATGTTACACTATGTAACTTGTATAGGGAGCTGGAATAATGTTACACTATGTAACTTGTATAGGGAGCTAGAATAATGTTACACTATGTAACTTGTATAGGGAGCTGGAATAATGTTACACAGTGTAACTTGTATAGGGAGCTGGAATAATGTTACACTGTGTAACTTGTATAGGGAGCTGGAACAATGTTACACTATGTAACTTTTATAGGGAGCTAGAATAATGTTACACTATGTAACTTGTATAGGGAGCTGGAATAATGTTACACTATGTAACTTGTATAGGGAGCTGGAATAATGTTACACTATGTAACTTGTATAGGGAGCTAGAATAATGTTACACTATGTAACTTGTATAGGGAGCTAGAATAATGTTACACTATGTAACTTGTATAGGGAGCTGGAATAATGTTACACTATGTAACTTGTATAGGGAGCTGGAATAATGTTACACTGTGTAACTTGTATAGGGAGCTGGAACAATGTTACACTATGTAACTTTTATAGGGAGCTAGAATAATGTTACACTATGTAACTTGAATAGGGAGCTAGAATAGTGTTCTACTATGTAACTTGTATAGGGAGCTGGAATAATGTTACACTGTGTAACTTGTATAGGGAGCTGGAATAATGTTACACTATGTAACTTTTAAAGGGAGCTGGAATAATGTTACATTATGTAACTTTTAAAGGGAGCTGGAATAGTGTTACACTATGTAATTTGTATAGGGAGCTGGAATAATGTTATACTACAGTATGTAACTTGTATATGGAGCTGGAATAATGTTACTTGTATAGGGAGCTGGAATAATGTTACCCTATGTAACTTGTATATGGAGCTGGAATAATGTTACACTATGTTACTTGTATAGGGAGCTAGAATAATGTTACACTATGTAACTTGTATAGGGAGCTGGAATAATGTTACACTGTGTAACTTGTATAGGGAGCTGGAATAATGTTACACTGTGTAACTTGTATAGGGAGCTGGAATAATGTTACACTGTGTAACTTGTATAGGGAGCTGGAATAATGTTACAGTATGTAACTTGTATAGGGAGCTGGAATAATGTTACACTGTGTAATTTTTATAGGGAGCTGGAATAATTTTACACTATGTAACTTGAATAGGGAACTGGAATAATGTTACACTATGTAACTTATATAGGGAGGTGGAATAATGTTACACTATGTAACTTATATAGGGAGGTGGAATAATGTTACACTATGTAACTTGTATAGGGAGCTGGAATAATGTAACACTATGTAACTTGTATAGGGAGCTGGAATAGTGTTACTCTGTAACTTGAATAGGGAGCTAGAATAGTGTTATACTATGTAACTTGTATAGGGAGCTGGAATAATGTTACACTGTGTAACTTGTATAGGGAGCTGGAATAATGTTACACTATGTAACTTTTAAAGGGAGCTGGAATAATGTTACATTATGTAACTTGTAAAGGGAGCTGGAATAGTGTTACACTATGTAATTTGTATAGGGAGCTGGAATAATGTTATACTACAGTATGTAACTTGTATATGGAGCTGGAATAATGTTACTTGTATAGGGAGCTGGAATAATGTTACCCTATGTAACTTGTATATGGAGCTGGAATAATGTTACACTATGTTACTTGTATAGGGAGCTAGAATAATGTTACACTATGTAACTTGTATAGGGAGCTGGAATATGTTACAGTATGTAACTTGTATAGGGAGCTGGAATAATGTTACACTGTGTAATTTGTATAGGGAGCTGGAATAATTTTACACTATGTAACTTGTGTAGGGAGCTAGAATAATGTTACACTATGTAACTTGTATAGCGAGCTAGAATAATGTTACACTATGTAACTTGTATAGGGAGCTGGAATAATTTTACACTATGTAACTTGTGTAGGGAGCTGGAATAATGTTACACTATGTAACTTGTATAGGGAGCTGGAATAATGTTACACTGTGTAACTTGTATAGGGAGCTGGAATAATGTTACACTGTGTAACTTGTATAGGGAGCTGGAATAATGTTACAGTATGTAACTTGTATAGGGAGCTGGAATAATGTTACACTGTGTAATTTGTATAGGGAGCTGGAATAATTTTACACTATGTAACTTGTGTAGGGAGCTAGAATAATGTTACACTATGTAACTTGTATAGGGAGCTGGAATAATGTTACACTATGTAACTTGTATAGGGAGCTGGAATAATGTTACAGTATGTAACTTGTATAGGGAGCTGGAATAATGTTACACTGTGTAATTTGTATAGGGAGCTGGAATAATTTTACACTATGTAACTTGTGTAGGGAGCTAGAATAATGTTACACTATGTAACTTGTATAGGGAGCTAGAATAATGTTACACTATGTAACTTGTATAGGGAGCTGGAATAATTTTACACTATGTAACTTGTGTAGGGAGCTGGAATAATGTTACACTATGTAACTTGTATAGGGAGCTGGAATAATGTTACACTATGTAACTTGTATAGGGAGCTAGAATAATGTTACACTATGTAACTTGTATAGGGAGCTGGAATAATGTTACACTATGTAACTTGTATAGGGAGCTAGAATAATGTTACACTATGTAACTTGTATAGGGAGCTGGAATAATGTTACACAGTGTAACTTGTATAGGGAGCTGGAATAATGTTACACTGTGTAACTTGTATAGGGAGCTGGAACAATGTTACACTATGTAACTTTTATAGGGAGCTAGAATAATGTTACACTATGTAACTTGTATAGGGAGCTGGAATAATGTTACACTATGTAACTTGTATAGGGAGCTGGAATAATGTTACACTATGTAACTTGTATAGGGAGCTAGAATAATGTTACACTATGTAACTTGTATAGGGAGCTAGAATAATGTTACACTATGTAACTTGTATAGGGAGCTGGAATAATGTTACACTATGTAACTTGTATAGGGAGCTGGAATAATGTTACACTGTGTAACTTGTATAGGGAGCTGGAATAATGTTACACCGTGTAACTTGTATAGGGAGCTGGAATAATGTTACACTATGTAACTTGTATAGGGTGATAAAGCTAAATATTTATCGTGTATATAACCCTTTATGAGGTCTAAGAACACTGTACGCTAGCTACGTAAGAAGTACCGTAAGGGTACGCAAGTTGCGTAACGATCGCTCAGCCGTAGGCGAGACGCTCAAGCGTCACGTTCGCTTACGGCTTAGTGATCACAGGCAGGCACGCTATTGGCTGCCGACTAACGTAATGATTAGCTATAGCGTAGCGGACGCTCGGGACCACGAGGAGATCACCAGCGATGCAGACGCTCACAACGTTAAACCTTTATGTCTATACCTTCAGCAATGAAATACACAGTAAACCTTAGTGTGGAGACAATGTGTAAGTGCAACCTTGTGTACCCTGATTACCTACAAAGCTGCGTGAGCGTCACCGACGCTCAGAGAATACTTAACACTATAAAGAATACACAGATACCTGGCTTAGGGTCCGAAACCTATTATATGTATTATGACTATTACTTGCAAAAAGAATCACAGTACAAAGCATACACTACAGTATAACATAAACCAACTAACCAGATAACTACACAGGAAATATAATACAATACAATTCAAGTCTAATCAAGGGAAAATACGAGAGAAAAAGAAGAGAGGGAGAGAGAGAAATGGCTCACAGTAAGACAATATGATTACGGAGAGAACTTACGCACAAGGGGAACGATCGCATGCGCCTCGATATCCAGCTCCCGATTATCAGCAATGAGAACCGTTGAAGAGAGTGCCGTTGGATATGGTCGGCCCGCTATTTATCCCCCACACACAATACAATGCAATGGTCCCTACAATCTCATTGTTCATTGGACACAGGAATTCGGCTTCGCATTATAACAAAAGGTCATAGGTTGATTCATACAGGTGGGCTGTGACTATTTCCAACTGCTCAGGTGGGAGGGAAACTGGGTTTCCCGCCGCATGGGTAATAAAGTGCAAATAAAGTAAATGTTCATAAACTTCTTATGTCCATAACTATTCGCACGAGCGATTGATAAACTTCAAACCAACACCGGAATATTTCTAATTAAATATTCTTCCGATGGATACTAAACACCACTGTATTACTCCTATCTGACCCTTCGTATCAAACAAAGAGGGATTCCTCTGTTCATGAACATTCTATATTAACCAAACTTTCAGAATCTATCAAAGGGACCATGATCTACAAAATACATTATTAGTGAAAATATGTAATGATTGAGTCGCACGCTAAGATCGCATAAACTCTACCGTAAATACGCATACCATGCGCCTGCGGGTGCCCGCGACTGTGAGTATGCACACGTACGGGAGAGCGTACGCATGCGCAGCACGGACCTGTGTGAGGTGCAAATATGGTAGTGTGCATAGAGATATTTTTCTGACTTTGACAGTCCACCCTTTGGCAGTCAATAATAACTGCCACTTCCTGAAAACATTTCAAAAGGAGAAAAATATATGTCAGGGGTTAATTCATTTCCATGGTTGGGTAAGGGAGGAGAGAGGAGTAGGTGGGAAGAGGGTATGACCTAGTGAGATAGCAGAAGCATGTGTGTATGAGTCCATGTTTGGGGGGTCATGTATCATCGTGCCGTACGTGTTGTAAATCAAGCTTCGAGGTATTGCGAAGTATACATTTGAATTCCTTCTTATCCCGTGGTACAGGTCTGTGGATGGGCTGTCAAACTTTACCGAGCTCTTTTCGGATTTTGAACAAAATGGGGAGCACATTTTAGTTGATGATACATGAATGGGGGGATATGTGATTGCTGATATCTGTGCCTGTATTCCCTATACTATGTGTGTCATTACCTGAGGGTTGTAGAAATGAAGAAAAGACATAATTACGGTAAATGCGGTGGTATTCTATGTCAGGTTAATGTACATCTGTCGGTTGAAGTTTTGTTCGGTATCAGTTGAAAGTCGTCTTCTTTGCGCTGTTTTGCTCATTAAGCGTGAGCAATAAGCTTTGTCAATGCCATTAGATTTACAAAAAAAAATGTTGGGCTAGCGTAATTTTAAGAATTCTAGGGAAACTGGGGATCCATGGCAAAGTTCATCAAGTGTCCATATCTCAAGTGGTCAAAACTTCTTCTTTGGTCTATCCGTTGTCTGTATAGCGTCTCATCAACTTCCTCGTCCAAAGGGGGTCTTGTTATCTTGGAGAAAAACCAGAAAAACAGGTGAAAGAAACGGACCGTAGAAATCGCATTTTCATCACATTATTGTTTCTATCGTTGGGTCGTAAATCAAATCCAGGTTAATTACAGTTTCCTCACTCCTCAAACTCATCACTCTGGTACTTTGTTTGCACCTCATTAAAGCCTGCCCGCATCTAAATATCAATCCAATCGATATAACGACACCTAAGATACATAGTAGAAACTTCCCAACATCCATTATGACTCCTTGAGCCCAGTCTCCTAAACCAGAGAACCAATTTCGCGGGTTCAACCATGACACCCAACCAGTCAGCTCATTACCCACAGCAGCAAGAGTGAGATTGTGTTTTCGACGAAATTCCCACTTTAATTGGAGAATATCATCCATCTTTTGGTCTATGACCTCTACCGGATCCTCGGTGCTATTCGTGATATACGTGCAACACTTCACGCCGTACTGTGTTGCTAATGTAACACAAGATCCGCCTGTCACTGCTGTGAGGTAATTAAGAACCATTCTATGCTGTACCAGTTCTGTTTTATAAGCCTGAAGTTCTCTTCCAGTATATCTAAACGTGTCATCATACATTTCAGTGATATTATCTAACAAATTGGCGAGTGCGGAAATGTATCTATAATTCATCACTCCTCGAGCGGTGCGAGTGAAATCTAACGCCACCAGAACCTGAATCCCGGTGGATTCATGGATCAGATCAGAGGCCGGATGCTCTAACCTTTCTGACAGTTGTCTTTTAACGAGGTGCTCGTAATGAGTGTGAGTATAAGGAGCTTGGGCACCACGGTGTATGTCTTTCATTTTATCATGAGTTACAGTCATTACTTCAGGCAATACTCTTCCAATATAACACAATCCTTCAGAGTTTGGGGCAAGCCACTTGTACGCCTTTCTCCCGCATATGAAATATGCATCATCGGGGAGAACATATGGGACGGAGAAGGACATTACCATATTACACACCTTCCAGGTGAAATCTCCTAGCCCTAATTCTTCCATCTGCTTAATGCACGTATCAGGTTGTACGGTATGTGCACAGTATCCTGGTGATACTTCTCCAACTCTAGTAATCCTATTTCCTAAGGTGTATCTATACCGGAAAGATTTTCCTCTACTGGCTATGTGGCGTACAAGCTCTGTATCTGTAGGCATTCTATCTGCTCTATGTGAAAAGGTCATGGTGTGGTTACTCCATGATACTTCCCAATTTCCCGGCTTTCTGGGATTGGAGATGTTAAAACATAATAGGGACCTATCCACGTGGTATTGGTGGAGCTTCAAACTAGGAGGGCTGGAGATATTAAACCTCCGGTCCACCGGTCTCCCACCATTTAACTCAAGTACCTCCCCTATCGTTAAAGGAAATGGTACTAGCCCTGATTTGCTATGACCCTGAGGTACTTGGGAGCATACCCAACAATCTGTTTTGTTTAATACATTACCCACTAAGGAGTGATAATCACTCAATGGATGCCGGTCCATATGGATATTAAAACTGGATTGGCATTTCTTAATGCACCCATCTTCAATGACATTGTTACAGAGCCTACAGATACAGTTTTCTTCAGCTAACAATCCGTCACAATTTCTTCTATGGTCAATGCTATCGGATCGTTTTCTGATACTCGCCTTTGCTTGTTGGTTAGGTTGATCTTGGAAAACTACGCCTCCATCTTTATCATCAGAACCCATTCCAGAACCTCTATCGACCTCCATGGTACTCTCGCCGGAACAGACTGCTCTGGTCAACATCATGGTCAACAGGAAAATCCGGATCACAGTCTCTTGGGGCAAGTCCATCTTTGAGGAGGAGACGAAGAAGAATGAGAAGGAGGAAAAATACATTTGAGGGAGAGGGGATGGGAAGTGGAGAAAAACAATAAAAGGGAGTGGGGTGTCGACAACAGCTCTCGGTCTTCAAGGCTCAGGTGCCGCCTCAGTCCTCCTGGAACAGACACTCCAGTGATACAACCTCTACCGTCTGTTCCTTATCACGGGACTTCTCTGGATCAGCAACCTTCTTGCAGTGGGATGAATGGACCCAAGTCTCTCTCTCAGCAACCTTCAATGCTGTCGTGCTAGTCAATAAGACCTGGTATGGTCCTTCCCATCTGTCAATAAGGCAACCTGAGCGTAGAAAATTTCGTATCATTACATAATCCCCAGGTTCAATGTCATGACAACTACTATCAGGTAGATCAGGAATCACCAACTTTAGATTATCATTTTGATTCCTTAACTGTTTACTCATGTTAATCAAGTACTTTACAGTTACTTCATTGTTACATTTCAAATCATCCTGAGGGTTAATCATGACATGCGGTTGTCGACCAAATAAGATTTCAAAGGGGGACAGATTAAGAGGGGACCTGGGAGTGGTTCTGATACTGTACAATACAATGGGTAAAGCTTCTGGCCATGTCAATCCTGTCTCTGCCGTCACTTTACTCAATTTATTTTTAATAGTGCTGTTCACTCTTTCGACCTTCGCACTCGCCTGTGGACGGTACGGAGTGTGCAGCTTGCTATCAATTCCCATCAACTTACACATTCCTTGAAAGACATCACCTGTAAAATGGGTACCCCTATCGCTTTCGATTATTCTAGGGATACCATATCTACATACAAATTCCTGCACAATTTTCTTAGCTGTAAACATAGCGGTATTTGTAGCTGCAGGAAATGCTTCGACCCAATTCGAGAAAACATCTATACAAACAAGTACATATTTCAAATTCCGACAAGGGGGTAATTGAATGAAGTCAATTTGTATTACCTGGAAAGGGCCGCCGGCAGGTGGGATATGGGATGGTTCTGTTGGTATTGCCTTTCCAATATTCTTTCTCAGACAGGTAAGGCATGACATTGCTCTTTTACTCGCATGAGAGGAGAATCCTGGGGCGCACCAATAGGCTCTTACCAATTTGCACATTCCCTCCTTGCCTAGATGAGTCAGCCCGTGAGCTGCTTCAGCCAGACATGGAAGATATGCTCTGGGGGCCACTGGTTTACCATGTCCATCCGTCCAGAGTCCTGAGGACTCTTGGCCACATCCCTTTGCCTTCCAGACTGCCTTTTCCTGTGTGGAACACAAATTTTGCATTTTACACAACTTCTGTGTGTTGATGGTATTGAATACCATCAGTTGTGTGGTGTCTGTCTGTATGGGGGTAGCAGCTGCTAACTTAGCAGCTTCGTCTGCTCGGCTGTTACCAAGTGATACCGGGTCTTGGCTATATGTGTGTGCTTTACATTTGATAACAGCCACTCTGTCGGGTTCCTGTATCGCTGTTAGAAGCCTTTTTATGTGAGCTGCATGCGCTACCGGTGTACCAGCTGCCGTCATGAAATTTCTGAGGCGCCATAGGGCTCCGAAATCATGGACTACCCCGAATGCGTATCTAGAATCGGTGTAGATATTGGCTGACTTACCCTTAGCCAATTCACATGCTCTGGTTAGGGCGACCAGTTAGCAACCTGGGCTGAGTGAGGTGGGCCTAGCGGTTCCGCTTCTATGGTGTCTTGGTCATCTACGACTGCGTATCCAGTACACAAGTCTCCCGAGTCTGACTGTCTGTGACAACTACCGTCCGTGTAGAACGTGAGTTCTGCATCTTCCAGTGGGTTGTCACTGATGTCAGGCCTTGCGGTAAAATTTTGGGTCAAATATTCCATACAATCATGTGTATCTTCCTTTGTATTAAATCCTCCTTCCCCAGCACTCTCACCTTCCACCCTTTGTGCCTGACCAGGCACACCTGGGAGATATGTTGCAGGATTTAATGCACTGCATCTCCTTATGGTGATGTTTACGGGGGCCATTAGTGCTAATTCCCATCTTGTAAACCTCGCTGATGAGACGTGTCTGGTTTGGGCAGAATTCAATAAGGCTGATACCGCATGTGGCGTATGGATTGTGAGGTTGTGGCCTAGCACGACATCTTCGCTTTTTGTCACTAGCAATGCTATCGCAGCAACGCTTCGCAAGCATGTGGGGAGGGATCGCGCTACCGTATCTAGCTGAGCGCTGTAGTATGCAACTGGCCTGCTGGCATCACCGTGTTTTTGGGTTAGTACGCCTGCCGCGCAACCAGCACTTTCTGTTCCGTATAGTTCAAAGGGTTTCCCATAGTCTGGCATACCTAGTGCTGGTGCCTGCGTTAGGCACTGTTTAAGTCTCTCAAATGCTGTTTCGGACTCGTCTGTATGCGAGATCCTATCAGGTTTGTTTGAGGAGACCATTTCCTGCAAAGGTAACGCTAAAATGGAAAACCCTGGGATCCAATTACGGCAATACCCACACATTCCTAAAAACGTTCTGATCTGTTGCTGGGTTTGTGGCAGGGTCATGTCTCTAATTGCTTGGATTCTATCAGCGGTCAGGTGTCTCAGTACTTGTGTTAGACAGTGTCCCAAATATTTTACCTTAGTTTGGCATAATTGCAACTTGTCTTTGGACACCTTGTGTCCGGTGTCTGAAAGATGAAACAGGAGCTGTTTCGTATCCTTCAGAGATGCTTCCAGTGAATCTGAACATAGTAATAAATCGTCCACATACTGTATCAATACTGATCCACTGTCTGGTTGGAAAGACTGTAAACAATCATGCAAAGCCTGAGAAAATATACTTGGACTATCTATGAAACCTTGGGGTAATCGAGTCCACGTATATTGGACTCCTCTGTATGTGAATGCAAACAAATATTGGCTGTCAGGGTGCAGAGGTACCGAAAAGAAAGCGGAGCAGAGGTCAATAACAGTGAAAAATTTGGCAGTGGGAGGGATTTGCATTAGGATGACAGCTGGATTTGGCACTACGGGGAACTGACTCTCAACTATTTTGTTAATCCCCCTTAGATCCTGCACTAGCCTGTAACCCCTCCCCCCACTCTTCTTAACAGGGAAGATGGGACTATTGGCAGTGCTGGACGTTCTTACCAGAATGCCCTGTTGTAGCAAGCGCTCTATTACTGGGTAAACTCCTAACTCCACCTCTGGCTTCAGAGGATATTGTGGGATTTTTGGAGCTATCCTACCATCTTTTACTTGTACAACTACTGGAGCTACGTTTGCCATTAATCCAGTGTCCTGTCCGTCTTTTGTCCAAAGTGACTCTGGTATCTGAGATGTCATCTCTTCTACTTGGGATGGATTCCTATTTGTCATAATGGTATGTGACATTAATTTTGATGGGGAGTCTAACATGTCTCGCACTTCCTGAGCGTGTTTCTCAGGTATGTCCAAGAATACACCTTCAGGAGTACAATAAATGACGCACCCCATTTTACACAGTAAATCTCTTCCCAGGAGATTGGTTGGTGCCGATGCAGCCAGCAAAAAGGAATGCTTGGTATGCAAAGGCCCTATTGTAATCTCGGCTGGTTTGCTAACAGGGTAGTGCTGGACTACTCCTGTTACTCCCATGGCTGGAATTGTCCTACCAGTGGTCCTCATGCCCACTGTCGAATTTATCACTGACTTGGCCGCCCCTGTGTCTACAAGAAAGTTTAAAGTTTTACCAGCTACATTAATTGCGACCTCGGGTTCACTTTCAAGGTTGGCAATCAATTTCACTGGCTGCAGATTACAGGTATGGCCACACCCCTATTGGGTATGGTGACCTCCCTGAATCCCGCTGGCAGCAACTATTTGTGAGGGAGACAGTTGGGAACTACCAGAGGCATGCCAGTCTCTGTTTGGGGGATATCTTTTTGTTTCCCCTGTATGTGGCTCATAACTCCGTTTCTGCGGACCTTGCTCCCAATGTCGTGTGTCGTGTCGTTGTCTAGGGGGTTGGTATGATCTTTGCGAATTTTTCGCTCTACAGTCTCGTGCATAGTGTCCCTGTCTTTGACAAGAATAACATGTTATCATAGTTGACTTACCCATAGGGTTGGATGGTACATACGCAGGCTGCTTTGTGGTCAGAGCCTGTATACTTACTGACATTAGCTTATCACTCTGCGACTCCCTGTGTCTGGTGATGTTTCGGTCATGATCAATAGCAGCCTCTCTCAAAGTGGACACTGACAGACCTCGCCAACATGATTGCGTGGTCTGTACCCTTGCCTTTAATGTTTCCTTCAAACCATCCATTAGTACAGATACTGTTTTTTTTCGATGGTTTGGATTTGTCCTAATGTCCTCTATACCAGTGTACTTTGCCATTTCTAATAGTGCCCGGTGAAAATATTCTGCAGCTGTTTCTGACTCTTTTTGTTTAATGGAAAATATTTTGTTCCATTTAACAACTGCTGGGAATTGCTCCTTTAACTGTAAGTTTATCCTTCTTACGTTATCTTTGTTGTACACATCTGTAAGAGGTACATCCAGATCTAGTCCACAATCAGCTAAAAATTGAGCTGAGTCGACATTGGAGGGTAAACAAGCTTTTAGCAATATTTGCCAATCTTTATTATTGGGCTCTAAAGTGTTTCCTAAGTCTGTGATGTATTTTTGGCTGGCAACTAAATCTTTTCTAGGGTCAGGGAATTCAGACACTATGGTCCTTAATTCCATTCGGGAAAATGGGCTGTACATGGCAATGTTCCTTATGGGAGTGGCTCCTGATACATCTGTTTTCCCGTTGGGAACTGCTATTACCCTAACAGGAGTAATTCTAACAACCTCATTCTGTGTAGATTC
This sequence comes from Pseudophryne corroboree, assembly GCF_028390025.1. NCBI lineage: Eukaryota > Metazoa > Chordata > Amphibia > Anura > Myobatrachidae > Pseudophryne > Pseudophryne corroboree. The sequence continues at coordinate 396,748,527 of NC_086447.1, read as the reverse complement.
TACAGCTTGTGGTGAAATAGTCTCAGCATAATGCATGGTGCCGTACTTACCAGTTGATACGACCTCACCTATCCCTCCGCTAGGGGCCTTTACTAATCTCGTGGGTGTTGCTGTGCCTACTGTGGTCTCTGCTATGGTGGCTGCTAGAGAGAGCGCTGAAATCGTTGTCGCTTCGTCCTCTTGATCACACTCCTGAGGAAAGTTCAAAACAGGGTACAACTTGCACGGGTTAATACTTGCATGGGTTAATGGGTTAACATTATCATTAACATTTACACAGTTACTAAGTGATTTTGTGTTACACCTTAGTGCGTCTTTCTCCGTAATCAACTTCTCTCCTGATATATATGGTGGCGGCGGGGCCGTGGCAATCAGTTTTCTGTTAGAGCCAGATCCTGCCGCCTGAGCCAAACCTCTCTGTATCTCACCTTCCTGTTGCCACAACTGTAAATAATCATAATGCTGAACTCGTCTCTTTGTTGATTTTATGAGACATATCCTCCTCCTTAAATTTTGTAACACCTCTGGGCTGAAGCTACCTATTCTTGGGAATTTCTCCCGGTCTTGTACCGTCATTCTCTCCCATTCATCACATAAAATCTCTGTGTGACTTCCATATTTCTCACACATGATATACCTGGCCGACCCAATTGGTCGGACCACTGAATCAACCCGAACCGAGGTTGATCGCCCCCTACCTGAACAACTGGCCCCCATAACTCTGCAGGCGTTGCTTGCTCTACCTCTGATCTCTATATCAAGGTCTTCAGCGAACCCTTACAGAAAACCAGATTGTTCACAATAGGCCGACGGTGGCGGTTTACCGAGTACCCCACTCACTCGCCCACGCCGACCAATGCGACCTGATCACACCGATATGGTGCTGGCGCACTCGACCCAGGGCACCTATAAAAACCGTTGTTTACTGGAACATATGAGGGTTATCCGCAGAACACTTACTCTTTCCAGTAAAGGTGAGGTTTGTCAGATAGTTCCTGAGTGACCAGCGAACTTCCCTTCTTGAAAAATAAAAAATTACACAAATCACGTCAGAATGTACAAATAGCGTTTGTGACCCCTTTACTCTAATGGTACTAGGTCAGATTACTAACTACTGTACACAATTACGTGCGGTCCAGTCGTTCAGTACACAAACAACTAAGCTTGTGTACAGAAAGACCAATGGAATCGAAACTTACGACTGCGAATTCCTTCAGCCAGAGCTTGTACGGCCTATATGGGTCTTGCACCAACCCTTCTCGGTGTTGTGCCTCTGAACTGTATAGCGGACTTCCCTGTTTACTGTACCTGGACCTCCTGGTCTGTTATGACCTCCTGGTCTTGTTCTGTACGACCTCCTGGTCTTGTTCTATACTGGTCCGCTATACTCTAATGCTCAAATATTATGTTTAACCAAGGATGCCTCCCTAGCCACCGTGCACGTCACTTACACGCGTGTACCTCACGAGTACTCGACTTTTCTTGTGGTTCAACCTTTAAGTTATATAAACTTATGTAATACAAAAACACTCACTCATCACATGTACCCTTTTGCTTCTATTTCTATTTCTGCGCAGAAATTTTTTTTTTTTCTTTAGCCCAGCTGTGTTACCAATTAGGAGCAGGATCTGTTAATTTAAATTTTGGATTTCCAAAAATAGACTTGCGTTATTTATCGCCTGTGGCGCTATTTACCGCTTTGCGTTACTTATCGCGTTGCGTTAAAAATCAACTTATCGTGACTTGAGCTACGTGGGCGTAACCGGACGCTCCGTTGCGTAATGTACGCTGCGTGCGTCCGCCTTTGGATTGCGTACACAAGTCTTTTGTTAGGGACACGTGTACGCAAAGCAAAGATCCACCGTAACACAATTTATATTTTTATCAATGTAGATGATCCCTGGTCATCTACCACACAACACACTGACTTCGCCTTATCTCCCAGGCAAAACTGTGTGTTTGTCTATCTTTTAACTATATTACCTTTACTCTTAAACTATGAAATAACGGCAAATCTTTTTTTAGCACTTCTATCGACTATAAAACTGGCAGACAGGAGAGTGATATACGAAAATGAAAAAGAAGAAATGCAGATATATATGTGTGCGTGCGTGTGTACGCAAGACAGAAAAATACAGTTTTAAAAGACACTAGCGTTTTGTTCTTACCTCCGGTTCCCGGATTCCTTCAGCACTCTTTTATCTAAGCGAAGCAGACGCTTATCCCGTCAGCACTACGAGACAACCTCCCGCCCTTTGCTGAGGGATAATGTCTGCTGATCTACCTAGTGCAGATATGTGAAGGACAGGACGAGCCGCCAATTGATAAAGCTAAATATTTATCGTGTATATAACCCTTTATGAGGTCTAAGAACACTGTACGCTAGCTACGTAAGAAGTACCGTAAGGGTACGCAAGTTGCGTAACGATCGCTCAGCCGTAGGCGAGACGCTCAAGCGTCACGTTCGCTTACGGCTTAGTGATCACAGGCAGGCACGCTATTGGCTGCCGACTAACGTAATGATTAGCTATAGCGTAGCGGACGCTCGGGACCACGAGGAGATCACCAGCGATGCAGACGCTCACAACGTTAAACCTTTATGTCTATACCTTCAGCAATGAAATACACAGTAAACCTTAGTGTGGAGACAATGTGTAAGTGCAACCTTGTGTACCCTGATTACCTACAAAGCTGCGTGAGCGTCACCGACGCTCAGAGAATACTTAACACTATAAAGAATACACAGATACCTGGCTTAGGGTCCGAAACCTATTATATGTATTATGACTATTACTTGCAAAAAGAATCACAGTACAAAGCATACACTACAGTATAACATAAACGAACTAACCAGATAACTACACAGGAAATATAATACAATACAATTCAAGTCTAATCAAGGGAAAATACGAGAGAAAAAGAAGAGAGGGAGAGAGAGAAATGGCTCACAGTAAGACAATATGATTACGGAGAGAACTTACGCACAAGGGGAACGATCGCATGCGCCTCGATATCCAGCTCCCGATTATCAGCAATGAGAACCGTTGAAGAGAGTGCCGTTGGATATGGTCGGCCCGCTATTTATCCCCCACACACAATACAATTCAATGGTCCCTACAATCTCATTGTTCATTGGACACAGGAATTCGGCTTCGCATTATAACAAAAGGTCATAGGTTGATTCATACAGGTGGGCTGTGACTATTTCCAACTGCTCAGGTGGGAGGGAAACTGGGTTTCCCGCCGCATGGGTAATAAAGTGCAAATAAAGTAAATGTTCATAAACTTCTTATGTCCATAACTATTCGCACGAGCGATTGATAAACTTCAAACCAACACCGGAATATTTCTAATTAAATATTCTTCCGATGGATACTAAACACCACTGTATTACTCCTATCTGACCCTTCGTATCAAACAAAGAGGGATTCCTCTGTTCATGAACATTCTATATTAACCAAACTTTCAGAATCTATCAAAGGGACCATGATCTACAAAATACATTATTAGTGAAAATATGTAATGATTGAGTCGCACGCTAAGATCGCATAAACTCTACCGTAAATACGCATACCATGCGCCTGCGGGTGCCCGCGACTGTGAGTATGCGCACGTACGGGAGAGCGTACGCATGCGCAGCACGGACCTGTGTGAGGTGCAAATATGGTAGTGTGCATAGAGATATTTTTCTGACTTTGACAAGGGAGCTGGAATAATGTTACACTGTGTAACTTGTATAGGGAGCTGGAATAATGTTACACTGTGTAACTTGTATAGGGAGCTGGAATAATGTTACACTGTGTAACTTGTATAGGGAGCTGGAATAATGTTACACTATGTAACTTGTATAGGGAGCTGGAATAATGTTACACTGTGTAACTTGTATAGGGAGCTGGAATAATGTTACACTATGTAACTTGTATAGGGAGCTGGAATAATGTTACACTATGTAACTTGTATAGGGAGCTGGAATAATGTTACACTGTGTAACTTGTATAGGGAGCTGGAATAATGTTACACTATGTAACTTGTATAGGGAGCTGGAATAATGTTACACTATGTAACTTGTATAGGGAGCTGGAATAATGTTACACTATGTAACTTGTATAGGGAGCTGGAATAATGTTACACTGTGTAACTTGTATAGGGAGCTGGAATAATGTTACACTGTGTAACTTGTATAGGGAGCTGGAATAATGTTACACTATGTAACTTGTATAGGGAGCTGGAATAATGTTACACTGTGTAACTTGTATAGGGAGCTGGAATAATGTTACACTGTGTAACTTGTATAGGGAGCTGGAATAATGTTACACTATGTAACTTGTATAGGGAGCTGGAATAATGTTACACTATGTAACTTGTATAGGGAGCTGGAATAATGTTACACTATGTAACTTGTATAGGGAGCTGGAATAATGTTACACTATGTAACTTGTATAGGGAGCTGGAATAATGTTACACTATGTAACTTATATAGGGAGCTGGAATAATGTTACACTATGTAACTTGTATAGGGAGCTGGAATAATGTTACACTGTGTAACTTGTGTAGGGAGCTGGAATAATGTTACACTATGTAACTTGTATAGGGAGCTGGAATAATGTTACAGTATGTAACTTGTATAGGGAGCTGGAATAATGTTACACTATGTAACTTGTATAGGGAGCTGGAATAATGTTACACTGTGTAACTTGTATAGGGAGCTGGAATAATGTTACACTATGTAACTTGTATAGGGAGCTGGAATAATGTTACAGTATGTAACTTGTATAGGGAGCTGGAATAATGTTACACTATGTAACTTGTATAGGGAGCTGGAATAATGTTACACTGTGTAACTTGTGTAGGGAGCTGGAATAATGTTACACTATGTAACTTGTATAGGGAGCTGGAATAATGTTACAGTATGTAACTTGTATAGGGAGCTGGAATAATGTTACACTATGTAACTTGTATAGGGAGCTGGAATAATGTTACACTGTGTAACTTGTATAGGGAGCTGGAATAATGTTACACTATGTAACTTGTATAGGGAGCTGGAATAATGTTACACTGTGTAACTTGTATAGGGAGCTAGAATAATGTTACACTGTGTAACTTGTATAGGGAGCTGGAATAATGTTACACTGTGTAACTTGTGTAGGGAGCTGGAATAATGTTACACTATGTAACTTGTATAGGGAGCTGGAATAATGTTACAGTATGTAACTTGTATAGGGAGCTGGAATAATGTTACACTATGTAACTTGTATAGGGAGCTGGAATAATGTTACACTGTGTAACTTGTATAGGGAGCTGGAATAATGTTACACTATGTAACTTGTATAGGGAGCTGGAATAATGTTACAGTATGTAACTTGTATAGGGAGCTGGAATAATGTCACACTATGTAACTTGTATAGGGAGCTGGAATAATGTTACAGTATGTAACTTGTATAGGGAGCTGGAATAATGTTACACTGTGTAACTTGTATAGGGAGCTGGAATAATGTTACACTGTGTAACTTGTGTAGGGAGCTGGAATAATGTTACACTATGTAACTTGTATAGGGAGCTGGAATAATGTTACAGTATGTAACTTGTATAGGGAGCTGGAATAATGTTACACTATGTAACTTGTATAGGGAGCTGGAATAATGTTACACTGTGTAACTTGTATAGGGAGCTGGAATAATGTTACACTATGTAACTTGTATAGGGAGCTGGAATAATGTTACAGTATGTAACTTGTATAGGGAGCTGGAATAATGTCACACTATGTAACTTGTATAGGGAGCTGGAATAATGTTACAGTATGTAACTTGTATAGGGAGCTGGAATAATGTTACACTATGTAACTTGTATAGGGAGCTGGAATAATGTTACACTGTGTAACTTGTATAGGGAGCTGGAATAATGTTACACTATGTAACTTGTATAGGGAGCTGGAATAATGTTACACTATGTAACTTGTATAGGGAGCTGGAATAATGTTACACTATGTAACTTGTATAGGGAGCTGGAATAATGTTACACTGTGTAACTTGTATAGGGAGCTGGAATAATGTTACACTATGTAACTTATATAGGGAGGTGGAATAATGTTACACTATGTAACTTGTATAGGGAGCTGGAATAATGTTACACTATGTAACTTGTATAGGGAGCTGGAATAATGTTACACTATGTAACTTGTATAGGGAGCTGGAATAATGTTACACTGTGTAACTTGTATAGGGAGCTGGAATAATGTTACACTATGTAACTTGTATAGGGAGCTGGAATAATGTTACAGTATGTAACTTGTATAGGGAGCTGGAATAATGTCACACTATGTAACTTGTATAGGGAGCTGGAATAATGTTACAGTATGTAACTTGTATAGGGAGCTGGAATAATGTTACACTATGTAACTTGTATAGGGAGCTGGAATAATGTTACAGTATGTAACTTGTATAGGGAGCTGGAATAATGTTACACTATGTAACTTGTATAGGGAGCTGGAATAATGTTACACTGTGTAACTTGTATAGGGAGCTGGAATAATGTTACACTGTGTAACTTGTGTAGGGATTTTCCACTCACAATCATACAATTTCCTCAGATAATACAGGCAGTTCTTTGTCAGTGTTACCATTATAAATAGCAAACCTGCTTGCTCCTACTTGTTTGCCTCTAAACATTTTCCTCATTATGCTTATAGCCGCAGAGACCGTCTTTCTGTCGTACCCAGTGTACTTTGTAGATGTCTACTTACTGCACAGCTGGTCTGTTTCTTCTAACCAGAGTTCTTCTGTCTCGTGCGCAATCTATTATTGCAATCAACACATATTGGAGACAATACTTCTAATGCACATTTTTACTTCTGCTGGTGCCCTTTTAGTTACAGTATGTCATTGTGAATATATAAAGACTCAAAAAGCTAGAGGTACATTATGAAGTGCACTGAAAGCACGATGTGGCTAGATGGTCCTCCTGTACAAGGTACATGCCTGTTCTCTGCTCCCACTCACAGATGTACAAGCCAGAAGAAGCCTAGTTGTGCGGAGAGACAGAAAGATCCAAACGTGCGTACAGTGCGCACGTGGGACAATACAAGTCCTACCACTTTACTAGCCACTTTACTAACATTGCTGTGTTTCACCTAAAATGCTGCTTGCTGTAGACTGATTCATGGCTTGTATTACTCATATGACTGAGGGGACATTAGACTTTTGTTACACATCTCGTCTCTTTGAGACTGTGTTTTACATTGAGCAAAGTATGCTTAGAAATGTTGTTCTCCTCTGAAGTGCTACTGGAAGGTTCTAGATGAGTCACGTTAAGGTTATATAAGGTGACCTCATCTCTAACAGCTTGAAGGAGACCCCTATCTCTGGCAGCTCAAAGTTGGCACAAGAATCTGTTCCATTTACAAAGTGGAAATTTACATTCTCCACTCTACTTTGCATAAAAGATGGTGCAGACGTCTGCTTTTCTGCATGTGGTGTACAACTTTGATGTATCTACATGCATCTGCACAAATCAGTGCACATTGGCCAGCCTTTGCTTTGTAAATGAGGCCTAATGGGTTTGGGTAGGAAGGTCTGTCCTCATTATCAGTCCTGTACCATGCCCCCACTTCGAATGGCCAGCAGTCTGATCCTGCTGCTGACTTACCGAAATTTTCATGATTGATCCCAGGACTTTGGGGTTCATGTATTAACTCTCGGAGAGAGATAAAGTGGACAGATATAAAGTAACAGCCAACCAGCTCCTTTTACTTTTCAAACACAACCTGTAACATGGCAGGTAGGATCTGATTGGCTGGTACTTTAGCTCCGTCCACTTTTCCTCTCTCTAATGCTTAGTGCATAGACCCCCATCTCTTTTCCTGCACAGAACTGTTTCTGCTATTTATCCAGTGATTATATAGAACAGGGCTGGCCAAACCGGTCCTCAAGATCTACCAACAGTTCATTTTCCAGGCCTCCTGCAGATCTGTAGAATTGTCAGTTAGGAATGAATGCAGCACATCTTAATTAGTAATGACTACACCTGTGGACTAGCTAGGTGGTATGGAAAATGTGAACTGTTGGTAGATCTCGAGGACTGGTTTGGCCAGCCCTGATATAGAATGATAATCATTCCATATAAAGAATGGTATCATGACCATGCCTAATTGCTGCCCAGTAGTTATATAGTTATGAATGGTATGTAGTGTTATTCTATAAGTCCATCTATATTTTTTAATTTTTCTCACATGTCCTTTAGTGTAGAAAATAAATAGCAAGCAGTATAGGGAGAGCCTGGGGAGGGCAAGTAAACTTTCCTTAAAACCCTATTAAAGAAAGAAGTAATTCAAGTGTTGCCATATAAATGGACATTCCCCAATATATGTTCTCCAGAATAGAAGTGGCTCACCTGTAATATCTGTAGCCAGTAGTCTAAAACTCTCCTTTACTCTTTTCATTGTTTCAGTAGAGTTGTCTCCATAGTGCCTCATTCTGAGCATACAATCCTGTGCTGCACTAATAGGCGTTAGTTCTGCCTTAGCTGTACCCTATTTGACTCAATGTGGGTGTATCAATCGTTTGTGGTAATTTTGCTTCCGTTTAAAGCTATTCAATTGTTTTGCGCTACCAACTCCGAGACTGCACTTATTGAGGATTTCTGCTTGCGCTTTCCTGAGGTGCGATCAGAAATGCGCGATAAATAAGGCTACGGGGCTGGATGTGAATGACGGGCACACCGGCCGGCACGTAACATGGGAGAAGCTGCTTAATACGCCTACTACCATGCATTCTCATGCCAGAATGCGGCTATTGTGACCAATCACTTTAGACAGGAGCTACATTCTCTAAAACAATTGACTTACCCCTAAAGACAGGATCAAAAACATGAACTACAGATGTGTCCTCTTACATACTTGCTGCTGTTGTGCTAAACAGCCCTTCAAGTCACGCTATGACGTTGCAGGATTCGGTAGCGCCGACTTTCTGTTTTTGTGATTTCCCCCCCTCCCGAAAATGTAAGCAGCTTCTGCTGATTAAAATGAGATGCAGCTTTCCTATATTCTATGGGTAATTGCGACTGTATCTGCACCCGAAATGCCACATGGCATAGCATTTTGTATGCAAATACAGTCGCAGTCATACACAACATATATAATTGTAATCAGCAGAAGCTGCTTGTGCGTCCTATTGCATTACATTGCATCTGAGACGCATTTTCGCAGAAAACAATGCAAAAAAAGACGCTCTGCACTACCAAGTCACATGGCACTCGTGCGTTATGGGTAACACGACTTATAGCGCACAGAGCAAAAATGTAAGAGGACACATCTGTGTGGAAAAGCTAGTAATAGCTTTATATACTCAGGGATATCTTTACAGACAGTGTTGGGGAATAACTCAATGGCAGTAATTCATTAGGATTACTAGAAATCTTGTCTTTAGTAGGCAGTTACTCATTCCAGTGCTGCCATACAGCAGCAAGTGACAGTACAGTACGACTGGCATAGATGGAAGCTTTTCAAAAAGCCACATCCTGGATGCTCTAGGAAGCATTGATTAGCAACAATATATTGATCTTATTTGGTGGAGCAGATATACAACTCAACAGTAAACATGTAGGGCCGGTGCAGGGTTTCTCGGCACCCTAGGCAAATCGTCAGTGCACCCCCCCTTTCAATAGCCAGCCCCTCAGGTGAAAATGTGCGGAGGCGGTGTCTAATAAGTTCCACAGCAACTGCCTGATAAATGTGAGTTTGTTCCGCGCCAAAGAATATTTTCTTCACATAGAAGTTGATGGCAGATAAGAGCATTATGGCCTATCCAGTCTGCTCCTATTGTTAGAGACTAGAGTACTCAGGATAGGTTAGGGGTTAGGGTTAGTTACTGGATTGGGTTAGGATATTAAGGTGAGGGTATTAGGGTTATTTTAGCGGTTTTAGCTAGGGTATTAGGGTTGGTATGGGGGATGAGTTTAGGGTATTAGGAATAGGATATTATTGCTGGTTTATCAGTTTGGGTTGAGGTACTAGGGTTAGGGGTTATGATTAGGGAGACATTGATAGATACTGTATACTCCTTTACTAATCGGCGCCACTCCACGCATTTAAAAAAGAGTATGCACATACGCAGAAATAGCTTACAATGTTTTCAGATGCTTTAATATTGCATCTGTAATATTGCATCTATTCCCCCAAGATGCAATACTAAAGCATCTGAAATGTTGAAAAGCTATCTCTGCGTAAAGAGGAGTGCCTGTCTTTTCTGCCTTATTATATATATATATATATATATATATATATATACACACACACACACATACACACACACCATATCAACGTTTCAATGCAGAGGCATTTTCATCAGGACCTGTTTTTTTTCCTGAGTGCTGCCACATGGAGATTGTCTATTGTTACTTGTGCGTGTGTGTGATTTAGACCCATCCTACAGCAGTTCCCCTAAGCCCCAGATGGCACAGACTATATAGCATAATATATATATATATATATATATATATATTCATTCACACATTACTGTTTAGGCATGTCAGTCACTTGAAGGACGATCAGCGCTGAGGTGCGAGGCACTGACCGTGTTTGTCCTTCTGGCTGTGGGTCTGTTTGAGAGAGGACAGCAGATGTTACCCTTGCAGATGCACTACTGCATGGGTAGTGGCGGCCGGACTTGGACGCCCCGTCGTAGCTGCTGGTTACTGCAAGCTGGGAGAGGGGGCAGATCAGCTTGTGGTTGGGAAAGCCCTTGCTGCCCGGCTGAAGGTACCACCCTGGCAGGGGCAAATGCAGGATTTCCTGGGGGGGTTTCTATATATATATACATATATATATATATATATATATATATATATATATATATATATATATATATCTCCACTTGGAGTCTTGTAGATCTGTGAAAGAAATCAGCATTTCATTATCAATGATTCGGATACTGTATCCCCATCTTCAGGACACTGCAAATGTTAATAATTAAACACTGATTACTGCACTGACTTACAAGACTCCGAATAAATATATATATATATATATATATATATATATATATAAATTTGGGTATGCAGGCACTCACCAGTAAATTCCAACAGGTATTTATTAATAACACCGTCTTTATGTCTCTGTGAGTTATTAATAAATACCTGTTGGAATTTACTGGTGAGTGCCTGCATACCCAAATTTCTATATACTGGCCTATGGGCCTTTGTGGAGCACCCCATCACTGATCTTATCAAGTCTGGAGTGTGGACTTTACCGTATTTATATATATATATTTTTATATATATAGTGATGCAGTCAGGCGGCATATATATATTCCAAGGAAGGCAGCGGCACTGCGCGATTTGTTGTGCTGAAAAATTGTATTAAAAGTTTCACAAGCATGGTTATGCTTGTGTAACGTTTAATACAAGTTTTTCATCACAACAAATCCTGATGGGGATGGGGGGGAGAATACACAGACTGCACACACTACACAACACATACATATACTATACATACACACATATATATATATATATATATATATAGTGCACACATACCTGGGGATACAGAGGGGAGATACTGCCAGCTAATTGTGACTTGTGAGGAGATAAGAGAGCTGCTGCTGTTGCTATGCATGTGCAGCAGCTACTACCACTCTCTCGCGGCTGGCTTGACGACTGCCAAGAGTTCGTGCTGTGATCTCGGGCACGATCGCAATCGCAGCTTTTCCCCAGTCATCGGGTTGGGGGAAGGAAGGGGTGGAACGAGCGCCAAGGCAGGAGGGGGAGGCGGTACAGGACTCAGACATGCGGCTCCACTACAGCCCCCACACGGCAGATCCGACCCAGAGTGAGCATGGAGTAGGTGTCTCGCGTTTCTCCCGCCCAGCGCAACACACATCCTCCTGGCTGTCATTCACTATTTCATCCCTCTCAGCGTTGCAGCTCCTCAAGTGACGCCGCCCATAGGCAGCTGCCTAAAGCTGCCTAGTGGTGGCGCCGGCCCTGTAAACATGTCTGATCTAGCACATTCAAAACTAGCATGTGAATGCTATGAGTGCCCAGACTGAAAACCCAGCATTTGGTCAAAGGACATTGCTCTGTGCTGGCGGATGTGGCAGTGATACACATTGCTGATGCCCGTGCACTTACGATCCCACAGACACCCCCCTGTATTAAACAAAAGGTTTAAAGGTACAGTTAGTACTTTTGTTTATTTTATGTCTCTTCTCTGCTAATTTTGGTCTGTGCTTCAGCCCGGGGGAGCAACCACCACTGGTTACTTCATGTAATCATGTTACTTTGTTGTCTTGTTTAGCCTGTTTTGTACTATTACTGTTTACTGCGTTGTGGAAATTTGTTGCGTCTTATAAATAAATGATAATAATAACAACTGTAATTTGATAGCGATAACTGAAGCTTATTAATAACTACTGCGTCTGATTGGTTGTAAATGTGACAAGCTATGTTTTGCCTGAATTTTTGTCTTACTTGCAACACAATGCGACAAAACTGCTTTTTGAGACTGCACTGAGTAATTTGATATGCAACACTTATATATCTGTGTGTGACAGAGTCTGAATCTGTATACAAAGTGATACAATGTAGCAGCCACGGCTTTTTTTAATGCAAAATTCCATTGTGGTTTGTATGCATATTCAGACTCATGAAGCAGTTTGTTGTATTACGCTGCAACTAAGATGCAAATTCGTCTGAAAAAGAGGCTACACTGCCGTGCGGCTCACCCATGCCAGGTGTCTCACACAGCATGGCGTATGGAGACTAGGTGTATCAGGACACATCTTTAATTCCATGTAATATTTTTTTCAACCCCCAGGTGTAACTACAGACTTTATATTGATTAGGGTTTTTCTATCATTGCTGTGGCAGAGCAGTCATCTACATATGTTAATGCAGAGATTTAAGGTTATATAAGGCTGTCTTTATATATAATAAGGATTATTGCAGTTAAATAATCTGTCAATACATTTGCTCTTTGGGCTTGTGAAGCAGCAAATGTAGACATTTAGCGTGTAGGCCATTGCATCAAGAAGTTTCTATTGTTTGGTTGCTTCCAACGATTAAATTGTTATGAATGATAGTGTGTTGTACTCTCTGATCCTGTAATGTACTGTATGTTACTGCTCTCCAAACTGATTTTGCCGGTTTCCATTGACATTGATTGCTGTGCAATACATAACAAAAGCAATGGTAATGCATTGGGTTGATAGGAGCTGGTAGCTGCTTGTATAGAACACTTGCCAGAGGTCTAGCTCAGCTAAGATCATTCCTGAGCCCCTGAATAAAGCAAACACAAACCTTGAGTCAGATGTGGTGGTATGCAATTACAAAAACATGACATCATAATTCACCCATACACGGTGTGGTGAAGTTATAGCAATTTACCTTTTGTATCAATAGGGTCATGTGCTTACTGCCTTCAATAGGGTCATGTGCTTACTGCCTTACAGACAGCAAAGCTGCTGTCTGCTTTACTTGACCATTTTCCTTATCTTAAAGATGTGTCCACTCAATGATCAGAACATAAATATAGTTTCTCTAACGTCCTTGAGGATGCTGGGACTCCGTAAGGACCATGGGGAATAGACGGGCTCCGCAGGAGATAGGGCACTTTAAGAAAGCTTTGGACTCTGGGTGTGCACTGGCTCCTCCCTCTATGCCCCTCCTCCAGACCTCAGTTTTACACTGTGCCCAGAGCAGGATGGGTGCACTGCAGAGAGCTCTCCTGAGTTCTCTGCCTAGAAGCATTTTTGTTTGGATTTTTTTCTACTTTTTCTCTTACGTCCTAGCGGATGCTGGGGACTCCGTAAGGACCATGGGGTATAGACGGGCTCCGCAGGAGATAGGGCACCTAAAAAGAACTTTGACTATGGGTGTGCACTGGCTCCTCCCTCTATGCCCCTCCTCCAGACCTCAGTTAGATTCTGTGCCCAGAGGAGAAAGGGTACAATGCAGAGAGCTCTCCAGAGTTTTCTGTTTTGAAGAATTTGTTAGGTTTTTTATTTTCAGGGAGTCCTGTTGGCAACAGGCTCCCTGCATCGTGGGACTGAGGAGAGAGAAGCAGAGCTGGCTTGTCAAGTTGGGCACTGTTTCTAAGGCTACTGGACACCATTAGCTCCAGAGGGAGTCGGAACACAGGTCTCACCTGGGGTTCGTCCCGGAGCTGCGCCGCCGTCCTCCTCACAGATGCCGAAGATAGAAGCCAGGTGAGTATGAGAAGGCAAAGAAGACATCAGGCGGCAGAAGACATCAGATCTTCATGAGGTAAGCGCGCAGTGGTATGTTGCGCGCCATTGCTCCCAGTACACGCACACAAGCAAGCACTGAAGGGTGCAGGGCACAGGGGGGGCGCCCTGGGCAGCAAGTTTCCTCATTTTTTGGCAATATAAAGCAGGATTAGGCTGTGGGACAGTAAATCCTAAAATCCCCCGCCATTTATTATATAGAATCACTGGGACCGAAGCCCGCCGTTGGGTGGGCGGGGCTTGATCCTCAGCACTAACCGGCGCCATTTTCTCCACAGAAACTGCATGAGGATACGCTGGCTCCCTGATCTCTCCCCTGCTGAACTTCACAGGCTGGAAAAAAGAGGAGGGGGCACTTTGGCGACGCAGTGAGTGGGAATTAAGGTTATATATATAAAAAGCGCTATCTGGTCATATATATTCCAGTGTTTTTAAGCGCTGGGTGTGTGCTGGCATACTCTCTCTCTGTCTCTCCTAAGGGCCTGGTTGGGGTTTTGTCCCCTTATAGGTTAATTCCTGTGTGTGTGGGGTGTCGGTACGTGTGTGTCGACATGTCTGAGGCGGAAGGCTTCTCCAAGGAGGAGGTGGAGCAAATGAGTGGTGTGTCCCCGTCGGTTGTGCCGACTCAGGATTGGATGGACATGTGGCATATGTTGAATGCAAGTGTGGCATCTTTACATAAAAGGCTTGATAATGCTGAATTAGGGGGGACATCAGGGGGTCAATCCTCGGATTGGACCGACTCACAGGGCCCGTCGGGGTCTCAAAAGCGTCCCTTAGCACAAGACACTACTACCGACACGGATTCTGATTCCAGTGTCGACTATGACGAAGTGAAATTGCACCCTAGGGTGACTAAAACCATTCAGTGTATGATTGTGGCAATAAGGGATGTGTTGCATATTGAGGATGAACCCTCTGTCCCCGACACAAGGGTACACATGTTTAAGGGAAAGAAACAGATTATTATTTTTCCTACATCTCATGAATTAAATGATTTCTTTGGAAAAGCTTGGGAGACTCCGGAAAAGAGACCGCAGATCCCCAAAAGAATTTATATGGCATACCACTTCCCTAAACAGGACAGGGAGATTTGGGAATCACCCCCCACTGTGGACAAGGCCCTGACGCGCTTGTCCAAGAAAGTGGCGCTACCGTCTCCTGACACAGCGGCCCTTAAGGACCCTGCAGATCGCAGGCAAGAAAATACCTTAAAGTGTATTTATTCTCATACGGGTGCTGTGCTAAGACCGACAATTGCGTCGGCATGGGTGTGTAGCGCAATTGCAGCTTGGACAGATGAGCTGACAGATCACTTTGATAATATGGATAAGGATACTATATTCTTAACTCTAGCCCATATAAAAGACGCAGTCTTATTTATGAGGGATGCTCAAAGGGACATTGGATTGCTAGCTTCTAGGGCCAATGCCATGTCTATCTCGGCGAGAAGATCCTTATGGACTCGCCAATGGACGGGTGATGCGGATTCCAATAAACATATGGAAGTACTACCCTATAAGGGAGATGTATTGTTTGGGGATGGGCTGACGGACCTGGTTTCCTAAGCTACAGCAGGTAAATCAAATTTTTTACCATATATTACCCAACAGCAAAAGAAAGTACCACCCTATCAGATGCAGTCCTTTCGGTCGCACAAGTCCAGAAGAGGTCGGGGATCCTCTTTCCTTGCCAGAGGTAAGGGCAGAGGCATAAGAGCACCTGCTTCGGCAGGTGCCCAGGAACAAAAGTCCTTCCCGGCTGCTCCAAAACCCACAGCATGACGCTGGGGCTCCCCTGAGGGAGTCCGCACCGGTGGGGGCACGTCTTCGACTTTTCAGTCAGGCCTGGGTCAGATCAGACCTGAATCCCTGGGTGTTGGTAATAGTTTCCCAGGGTTACAAACTGGAATTCGAGGAGGTGCCCCCGCGCCGATTTTTTCAAATCGGCCCTACCAGCTTCCACATCGGAAAGGGATGTAGTGTTAGCTGCAATTCAAACGCTGTGTATACAGCAAGTGATAATCAAGGTTCCCCTGCACCAGCAGGGAAGAGGTTACTACTCAACCCTCTTTGTGGTCCCGAAACCGGACGGTTCGGTCAAACCTATTTTGAATCTGAAATCCCTAAACCTGTACATAAAAAGATTCAAATTCAAAATGGAATCACTCAGAGCGATAATAGCCAACATGGAGGAGGGGGAGTTTATGGTGTCTCTGGACATAAAGGATGCGTACCTTCATGTCCCCATATATGCCCCCCATCAGGAATACCTGAGATTCGCTGTACAGGATTGTCATTACCAATTTCAGACGTTGCCGTTTGGACTTTCCACGGCCCCGAGGATTTTCACCAAGATAATGGCGGAAATGATGGTGGTCCTGCGCAAGCATGGAGTCACAATTATCCCATACTTGGACGATCTCCTGATAAAAGCGAGATCAAGAGAGAAATTGCTGAGCAGTGTGGCGCTCTCTCTGAGAGTGCTCCAGCAACACGGTTGGATTCTAAATCTACCGAAGTCACAGTTGATTCCGACAACTCGACTACCGTTCCTAGGTATGATACTGGATACGGAACAAATGAAGGTCTTCCTCCCAATAGAGAAAGCCCAGGACATCCAGAACATGGTCAGAGACCTGCTAAAACCGAAAAGGGTGTCAGTTCACCAATGCACCCGAGTTCTGGGAAAAATGGTGGCGGCCTACGAGGCCATTCCCTTCGGAAGGTTCCATGCAAGGACTTTTCAATGGGACCTTCTGGACAAGTGGTCCGGGTCCCATCTGCACTTACATAGGAAAATAACTCTGTACCCAGGAGCCAGAGTGTCTCTCCTGTGGTGCTTGCAAAGTGCTCACCTGCTGGAGGGTCGCAGGTTCGGAATTCAGGATTGGATCCTGGTTACCACGGACGCGAGCCTCCGAGGATGGGGAGCGGTCACACAAGGAAAACATTTTCAGGGACTTTGGTCAGACCAGGAGTCCTGTCTACACATCAATGTGTTGGAACTCAGGGCCATTTACAACGGCCTTCGACAAGCGGAGAGACTTCTTCGAAACCTACCGGTTCTGATTCAATCAGACAATGTCACAGCAGTGGCTCATGTGAATCGCCAAGGCGGGACAAGAAGCAGAGTCGCGATGGCGGAAGCCACCAGGATTCTTCGCTGGGCGGAAAATCATGTAAGCGCTCTGTCGGCTGTCTTCATTCCGGGAGTGGACAACTGGGAAGCAGACTTCCTCAGCAGACACGATCTCCATCCAGGAGAGTGGGGACTTCATCAAGAAGTCTGTGCAGACATAACACATCTTTGGGGAACTCCTCAAATAGACATGATGGCGTCACGCCTCAACAAAAAACTTCGGGGGTATTGTGCCAGGTCTCGGGACCCTCAGGCAGTGGCTGTAGACGCTCTAATAACACCGTGGGTGTTCAAATTGGTCTACGTTTTTCCTCCTCTTCCTCTCATCACAAAAGTGTTGAGGATCATAAGGCAAAGAAGAGTACAGACGATACTCGTTGTCCCAGACTGGCCTCGAAGGGCCTGGTACTCAGATCTACAAGAGATGCTCACAGGAGATCCCTGGCCTCTTCCTCTGAGGGAAGACCTGTTGCAACAGGGGCCCTGTGTATTTCAAGATTTACCGCGGTTACGTTTGACGGCATGGCGGTTGAACGCTGAATCCTAGCGAAAAAGGGGATTCCGGAAGAGGTCATCCCTACTTTAATAAAGGCTAGGAACGAGGTGACGGGTAAGCATTATCACCGTATCTGGCGAACGTATGTGTCTTGGTGTGAAACCAAGAATGCACCTACGGAAGATTTTCATCTGGGTCGTTTTCTCCACTTCCAACAGACAGGAGTGGATATGGCCCTGAAATTAGGCTCTGTTAAGATACAGATTTCGGCCCTCTCGATTTTCTTTCACAAGGAGTTGGCTTCTCTTCCAGAAGTCCAGACGTTTGTAAAGGGAGTGCTGCACATCCAGCCTCCTTTTGTGCCTCCAGTGGCACCGTGGGTCCTCAACGTGGTGTTGCAGTTCCTAAAATCACACTGGTTTGAACCGCTTAACAAGGTTGAGTTGAAATTTCTTACTTGGAAGGTGGTCATGTTGTTGGCCTTGGCATCAGCAAAGCGAGTGTCAGAATTGGCGGCTTTGTCACACAAGAGCCCCCACTTGATTTTTCATGTGGATCGAGCTGAATTGAGGACACGTCCGCAATTTTTGCCTAAGGTGGTTTCTTCATTCCATGTGAATCAACCTATTGTGGTGCCCGTGGCTACAAGTGACCTGGAGGATTCCAGATCCCTGGACGTAGTCAGGGCCTTAAAGATTTATGTAGCCAGGACGGCTAGAATTAGGAAAACAGAGGCTCTGTTTGTCCTGTATGCTGCCAATAAGATTGGCGCACCTGCTTCGAAGCAGACTATTGCTCGCTGGATCTGTAATACGATTCAGCAGGCTCATTCTACGGCTGGCTTGCCGGTACCAAATTCGGTTAAGGCCCATTCCACTAGGAAGGTGGGCTCTTCTTGGGCGGCTGCCCGAGGCGTCTCGGCATTACAACTTTGCCGAGCGGCGACTTGGTCGGGGTCAAACACTTTTGCTAAATTCTACAAGTTTGATACCCTGGCTGATGAGGATCTAGCGTTTGCTCAGTCGGTGCTGCAGAGTCATACGCACTCTCCCGCCCGATTGGATGCTTTGGTATAAACCCCATGGTCCTTACGGAGTCCCCAGCATCCTCTAGGACGTAAGAGAAAATAAGATTTTAAACCTACCGGTAAATCTGTTTCTCCTAGTCCGTAGAGGATGCTGGGCGCCCGTCCCAGTGCGGAAACTCTGCAAGACTTGTATATAGTTGTTGCTTAAATAAGAGTTATGTTACAGTTGACATCGGTCTTGGACCGTTGCTGTTATTGTTCATACAGTTAACTGGTTTTGTATGATCCAGGTTACGTGGTATGCTTGGTGTGGGCTGGTTTGAATCTTGCCCTTGGATTTCTAAATCATGCCTTGTAGTGTCCATCTCCTCTGGGCACAGTTCTCTAACTGAGGTCTGGAGGAGGGGCATAGAGGGAGGAGCCAGTGCACACCCATAGTCAAAGTTCTTTTTAGGTGCCCTATCTCCTGCGGAGCCCGTCTATACCCCATGGTCCTTACGGAGTCCCCAGCATCCTCTACGGACTAGGAGAAATAGATTTACCGGTAGGTTTAAAATCTTATTTTTACAGGGAGCACTGCTGGCAACAGTCTCCCTGCATCGAGGGACTGAGGAGAGGGGGGCAGACCTTCTTGTCTAAGATAGGCTCTGCTTCCTCGGCTACTGGACACCATTAGCTCCAGAGGGGGTGAACACAGGTTCTTACTGGGCGTCCACCCCCAGAGCCGCGCCGCCGTTCTCCTCACAGAGCCAGAAGAACCGAAGTCAGAAGACGTCAGGCGGCAGAAGCCTTCAGCTTCACTGAGGTAACGCACAGCACTGCAGCTGTGCGTCATTGCTCCCATACACCTCACATACTCCGGTCACTGTAAGGGTGCAAGGCGCAGGGGGAGGCGCCCTGGGCAGCAATATAACACCTCTATTATGGCAAAAGACAATATACATGTACAGGTGGGCACTGTACATGTATATAAAAGAGCCCCCGCCATATTTTAGTAAGTTTGAGCGGGACAGAAGGCCGCCGCCGAGGGGGCGGGGCTTCTCCCTCAGCACTCACCAGCGCCATTTTCTCTCCACAGCACCGCTGAGAGGAAGCTCCCTGGACTCTCCCCTGCTTACACACGGTGAAGGGGTGTTTAAAAGAGAGGGGGGGCACATAATTGGCGGATAACATATTATACAGCGCGGCTGGGGGAAAAACATTTTGTGTTGGTCTCCAGGGTCATTGCTCTGGGGTGTGTGCAGGCATACTCTCTCTCTGTCTCTCCAAAGGGCCTTGTAGGGGATACTGTCTTCAGAAAAGAGGTTCCCTGTGTGTGTGAAGTGTGTCGGTACGCGTGTGTCGACATGTTTGACGAGGAAGGCTCGCTTAATGTGGAGGGGGAGTGCTTGAATGTCAGGTCGCCGTCGGCAACACCGACACCGGAATGGGTGGATATGCTGAATGTCTTGAATGCAAATGTCAATCTATTGCATAAAAGGTTAGACAAGGCTGAAGCTAGGGATCAGTCAGGTAGCCAGTCCATGCCTGTCCCTGTGGCGCCAGGCTCTTCAGGGTCTCAGAAGCGCACCATATCCCAGATCGATGACACAGATACCGACACGGATACTGACTCTAGTGTCGACTATGAAGATGCAAAATTACAGCCGAGGGTGGCAAAAGGTATTCTGTACATGATTATTGCCATTAAAGAGGTTTTGCATATTACTGAGGAACCCCCTGTCCCTGACACGAGAGTACACATGTATAAAGGGAAAAAGCCTGAAGTCACCTTTCCGTCCTCATTTGAACTGAGTGAATTCTGCGAAAAGGCTTGGGAATCTCCGGATAGGAGACCACAAGTTCCCAAAAGGATTCTTATGGCGTATCCTTTTCCACAAACGGATAGGATACGATGGGAATCTTTGCCTAAAGTAGATAAGGCGCTGACACGCTTGTCCAAAAAGGTGGCACTGCCTTCTCAGGATACGGCTTCCCTCAAGGATCCTGCTGATCGCAGGCAGGAAATTACCATGAAGCACATTTACACTCATTCAGGTACTATTGTTAGACCGGCTATGGCGTCGGCCTGGGTTTGTAGTGCGGTTGTGGCATGGGCAGATTCCTTATCTGCGGAGATTGACACCTTAGATAGGGATGCCATTCAAATGACCATAGAGCATATCAGAGATGCTGCCTTGTATATGAGAGATGCTCAGAGAGACATTTGTTTATTAAGCTCCAGAATAAATGCTATGTCTATTTCTGCTAGGCGGCTCTTGTGGACCCGACAGTGGACGGGAGACGCCGATTCAAAGCGGCATATGGAGTCCTTGCCTTACAAAGGGGAGGAGTTGTTTGGAGACGGCCTCTCGGACCTTGTCTCTACTGCTACGGCTGGTAAGTCGAATTTCTTACCTTATGTCCCCCCGCAGCATACAAAAAAGGCACCTCATTATCAAATGCAGTCCTTTCGTTCCAATAAAAGCAAGAAGGTACAGGGATCGTCCTTTGTTGCCAGAGTGTAAGGCTAGTTCCCAAGAGCAGAAGTCCTCCCCTGCGTCTGCAAAGTCCACCGCATGACGCTGGGGCTTCTCGGGGGAAGGCAGATCTAGTGGGGGCTCGTCTTCACTTTTTCAGCCACGTCTGGGTTCACTCGCAGGTGGATCCCTGGGCATTAGAGATTGTTTCTCAAGGATACAGGCTGGAATTCGAAGACATGCCTCCTCGCCGGTTTTTCAAATCGGCTCTGCCGGCTTCCCCGTCAGAGAGGGAGCTAGTGTTGGCAGCAATCCAAAAATTGTATATTCAACAGGTGATTGTCACAGTTCCTCATCTCCAGCAAGGAGAGGGATATTACTCAACCCTGTTTGTGGTCCCAAAACAGGACGTTTCGGGCAGGCCCATTTTAAACCTAAAATCCCTGAACCTGTACTTGAAGAGGTTCAAGTTCAAAATGGAATCACTCAGGGCGGTCATCGCCAGCCTGGAGGGGGGGGATTGGATGGTGTCCCTGGACAAAAAGGATGCTTACCTTCATGTTCCGGTATTCCCCCCCCTCATCAGGCGTTCCTGAGATTTGCAGTGCAGGACTGTCACTACCAATTTCAGACGTTGCCGTTTGGGCTTTCCACGGCCCCGAGAATTTTCACCAAGGTAATGGCGGAAATGATGGTGCTCCTGCGCAGGCAGGGGGTCACAATTATCCCATACTTGGACGATCTCCTCATAAAGGCGAGATCTCGGGAGAAGTTGCTGGACAGCGTGTCTCTGTCCATGAAGACGTTGCAGTTACACGGCTGGATTCTCAATATACCGAAGTCCCAGCTAGTCCCTACAACCCGTCTAACTTTTTTGGGCCTGATTCTAGACACAGACCAGAAAAAGGTTTTCTTCCGGTCGAAAAGGTTCAGGAGCTCATAGTCCTGGTCAGGAACCTATTAAAACCAAAACAGGTTTCAGTGCATCATTGCACGCGGGTCCTGGGGAAGATGGTGGCTTCATACGAGGCCATCCCTTTCGGCAGGTTCCATGCAAGGATTTTTCAATGGGACCTCTTGGACAAGTGGTCCAGGTCCCATTTACAAATGCTTCGAAGGATCACCCTGTCTCCCAGGACCAGGGTATCTCTCCTGTGGTGGCTGCACAGTGCTCACCTACTAGAGGGTCGCAGGTTCGGCATTCAGGACTGGGTCCTGGTGACCACGGACGCAAACCTCCGAGGCTGGGGAGCAGTCACACTGGGAAGAAATTTCCAAGGTCTCTGGTCAAATCTAGAGACTTGTCTCCACATCAACGTCCTGGAGTTGAGGGCCATATACAACGCCCTGCGTCAAGCGGAGGAATTGCTTCGGGAAAAACCGGTTCCGATTCAGTCAGACAATGTCACGGCAGTGGCTCATATAAACCGCCAAGGCGGAACAAGGAGCAGAGTGGCCATGGCAAAAGCGACCAGGATTCTACGCTGGGCGGAAGGCCATGTAAGCGCGCTATCAGCAGTGTTCATCCCGGGGGTGGAGAACTGGGAGGCGGACTTCCTCAGCAGGCACGACCTGCATCCGGGAGAGTGGGGACTTCATCAAGAAGTCTTCGCACAGATCACGGGTCGGTGGGGACTTCCTCAAATAGACATGATGGCATCCCGTCTCAACAAAAAGCTAAAGCGGTATTGCGCCAGGTCAAGGGACCCTCAGGTGGCAGCGGTAGACGCTCTGGTGACACCTTGGGTGTTCAGATCGGTCTATGTGTTTCCTCCTCTTCCTCTCATACCCAAAGTGTTGAGAATAATAAGAATAAGCAGGGTCAGAACAATCCTCATTGTTCCAGATTGGCCACGGAGGACTTGGTATCCGGAACTGCAAGAGTTGCTCACAGAAGATCCGTGGCCTCTTCCTCTAAGGCAGGACCTGCTGCGGCAGGGGCCCTGTCTGTTCCAAGACTTACCGCGGCTGCGTTTGACGGCATGGCGGTTTAACGCCGGATCCTAGCGGAAAAAGGGATTCTGGAGGAGGTCATTTCTACCCTAATCAAGGCTAGGAAAGACGTGACGTTAAAACATTATCACCGTATATGGCGAAAATATGTTTCTTGGTGTGAGGCCGGAGCTGCTCCTACGGAGGAGTTCCATTTGGGCCGTCTACTTCACTTCCTTCAAACAGGAGTGACTTTGGGCCTAAAATTAGGGTCCATAAAGGTCCAAATTTCGGCCTTATCCATTTTCTTTCAAAGAGAATTAGCCTCTCTTGCTGAAGTACAGACTTTTGTGAAGGGTGTGCTGCATATTCAGCCTCCCTTTGTGCCTCCGGTGGCGCCTTGGGATCTTAACGTGGTGTTACGTTTCCTCAAGTCACCTTGGTTTGAACCACTCAAAACTGTGGAGTTGAAATACCTCACGTGGAAAGTGGTCATGTTGTTGGCATTGGCTTCGGCAAAACGTGTTTCAGAATTGGCGGCTTTATCACATAAAAGCCCATACTTGGTTTTTCACGTGGATAGGGCAGAGTTGAGGACTCGTTCTCACTTTCTGCCTTCCAAAAGTGGTCTCATCTTTTCATGTGAACCAACCTATTGTCATGCCTGTGGCTTCACGGGACTTGGAGGATTCCGAGTCCCTGGATGTGGTCAGGGCTTTGAAGATTTATGTGACCAGAACGGCTAGAATCAGGAAGACTGAAGCTCTGTTTGTTCTGTATGCGGCCAACAAGGTTGGCGCTCCTGCTTCAAAGCAGACTATTGCTCACTGGATCTGTAATACGATTCAGCAGGCGCATTCTACGGCAGGTTTGCCATTGCCTAAATCGGTTAAGGCCCATTCCACTAGGAAAGTGGGCTCTTCTTGGGCGGCTGCTCGAGGGGTCTCGGCATTACAGTTGTGCCGAGCAGCTACTTGGTCGGGGTCTAACACCTTTGCAAAGTTCTTTAAGTTTGATACCCTGGCTGAGGAGGACCTCCTGTTTGCTCAATCGGTGCTGCAGAGTCATCCGCACTCTCCCGCCCGTTTGGGAGCTTTGGTATAATCCCCATGGTCCTTACGGAGTCCCAGCATCCTCAAGGACATTAGAGAAAATAAGATTTTACTTACCGGTAAATCTATTTCTCGTAGTCCGTAGAGGATGCTGGGCGCCCGTCCCAAGTGCGGACTTTTTCTGCAAGACTTGTATATAGTTGTTGCTTACATAAGGGTTATGTTATAGTTTATCGGTTGAACCGAGGCTATGTTGTTGTTCATACTGTTAACTGGGTAGTGTATCACAAGTTATACGGTGTGATTGGTGTGGCTGGTATGGATCTCGCCCTTAGATTTACAAAAATCCTTCCTCGTACTGTCCATCTCCTCTGGGCACAGTTTCCCTAACTGAGGTCTGGAGGAGGGGCATAGAGGGAGGAGCCAGTGCACACCCAGAGTCCAAAGCTTTCTTAAAGTGCCCTATCTCCTGCGGAGCCCGTCTATTCCTCATGGTCCTTACGGAGTCCCAGCATCCTCTACGGACTACGAGAAATAGATTTACCGGTAAGTAAAATCTTATTTTTTCGTTTTCTGTATAGTCAGTTCCTCATACAATAATGCTTTCCCAGATGGAAATAATACTTACTGTTTATTCACATAAAGTATTTCTTATCAAAGATGTTGTAATTTTTTCCCTCAGTATTTTTTTTTACAGTATGCCACAGCTTTTTAACCCCTTCACTGCAGACGGGTGGGTCTTATCGTCCACATATAACTGAAAACTGTGGATGACGAGTCCGACTCATCGTCCGTAGCAACAGGAGCCAAAAAAAAGCAGACTAGTTGTCCCCAGATAAAAGGGGAGTACTCGTGTCAAGGCAGTGAAGTGCATACAGGTGAATTGCTGCACATAAGGGATGCTGCACATTCAGAGATGTATACAGTGATGATATGTATGGAGTACATAGTGTTCACTCTAGGCTGTTTTAGCAGGGCGCCGCGCCCTGCCCGTTTTTTAACAGGCAAAACCCGCCCTGCCCCTTTTGCGGCGCCCTGCTAGAACAGCCGCCCGCTCCCTGCCCTCCCGGCGTGTATAGATGCCGTGCGCATGCGCGCGGCATCCATTCACGCATTGGGAGAGGGCTGGGGGAAGCCCAGCACCAACGGAGGTGCTGGGCACGCCCCCAACAGTGACGTCGCCGGCCACAGACGCTCTTTATAGTAGCGTCTGTGGGCCGCACCGCCCCCTAAAATGACGGAGGCGTGGTCACGCCCCTAATTTGCGTGGCCGCGCCCCCATTTCGGACGCGCGCGTGTGCCCCCAGAGTCCGGCGCCCTGCCCCTTTTCACTCCTAGAGTGAACACTAAGTACATAGATCATTGGCCAACTGTGCTTGTGTCACGGTCGTACTGCACAAGTGCCAAGGTACCTTAGCAATGTCACTTGCAGTGAGGATTTTTTTGCAAAGTGATTGACAGTCAGGGACCATTTGGGGGGAGTAACGGGGAGTGGTGGCCCACAAAACAGTCGTAATACTGGAGCGCCTTTGATCACCATTGGGACACATACATAACTGTATGGCAGTTGAATTTTCATACATTGGAGACAGTGACAGTGATCTGCTGTATGCTTTTTATTTCTGAGTCAATAATCGTGATTATTAATGATTTTGTAGACCAGTTTTCTCCATGCTTAGTTGATTTGCAAGTAATCTGGTTCTGAATACTACCTACTAATCCCTGTTTATTTCCATAAAAGTCCATGTCTGCAACAAGAGAAAAATAATCCCATCCTGGTCTCCAATAATGAAATAGCATCAGCATTTGAAAGATAGGAGTCCCTCTTTCAAATGATGTGGTGCCCTAGTAGATATTGTCTGGTGATCACCTTACAGTATTACTCTATGCTATGGAAAACATTACGCTTTCCATGTTGTAAGGGAGAGCACATTATGCCCTATCTCCCCTAGACTGGACCCCATTGTATATGTGGGGCACACAAATTTGAAAAAGGGGAGCTATTATATGGTAACCACCTGTGATAGCCACACATATCACCCTGGTTAGATCTCCCCCATCATCTGTCATATAAAAAAAATCATTTGTTTCTAGTTTTCTAGTTTTTTTCTAGTTTTCTCATTTTAAAAATGGTAGGCCTTGTTGGGCTTCCATATTATTCTTTCACATTGTGTTTAAATTGAGATGGTTAAAATAGGCAAAGGAGAAAATAAATTTATTATCGTTTTCAAATGATTTTGTTATGAAACCCTACAAGTAGAATCACACTTTTTGCTGTTTTGTTTTTGCTATTTTAGTGCAGTGCTGGTGCTGAAGCCAGGACTGTGAAATACTTATTTGTGGTGTTTATTTAAAAAAAATAACATCTAGATCACTTTCTTGAAATTGCTAATATGATTTTTGTTTTTGGCTATTTTGATTCAGTTTAGCGAATTTTATACATGTTAGAAGTACCAAAAGACCAATGCTTTTTATTTGATTAATGGTTAGCATTACTGCCTCACAGCACTGAGGTCATGGGGTCGATTCCCACCATGACCCTAACTGTGTGGAGTTTCTATATCCTCCCCGTGCTTGCATGGATTTCCTCCAGGTGCTCCGGTTTCCTCCCACAATCCAAAAATATACTGGTAGGTTAATTGGATCCTGACAGAAAAATAACCGTAATGTGAATGCCTGTGCGTGTACATGTGGTAGGGAATATAGATTGTAAGCTCCACTGGGGCAGGGCTGATGTGAATGGCTAAAATATTGTCTGCAAAGTGCTGCGGAATATGTGTGCATCATATAAATAACTGATATTAATAATAATATTGATGTTGGAATGTGATGAGCAACAAACATTGAAAAATGGGCTCAGCAATGGGGCAGCTAAACTTCAAACTTTATTTTATTTTTTATTTTTTTAAATGAACCATGAAGGTAAAATAAAAATATAATTGTTCAGTATTGCACTGTAAGTCTGTTTGAGAGAACTATATAATATTTCAGTTCATTGTTCTAGTCTTGTGGGAAACTGTGACCAGTCCTCTTGTACAGTATGATAGTGAGGGTTTGGCTACATGGTATAAAGCAGTGATGGCTAACCTTGACACTCCAGCTGTTGTTGAAGTACACATCCCAGCATGCCCTGCATCAGTTTTAGCATGGCCAAATAGCAAAACTGTAGCAGGGCATGCTGGGATATGTAGTTCAACAACAGCTGGAGTGTCAAGGTTAGCCATCACTGGTATAAAGCAATGTCATTATGAAGAGAATGGGTTTTGAAGCCCAAAACTTCTGCCTTTTCAAGATGTTATACTCGTTCTCTGCTCTACTTTAATAAGTTAGCTCTAGATGAGCATGTTTTGATTTTACAATTCACTGACATGTGGAATTACTTATTTCAGTATATCTGCTTAGGTGTGATCAACCTGCAGTGCAAATGATGGGGACTGCAGAAAGTGTTGGCCAGATGCAAACTTATTAGTTCACAGCTAAGTGAAAACCGTTATATTCATCTTATATTCGCTATATTCGTCACCTATTCATCCATAGAAACTGTTATATGCTATTGTGGCAACATGGTGGTGCAGCGGTTAGCACTGTTGCATCATAGCACCTAGGGTCAAGAGCTTGATTCCCGAACAGGAAATTGGATTTGGAGCTTGTATGGTCTCACCATGTTTGCATAGGAGTACACTCCATAAACATACTGTTAGGCCAACTGGCTGCTGAATATAATGTTCCCTAGTTCGTTATTTGTATGTGTGTGTGCTTGGTGGTTAGGGAATTTAGATTGTAAGCTCCAATGGGGTAGAGGCTTATATATCTGACATATATTTATTGCACAATGCTGTCAAATTGGTGGCACTATATAAATAAATGAAAATTATATTTAATAACACATGAAACTAACTATTTTATAAACATAAATTGCCTTTTATTATTGATACATTTTTTTCTTTTCTTTTTTTGCTGTATAGACTTTCCAGAAGGAAGAAATTGAGCCCCTCCAAGCTCGTCTGCAAGAGGTGAACTGGTTGGGTCAGGGGCTTATTCAAAGTGCTGCTAAAAACACCAGCACCCAGAGCCTGGAGCGTGGTCTAGAGGAGGCAAACACAAGGTGGAATACCCTAAATAAGAAGGTACAAATATTTTATTCTAGCTCCCTCTGTTTGAGTTGTTACCTTTTTACATACATATGCGTGATTAAAGAAAATGTCTCTATGTTTAGGTTGCTCAGCGTGCAGCTCAGCTACAAGAAGCCCTTCTCCACTGTGGCAGGTTTCAAGATGCCATTGAGTCTATATTGAGCTGGCTGACTGACACAGAGGAGCTTGTGGCCAATCAGAAGTCACCATCTGCTGAATTCAAAGTGGTGAAGGCTCAGATTCAGGAACAAAAGGTACATTTCCAATGTTAGTTCTTTGCAGTGATGGTTTGGGGGTATGCATTTATACATAGTCACACACATATGCACATTCATACATGCTGTTACACACAGTCATACACATACATACAGTTACACATGTACATAAACACAGTCACACATATACATAAATACATACATACAGCCAGTCACATACATACATACATACATACAGTCATACAGTTAGTCCCAAACATACATACAGACACACACATACATGCGCACAGTACACATACACATAGTACGCATATACAGGCAATGTAGTACTTCACCTCCACCTTACCTTGTAGTCTGGATAGTTCTCATTACTCTGGGTACACTGTCTGCAGCAGCTCCTTCTCTTCTCTCTCCCATGATCCTTACACGGGCTACAGTGCTGTGTAGGCCTGCCCACTGCTCGGACTCCCATTCCATCTCCTTTTCAGATTCACCAGATCACGGTACGGTCCTGCAGTTTTAATCCCCTAGGCTTCCCCCCTTAATCTGGCTCTGTGTCAGCCCACCTTTCCATGCCGTTAACGTGAGTCAAAATATAATCTAAATTAAAGTCACTCAGACATATTGGGGGGAATGTAATAGGGTGTGAGGATCAGAAAGTGAGACATGTTGTTGGGAGAGTTCTGTTTTATTTTAAAGAGGCATTTATTTATATTGTAAAATCAGCCTGGTTTTGCCATGTAAATGATTGGCACTTTAAAAAATACAGGAAAACTCTCCTAAAATCTATCAGTTTCTGCTTCTCTCACCCTATTACATTCCCCCCATTGTTGGGGAAAAGGGTCAGCTTTATTTAAAAATGAATGGGAAGGGAAATTATGGTGGCAAAAAAGAACAGACGTAATCATAATATAGCTATCTGCTGATATAAACCACAGCAGAACTAGAATGGGGCCAACTGCCAGCCCATCAAACAAACAAGGTATCCAACTTTCCCTCCCGATCATACACAAAAAGGCCCATCTGGATTGGTGCCGCTGACTTCAGTAGGGTAGAAGTAGTCTTTTCCAAGTATTGGCGAGGAGAGCACCTCCACACCTACTGTACAACAAGACATCCACTGCTACAGTTCTTTTCCACAAAGCAAATAAAACAAATTTCAGGTGAGGGGGGGGGGGGGGTACTGCAAAGAGACCTAGTAACTAGTAAACCAAAATTATAAGTTCCTCCCATAAACTCAAATAGGCACACTCCAAAAATATGACAATAAAGACACACCCACGAAAACAACAATTTTACGGATGTGTAGGTAGTCCTAGTTTTGGGCTTAAAACCCCGCCAGGAATATACAATTTACCTACTGTCCTTTTTAGTAAAACTATTGTTTTGTAATTTTCTACTATTTGTTGCCAGCTTTTACAAAGATTACTAGATGACCGTAAACCTACCATAGATGTCATTAAGCGAGAAGGGGAAAAGATAGCTGCTACTGCTGACCAGGCAGATGAGGATAAGATCTTGAAGCAACTTCGTGCCTTGGAATGTAGGTGGGATGAGTTGCTGAACAAAGCTGAAATGCGGTATGACATATTTTTTTCAAACATTTTTTCAAATAAATCTTCTAAAAGTATGGATAATATGTTTAACTGTAAAAGAAGATACAGTAGCAGTTATCTCCTGATTATAACCCATACTGTATCTCCTTCCATTGACAATTTATAAATGATTCCTTGATTCAATAAAACGAAGTTTAAAGTAAAAGATTACTATTTATCGGAACTATTCGGGTGCAGAACAAGCTCAGGGGGCAGCCAGAGCAGCGCCCCTTCCTTTGTCCATACATATAGCATGCAATACTCTGCACCATACCAGTAATGTATCAATATTCTGTAATGTCCTTCTCTCTGGACTGTGTGTTTTGTATAGGCTATCTCTATACAGAGCGCACTTTATTTGGGCAACTCCCAAGCAGGTGTGTACCTAGGGGTCCGAGCGCCCCAGGCAAAGTACCGGACTTGCGCCCCTTCGTCAATAAAAGGGGCAAGAAATCTGTGATTGATATATATATATATATATATATATATATATATAATTTTATAGGTATAAACACACACACACACACACACACACACACACACACACACACACACACACGGAAGTAAAAGGGGTCAGAAAGTTAATCTAATTTAAATTACCATCCAATCTGAGGGTATAATAGTCCCACAGCCTGAGAGCTGGCTGAGCAGTGCCTGACATCCCTGGGTCTGTTTCTCAGCTCAGCCACACCACTATCAGCACCACTTCTATCCCTTGCACTTACCCTTGGCTTTAGCTCCTCCCTCCTCCTCACATTCACCTCGAGTTTGAGGGGCACGTTGCCCTGATAGAGTGGATAGTTGGCTGGCCAGGTCCTGGAGGGCCTGCAGGTTCTTGTCCTTGGGCTTTTAGTAAGAATCCATGCTGGGGCTGCTGTGATGTTCCCATGAGCACACTGTTTGGCACTGGTATCTTAATCACATACACAACTGCACATTGTGCACACTGCATGCACACAGCACTGAGTCATAGTCTCACAAGATGTTATCATGTGAGCTCTGCAGTGGCCGCTGTATAATAAACAGCTGAGCCACCTAGCACAGGCAGCAATATGCTGTTCTGTGTGCAATCACCCCTGCTGCACCGCCTTTATAATCTGGCACTGATTAAGTGAATCTACCCCCTTGCCATGGTGGCACCGCTGGGTGGCGCCCCCCTCAGTCAGTGCCCCTGGCAAGTGTCATCCTGGCCAAGGGATAGATAGATCTCTGCTCCCAAGTATCCTCAGTCTAAAGGTAGCCCAGACAGATTCAGTTACTTATATTCATACAGTAGGTTACTTTCAAATCTGCAACTCTTAGTTCCAAATGAAATAACAGAGTGCCTGGATCTATGTGTGTGTGCGTGTGTGTGTGTTTGTGTGTGTGTGTGACAAATGCATGCATATACAAATTGTAGGTACAAGAAGCATACAGGAATATTCAATGGCTGTGTAAATTTACCACGGATACGTCACCCTCCCCCCACACCCCAGGGCTATTCAATTGTACATCAGGCACGCAAAACATATTCCCTAATAACCATCCCTATCAGGCCCTTTTTCTTTTTATTTGTTGCAAAAACACATAGGTCCGGGAATTTATTTCGGATACTGTAGGCTAGATGTAATAGGGTGCTCTTTTTTAGGTGTCTAAAAATATCGCACAATATCGCACGTTTATAATTTGCGATTTTTTTTTTTTTTACTGAAAAGCGCACATGTAATATGGTGTGAATTTTAAGGTTAAGGTTAAAATGGAATTCGCATGCGATTATTTGCGGTTTTTAGTAAGGGAAACATGCAATTTTTAATAGTAAAAACATGCGGATGACTTAGTCAAAAGCATGCAAGGAGATCCGTGCATGCATGCACGGATGTCACTGATCTGTGCATGCTTCACCAAAAATCGCCATTCTAAACCTGGTCTATTATTCAGGCGATTTTTGGTAAGGTTTTGTGTGCAAGTGAAAAAATCGCATCCTTTTACATTTGCAATTTTCATTGTTTTCAATGGAAAACATCTGAATGCGATTTTTCACCTGCAATTTTTGGTATATGTTCAAAACTTGCGATTTTGTTATTACATTTGCGATTTTCGGAAACCGTGCGAATTTGCAGTAAAAATCGCCCGTTTTCCGAAATCGCACCCTATTACATTTAGCCTTATGTGTTTTCGCATGAAAATAGAGAATTTTTAGGCACAAAAAAATGGAATATATTTGGATAGGGACAGAGGGGGTCATTCAGACCTGATCGCACGCTAGGTTTTTTCGCTGTGATCAGGTCAGAACTGCGCATGCATATGCACAGCAATGCTCAGGCGCGTAGTACAAGTACAGAGCAGATCATTGCCCAGCGGTGGATTGTACTAAGAAACAGTTCGCACAGCCGACCGCAAGGAGATTGACAGGAAGAGGGCGTTTGTAGGTGGCAACTGACCGTTTTCTGGGAGTGTTTGGAAAAACGCAGCATGTCCAAGCGTTTGCAGGGCGGGTCTCTGACGTCAATTCCGGCCCCGGACAGGCTGAAGTGATCGCAGCGACTGAGTAAGTTCTGGGCTACTCAGAAACTGCACAAAACTTTTTTGTACCGGCCGGCTGCACATGCGATCGCACACTTGCAAAATGAAAATACTCTCCCCTGTGGGCGGCAACTAGCTGCTCGTTGCAGTGCAAAAAAAAACCCTAGCGAGGGACAGATCTGAATGACCCCCAAAATCGGAGAAAACCTTAAAAGAAAATGTTTTTTTCTAAACTGTAAATTTAGGTTCATATCATTGTTATACACGTAATTTACTGTGGTGAGCACTATAGCATGCTGCCATAAATGTCACATTACCTATTTGCTTGCATTTGTGCAGGATGTTATTTCCCATCTAATGGTTTGTTGGCATGAGCGCTCAGGTCTGAGATGAATAGACATAATAGCCTGTCTCTGATAGCCCTACCCAGGACTCATTTATAGCTGTTACGATTCTATTAATGTGATGTGTACATGCAAGCCTTTCCTCATATTAGTGTTCTGTGAATGTGGAGCTAATACTGAGATATAATCGCCAAGCATAATGTAAGCATTGAGGGATGAGAACTTCTTTTAAACAAACGAATAGGATTAAGTCATAGATTAAATCCATCTGGTGTCTGCTAACTATCCATGGCTGTATATATTAATACTGCTCTTTCTAATATTGTGGTGAGTTTTTCCTTTGATTGATAATAGATTTGTAGGCTTTTTTTTCTAATAATTATAAATGTAATCGGTAGTATACTGACACTTGGGGATTATTGCAGTTAAAAACTCCACTTGTATTTTCCCATAAGGTGCCTTACATTCCCCTGTTTATGAACCTGTTTAGAAATACGCGCTGCTGTGCGCTGGGCTGTAGGGAGGCACTAAAGTACTATTTCATGATTAGGCCACACCCCCTGAAAAGTACCTGGGCCCAGCCAGGCTCTCTGCTGCCCCCTAAGCCACGTCATGAACTACTGTACATACTGTGGCCATTTGGGATTAGGGAAGGGATGGCCAGTGTTACAGAAAATGGGGGCATGTTGGCCCTGTTTTCTGGACATGCATCCTTGGACATACTGTAACTTCACTGGCCCCAGAAGCTTGAATTACACGGCCATCCTAAGTAAACTGAGGGTTACCCAGACAACCGATGTTCTCGTGCATGATGCGATGCTGGGTCTTCAGATGCAGTAGGCGTCTTTCTACTACAGGCTCCTCCTGCTGCTTTTACATATTTTAGAACAGCAGCTGCATCCAAGGACGCAGCTGCTGTGCATTTAGTGCATCTTTGAATCTGGCACAGAGCTTCCGTGCCCAGGTAAAGCTGCAACCAAGGATGCAGTCACTGGCCTCAGCAAGCCCAGCAATGGGTCCGACTCGCCCCTGTTTTCTTCACCCCTGACATGCCCATTTCTTAAGGGGCTCTGTGACCATAGTGGCACACACAGATCTGCCTATGCCCAGATTTCAAATCGGAGGTGTGTGTTAACATCAAGCTAATGCACAGACAGTACATCTCTGAATCAGGCCCATAGTCCAAACAACTGGGAACCCACAGTGAATGTATCTGTGTGTATTCAGTGATTACGGAAAATCAGACATTCTTTGTTATTCCTTGTAGCAGGAGATACCATTGTGTACTTATATTTCCATGAAGCTAAAACATTGTAGATTGCAAACTGCTGTGGGGCTGGGTCTGACCTTGGAAGCACTGTGACTGTGATGCCTTATACCCCTTTCACATCTTCAATGCCCAATCCCACCCGGGAATTGGAAACGTGTCCTTCCCGAGTGGGATCCGGCATTGGAGCCTCTCTGCTGGCTTCCCGACTTGGCAATATGACGGGTCGGTTGCCATAGCAGCGGGGGGTGGAACCGGCAGCGGGGGCGGGGGTGGAGGCGGCACTGGGACATGAGCTATCTCCTGCGCCGCCTCTCCCTATGTAGTAAATGGGTCCCGGGTTGCATTGACCCGGAAATCCTTTCACGCTGCCACTGACCAGGTATTCAACCCAGGAATAACCCTTCTTATTACCCGGGTTGAATTACCGGGTCAGGCGACCCGGGAATTCTCGAAGGCCCCTTTCACATCGCACACTGGCTCGTGTTGACCTGGCAATACCGGGTTATTTTTGCGATGTGAAAGGGGCATAAGTAGATACACAGGAAGGTGTTCTCCACATGTACAGCACCTCTTTATGACCCATCATTGCTTTGCTTGCCATACAAGCCGAACACTGCACATACTTCATATATTACATACTTCTGTGTGGTCATTGTGGAGTAGTTAGTAAAGCCCAAGTCATTTGGGACTAATTCCTGATAAATCTACTTTCATATCTGTGTATTACAGTTTATGAATGTTTGCTGTACAAGCTCTGAGTGTTTGAGCATTAGCTAAAAACCCCTCCTCAACATATTGTTGCATTGAGAGCCAAAAAAATAATAACATGAAATTGAGGGAAGCAGCAGACGGGTTCAGAAGGGCAGAAGTGAAACTGCAGAGTAGAGCGGCCAGTACTTGCTTTTTCTGGGATAATAATACATGAATCCACCCAAACTGTTTATGTAACTGTGTAATTGCATCTTGTGGCTCTGGCTTTCCTCTCTGCTCCAGTGATGTCACCAGATTCCCTCAATGCAATTACCGGACAGTTTTATTATTCCTGCTGAACAGGAGATGTAGTGCACCATTATCAGACGATGCATCAGATCCAAGAGGCAGGTTTCTGAGTCTTGGAGGAAAACTATTTTAGTCAAGTAAACAAATTGTAAACTTGTATATTGAAAGTATAATTTTAGTAAAAAATATCTCTGAGAATCTCCAGCCATCCTCTTTCCCTAGATGGAATCTACATATTATAGTAGGCACACTAACCATTCATTCTTTTGGTATTTTTTTTTATAAGAGATGGATGTTTAAAACATATTACAGGTTGAGTATCCCATATCCAAAATGCTTGGGACCAGAAGTATTTTGGATATCGGATTTTTCCGTATTTTGGAATAATTGCATACCATAAATGAGATATCATGGCGATGGGACCCAAGTCTAAGCACAGAATGCATTTATGTTTCATATACACATTATACACACAGCCTGAAGTTCATTTTAGCCAATATTTTTAATAACTTTGTGCATTAAACAAAGTGTGTACACATTCACACAATTCATTTATGTTTCATATACACCTTATACATATAGCCTGAAGGTCATTTAATACAATATATGGAATTATTTTGTGTATTAAACAAAGTTTGTGTACATTGAGCCATCAGAAAACAAAGTTTTTACTATCTCTCACTCAAAAAATTCCGTATTTCGGAATATTTGGATATGGGATACTCTACCTGTATTAGTATTACAGGTTGAGTATCCCATATCCAAATATTCCGAAATACGGAATATTCTGAAGTACGGAATATTTTAAGTGAGAGTGAGATAGTGAAACCTTTGTTTTCTGATGGCTCAATGTACACAAACTTTGTTTAATACAAAGTTATTAAAAATATTGTATTAAATGACCTTCAGGCTGTGTATAAGGTGTATATGAAACAAATGAATTGTGTGAATGTACACACACTTTGTTTAATGCACAAAGTTATAAAAAATATTGGCTAAAATTACCTTCAGGCTGTGTGTATAAGGTGTATATGAAACATTCTGTGCTTAGACTCGGGTCCCATCACCATGATATCTCATTATGGTATGCAATTATTCCAAAATACGGAAAAATCTGATATCCAAAATACTTCTGGTCCCAAGCATTTTGGATAAGGGATACTCAACCTGTATTATTATTATTATTATTATTATTATTATTATTATTTAAAAGTACTTTCTTGAGTTTCTCCAAATAAGTTATTAATCCTGTTGGTAGAACTTCAGTAGGGTAACAGTATTTATAATGTTATCTTATCCCAAAGCTTTCCTGTCTGTCAGTGTTATTCATATCTGGCATAATGACACCTTGGAGGGTGTGTTTGATATCATTGAGAGTTTGATATGTCATCATTATGAACATGACCTGGTTGGATCTCTGAATATATTTTAGCAGGCAAAGGCAAGATAGTCACAAACTCATAAGTCTAGGCTATAGACATAACATAATGTCTAAAATATACTTTGTTCTCTAGTAAACAAAATAAGATTTTTGAGGTTTGCTTGCCATTTTTTTATGTAACCAGTTAATGTTTTGCAGAAATAAAGTATTGATCATTAGACTTTACAATAGCTAAAGGTATTTTAATTATTATAAAAATAGAGAGTATTTTCCAATAAGATTACCATGACCAATGAACAGAGGTGTCATGTCTGTATATTGAGACAAAAACTCACTACCCAAATTGTAGAAAGGTTAGGATGCCAAATATACTTAAGAAATATTTTTTTCCCTTCTCAGCAGAATTTAGCAGAGCAGCTAGTCTAGTCATCTTTTTGACAGATAGTATTACAGTTTAATTTTAGTGATATTGTACAATGACAGTAGAGTAGGTGTCCTAATCTCTATTCAGAAATCTGTACAGTAGCATGTATCCAAGGGCATAGCTACCATAGGTGCAGGCAGTGCAGCTGCTATGGGGCCCAGAGCTGAGAAGGGCCCACCTTCCCTGTCACAGTTACATGTGTCATATACATTTTTTGCCATTAGGTGGTACATAGAGGTCCTTTCAAACATTTTCTTTGGGGCCAGCAATATAGCTAGGTATGCCCCTGGACCTGCTCATTGTAGGGTGGTATAAAATGAACTGGAGGGCATTTTAATGTTCTATAATATGAATCGGGGCACTTTAATGACGCACAATATGAACGGGGAGCACTATATATCATATTGTGAATTGGGGGTACTGTGCGGCATATTGTGTACTGGCAGCTCTGAAATGTGACATATGGTGAACTTGAGCACTACTGTGATTCATAAAAGAAATTAGGGCACTACTATGGGACATAACATTAAATAAGACTCTACTATGGTTCAGAAAATAACTAGGGCACTATTATAGGGCATAAAATTAACAACTGCTAAAGAAAAGTGCATCTCTAGAAGCATTGGAACGGGGGCGCCTTCAAAATGTTGCTATGGGGTCCACAAAGTTCTGTTATGCTCCTGAGTATCACCCTCTATTTCTGCACCAGATAACGGGGTCATCCCCCCAAAAACTTTGTGCTTAACTATGCTTTTCTTCAACAAAACTTTCCAGGTCATGATGTTTGATGAGCTTTGTGTTGTCAGCTATGCCATCTGATACAATATGGGAATCCTGCCTTTACTGAATGTGTCATTGCTCATGTTTGATTTAACTGTTATGCCAGCATCCATCCACATCTGGCACTAGGTTCGGCCTCCACCTGCTTGTTTCTGCACACTTGGTATTAGATTGTGAGGCCGCAGGTTACCCCTGGCACCAGTTTCAGCCTCCGACTGCTTGTTTCTGCACACTGGAAACTAGATTGTGAGGCCGAGGGTTACCCCTGGCACCAGTTTCAGCCTACACCTGCTTGTTTCTGCACACTGGGATCTAGATTGTGAGGCCGCGGGTTACCCCTGGCACCAGTTTCGGCACAGTGGCCACTAGAGTGGGAGGCCGCAGGTCGCCCGTGACACCAGTTTCGGCACACTGGGCACTAGAGTGTGAGGCCACGGGTCACCCTTGGCACCAATTTCGGCACACTGGGCACTAGATTGTGAGGCTGCGGGTCACCCCTGGCACCAGTTTTGGCACACTGGGCACTACATTGTGTGGCCCAGGGTCGCCCCTGGCACCAGTTTCAGCACACTAGGCACTATAGTATGAGTCTCCGGGTCGCCCCTGGCACCAGTTTCGGCACACTGGGCACTAGAGTGTGAGGAACCTGGTTGCCCCTTGCACCAGTTTCGCCACACTTGGCACTATAGTGTGAGTCCCCGGATCACCCCCGGCACCAGTTTCGGCACACTGGGCAACAGAGTGTGAGGAATCGGGTCGCCCCTGGCACCAGTTTCGGTATACTGGGTACAAGATTGTGAGGCCGTGGGTCGCCCCGGCACCAGTTTCGCCACACTGAGCACTATGGTATGAGGCCCTGGGTCGCCCGTGGCAGCAGTTTCTGCACACTGGGCACTAGAGTGTGAGGAACTGGGTCGCCCCTGGCACCAGTTTCGGTACACTGGGTACAAGATTGTGAGGCCGCGGTTCGCCCCTGGAACCAGTTTTGACACACTGGGCACTAAATTGTGAGTCTGCAGGTCACCCCTGGCACTAGTTTTGGCACACTGGGCACTAGATTGCGAGGCCCCGGGTCACCCCTGGCACTAGTTCCACCACACTGGGCAGTAGAGTGTGAGGCACCTGGTCGCTCCTGGCACCAGTTTTGCCACACTGGGCACTAGAGTGTGAGGCCCTGGGTCACCCCTGGCACAAGTTTTGGCACACTGGGCACTAGATTGTGTGACCACTGGTCCCCCCTGGCACCAGTTTCGGCACACTGGGCACTAGAGTTTGAGGCCCCGGGTCGCCCCTGGCACCAGTTTCACCACACTGGGCACTATAGTGTGAGTCCCCGTGTCGCCCCTGGCACCAGATTCACCACACTGGGCACTAGAGTGTTAGGATCCGGGTCACCCCTGGCACCAGTTTCGGCCTCCGCCTGCTTGTTTCGGCACATTGGGCACTAGATTGTGAGGCCGCGGGTTACCCCTGGCACCAGTTTCGGCCTCCGACTGCTTGTTTCAGCACACTGGGCACTAGATTTTGAGGCCACGGATTACCCCTGTGACCAGTTTCAGCCTTCACCTTCTTGTTTCGGCACACTGGGCACTAGAGTGTGAGGCTGCGGGTCCCCCCTGGCACCAGTTTAGGCACACTGGGCACTAGAGTGTGAAACTGCAGGTCACCCCTGGCACTAGTTTCGGCACACTGTGCACTAGAGGGTGAGACTGCGGGTCGCCCCTGGCACCAGTTTTGGCACACTGGGCACTAGATTGTGAGACCATGGGTCGTCCCCCCGGCAACAGTTTTGGCACGCTGGGCACTAGAGTGTGAGGCCACGGGTCACCCCTGGCACCAGTTTCGGCACACTGGGACACTAGAGTGTGAGGCCCCCTGGCACCAGTTTTACCACACTGGGCACCAGTTTCGCCACTGGCACCAGTTTCGCCACACTGGTCACTAGAGTGTAAGGCACCGGGTCACCCCTGGCAGCAGTTTCGCCACACTGGGCACTAGAGTGTGAGGCACTGGATTGCCCCTGGCACCAGTTTCGGCACACTGGGCACTAGATTGTTAGACCGCTGGTCGCCCCTGGCACCTGTTTTGGCGCACTATGCACTAGAGTGTGAGGCCACGGGTCGCCCCTGGCACCAATTTCGCCACATTGGGCACTAGAGTGTGAGGCCTCAGGTCACCCCTGGCACCAGTTGTGGTACACTGGGCACTATAGTGTGAGGCACCCTGGCACCAGTTTCGGCACACTGGGCACTAGAGTGTGAATTTTGCAGATGCTTTTTATGTGTATTGCTAAATATTTGGAATATAAGGTTTACATTACTAATACAGTTGTATGTAATTTAATAAACATATATACTTAAAATTGATCTGGAGAAAATATTAAAGTATTATGAGTTGGTGTTAGTGTGTGATTGACTACAGATAATTACAGTACATGGGTGATGATCATGCAAAAATGGTAACTTCAGCCCTATTACTACAGTATGTGCAGAGCATATCTTACGTGCCATCGCACTCCACTTAGTCTAGAACTGAGCGCACACAAGTATGGGCAACATCTGCACTTGCAACTGAGAAGGTGTAACTGGGCTGTAAAGAGGCATTCCTACTTGGGCAAAGCTACTGTGAGGGCATGTCAATACAATTGCAGTCTATGCAGCATTGGACGTAAGCGTAAACACTCCTGTTTTCAGGCATTACATTTGCTGGCTGCTGCAAGTCTGCACTGATGATGATTATAGGTATCAAACCAAGGGTAAGATGTACTAAGCCATGGAGAGAGATAAAGTACCAGCCAACCAGCTCCTGTCTTTTTTCAAACACAGCCTGTAACATGGCAGTTATGAGCTGATTGGCTGGCACTTTATCTCTCTCCAAGGCTTAGTACATCTTACCCTAAGTGTAGGAATTAAGATCTTAACTATCGGTGTACGAGTGGTGCCATTGCACAGGGTGCTTGACCATGTGGATGGCATTATCTACCCCATGGCACCTGCATGTGGATTGGAGGTGCCTTTCAGCACTGTTGATAAGCTGCTTGGAACATCCAAGGAACGCTCTGGGCTGACACCTTGCAGCCTGTGGAGCTGCCTGGAGCATTCTTAGGATGCTCTGCCTAGAGCCCGAGGCCACTCTCCCTAGGTGGGATGTCATGACATCACAGCTTTAGGGGGGCGTGGTCGGTATAAGAAGGCATAAAGCTCTGTTCTGGCCCTGCTAGAGGGATGGTATCGGAATCCCGGCACTTGGGACGCCAGTGGTCAGAATACCGACACCTGGTAAATAAGTATTCTAAGCCTCCCGCTCTACCCCCTAACCCTAACCCTCCCTCCCTGCAGCCTAACTCTAACTCTCCCTGGTTAGTACCTAACCCTAACGCTCCCTCTTGGCAGCCTAACCCCTCCTCCTGATGCCTAACCCTAACCCTTCCTCTTTTGTGTCTAACCATAACCCCCTTCTTCTTCCTAACCCTATCCCTCCTTCTAGAGCCTAAATGTAGGCCCCCCTCCTGCAGCCTAACCTTGCCCCTCCCTGTCGTTGTTAGGATCGGGATGCTGGCAGTCAGGATTCCGTCACCATCATTGTCATCGATGTCTGTATCCTGGTGTCGGTCTTGTGACCAGTGTCAGGATTCCAGTGTCAGTATTCTGACTGTCGGCTTCCATACTGCCAGTATGCTAACCAGATCCCCTGGCAGGAATAGGCACGGGGTGCACCGCAAGATACTTTCCTATAA
The DNA here is from genome assembly GCF_028390025.1 of Pseudophryne corroboree. NCBI lineage: Eukaryota > Metazoa > Chordata > Amphibia > Anura > Myobatrachidae > Pseudophryne > Pseudophryne corroboree. The sequence goes on along the minus strand of NC_086447.1, from coordinate 396,706,807 downwards.
TTGATGCATTTTCTCCTGCAACATCAAATCTAGTTTTTGCTGATCAGTCACATAGCTGCAGTACCTGTGCCCAGGGCCGGATTAATAATGGGACAGATGGAGCTGCAGCTCTAGGCCTCCCCATCAAACAATGACACCTTACATGTTACAGTATAATATGGAAATAAATAACAATAGGTAGGTACCATCAAATGCGCACACTGCCAAAGCTGCCTGTAAAGAGGGCACACACATAAGGAGAACCTTGCTCCTTAACTAAACAACTAATGCATCCAAAATTTTTAATGTCCTTTTTATTGGCACTTATTAGTGAACTCAGTCAATATATAATAGAATGATACATCCCTTATTGTATAAGGACGCCTTCTCTTCTCCAACCACAGTGCAATTGTGGGTTTGTCAGAGCATGTGGTGCCTGTTAATCTCTCCTTCACAATCTCCCAAAAGATGTTATAGTCAAATGCATAAAATAGGTGAGAGACAAAAACGTATTTTGGACCTTATTCAGCTTCAATTGCAGTTTTGCTAAATTAGTACAGGGCAAGGTCGCACAGCATATAAATGGCCACCAGTGATACATCTGCAATTCAATTGCAATCGCACCGCTGCATTAGGGATGCCCCCTGCCTGTGCAGCCTGGCTGTGAAGGCAGACGCAGAGCGTCCATATTTCCCGTTGCATCGGCCACGTGTGGCATCACGCGGCCACCCTGCAAATGGCCCAGACCCTCCCCTGTTTATGCTGCACCACCTCCGCAATGCCGCTTTGCCACCCCGGACCGCACTGCGAACACTTCTGCCTGTCAATCATGCAGAGGCATTCGCATCACTGAGATGCAAACGCATCTCCCGGGCTGCGCACGCGCAGAACAAGTGCTGTACATGCGCACTGGCCTGAAAGTCGTCAGTATGCGATCGCATCTCAGATGCGATCCATACTGAATTGGGTCCATAGTGTAGTTTGTTTTAATCTAAACATGCAAAAAATAAATAAATATAAAGGTATAAAAAAAACACACATAAAAGATAAGCATTCCACAAGATGGTGTGAATAAAGATGAAATTACCGACTGTGCACGAAAAAACAATGTAAATTAGCTCTCTGTATAGATGTTTAAAGAACTACCTGCAGGTGTCCCGGATAACAACCACAGTATAGCTCCCAGTCAGGCAATGGCTCCAGAATCCTTCACCATCTACCGGATAGTCCACACAAAATCCAATGCGTTTCAGGGATCTTTTTTAAGGCTAGGAATAGGGTGCGAGTGTGCTAGGAATAGTGTGCATCATCCCTTGGAGAGTGATAAAATGGAGAGCGGAAAAGTACCAGCCAGTCAGCTCCTGTCAGTTGTCAAACACAGACTGTAACATGACAGTCAGAGCTGATTGCTGATTGGCTGGTACTTTTTCTCTCTCCATTTTACCACTCTCCAAGCGACGATTCATCTATCCCAGTGTGCTATTCTCATCGACTTCACAGAATTAAATACCACATCTAACCAATCATCTGTATTATAGGTAATTTTGCTATACACAACACACCTGCCTAAATAGGGCTGCCTCTCAGTGCAGCACATCCCCGCACTAATCCAGGGGCAAACACAGGATTAATAGAGGGGGGTTTCCAAATGCAATCTACAGTCTCCCACTCTGCAAAACATTGGAGCAAGTGCGGGGGTCTGAGGGAGCAGTAGAAGAAACAGTACCGACCCTGGATCATATATGTGTACATTAGTCTTTTAAAACACTTGATAGTCTATGGAATACAGTATTAATAATTAACACTATAGATGGTCTATAGGATAGACTGTATCAAACATTTTTAACTAATGTAAATAAAATAAGTGGTCAGTAAAAGGTTAAACATACCATCATAAATTCACAAACATAATAGAACCAGTAGAGACAGAACTGCACTTTCTAAGCACACATTATCCCACCTCGTGCCTCTTCTTCCTGGCAGCTACTCCCAAAATACTAATGCTCATTACTTCCTTTCAAAACAATAATAATGATTGCCACCGTTCAAAATATAAATAATTTCTTCTGTTCACATTTTATGGTATCTCCTGGACGTAAGGAACTGAGTTGGATCTTCATGGACAAGTGAAGACAAGAAAACGTGATACCTATCCATTAGCATTTTGTACTGTATACCATGTAGCGGCCTGCTGAAATTCATTTAATTTTGCATTGATAATAATGATTTTCTATTCAAATTTTCAGAAACCGTCAGTTGGATGGTATATTGGTGGTAGCAGAACAGTTCCATGACACGTTGGAACCTTTGTCTGAGTGGCTCAGTAACACAGAGAAGAAGCTTGCCAACTCTGAACCCATTGGGACACAGACAGCCAAACTGCTTCAGCAGATTACCCAACACAAAGTGAGAGAAACCACATAGTACCAACAAGCATGGTACCACAATATAGTGTCAAATGTATTTTTGAAGCACTAGTTTTAAAAACAAACAATGTCTGTTTTATTGGTTATTGTTATTTGTAGATCATTGTTTGAAACTTTTTTTAGAATATTTTTGTTGTTTCATTCTGATTTAAGGGAGTATTCAATTAGCTGCATGAATTTACCGTGGGCTAATCGAACCCTAGGGAATGTTTAATTAGCCCTGAAGTGAGCCCACCAGCAGCACTTATCAGGGATTTTTTTTACGCATCTGAACAGCCACGAAGAAAAATAATCCCAGATACTTTGACTAGGAGGTTAGTGGATGCTGTGACCCTGTTAACAGCCAAATCCATGACCTTTTCAAAGATTCAGTGTGTTAATGCCCGTTTTTCGTGGGCGGTAATTTACCACGGGTAATTGAATTCCCCCCTGAATTGCACCATTTGTGTAGAAAAATTTATATTTAGCTTATGGTAGTGTAAAATGCAAGTGAAAACAAAGTGACTATATTAACAAAATATTATTAGACTTATTGTGATCTTGTATAAATTCTCATTTGAATTCTGCATAATATATAAAAGCCAAGTACTTTTATTGTACCTGGACCTCATTAGTGCTTCAAGGAACATTTAAATTGCTTAATTATATTTTTCAAAACTGATTAACAAACTTTCTGCTGCTCAATGGCTTCACCAACCTCAAATCTTAAACCTGAAACTCTCCTCTTACCACTGGCTGATTAAACTAATAACTCTACTGACTGATTTTTACTTTTTACATTCTTCATTTATATCTTGGTTTCATTTGCCCATCTTTTGTTTTATTTATTTTAATTTTCATCCATTCACTCAGGTGTTACAAGAAGATATTACAACTCATAATTCCATCTTGCACCAATCTCTGAGCATTGGTCAGTCTTTAAAAGCCCTGAGTTCCAGGGAAGAGAGGGAGATGATTCAGGAAAAAGTAGATAATCTCCAGACACGATACACGGAGATTGAGGAGAGGAGTAGCAGGAGAGGGGAGCTTCTACAGCAGGCACACTGCAATGCTCAGATATTTGGGGATGATGAAGTTGAGCTGATGAACTGGCTGACTGAAGTACATGACAAGCTGAGCAACCTTTCTGTCCAAGATTACAGTACAGCTGTGCTCACAAGGCAACACACTGAGCTCCTGGTATTTTATTCTGTTTTCTGTTTATGTTTGTTATTGTTCAGTTTACCCTTTATTTATTATTTGTTATTATCTCATTTCATATGTTTTTTTACCACTCACGTATAATTTTATGTGGGGAAAAAAGGTATAGACTACCTTTGTTTTCTGACTAAGCCCCGTACAGCACAGACCGCTCAGCACACATCTCTCCCCCCACTCAGCACACAGCGCGAGTGGATTTGGAGGCCGCTCATGTCACCCAGCGATAGCGACGCACAAGTCCGTCAGATTGCTTAGAATTTAAGCATGGATCTCTTCGTGTGTACCCCCCTTTAATATACCCTAAACTTGGAGTTTTGTATATGCCACTTTGTAAGGATATGACAAAACTACAAAGCATCATCTATTTTTTTTACTACATGAAAAATTGGCATAGACCAATTAAAATGCACCTATGCTATCTCCATACTGTATTGCCCGATTTTACCAGGACAAATCTGGTTTTTACTAATGGAAACCTTTTAATAGGAATATTTTTTTTTAATAGAAATTAGACTTTAGTGCTTCAGGATATCCAGGATTAGTAAGAACATGTTCCTGTGACTGTTCTCCTACATGTGATACTTACAGGGAAGCAGAGAGGGCTTTTCATAAATGATTTTCTGTCATTAAATAAAGCCATACTTTTGGAAGATAACAATGACAAAATGTATGTTATTTCTGATTTCATAATCTGTGAAAGTTTGTGTTAGCCTGTTATAAATTACCGTCCTTACAGGTGGAATCATTTTCATAATTTATTTAATTTATAAGGTACAGTAAAATTCTAAACTTAATTGAGAACATGTTCTAGTTTCTTTTCTGGATATCGTGCTCTGTGACTATGTGACTGGTCTTTCTTTTCACCATGGTTTCTCATAGCTCCTTCTGGAAGACATACTGTTTAGAAAACAAAACGTTGAGCAGGCCATACAGAATGGATTGGAGCTACTTAAGCATACGACTGGTGAGTAAGATGATTCTATGATGAACGCGTTTGAAAGAGTGCTGGCAAACTAAGATTCCAATCAGAGGTGTAACTAGACCTTTGTGGGCCCCATTGCAATATTTTGCAAAGGCCTCCCTGCACTCCACGAGAGTGACAGGGAGTGGGTGGGGCATGCTTGAGGTGATGGAGGTCAGAACAGCAGGGAGGGGGCGTGGCCTGACAGTGGATGGCGATACCGGGCAAGGTGGCAGTTATTATATATATATATATATATTTATATATACACACACAACATTTCTTCAGTCCACATAAAGCAGGCAGAAAAAAAGGACCAGCACACTACCAATAAGATTTTTCAGTATTTCTTAAGCAATCAAAAAAAAAGTGTCCATCAAAGTTAAGAACAGCATTATAGCAAGTGCTTCTGAATTTCAAAGGAGATAAACATGTTACTTATCATGTCCTCACAGGGACCTGAACACAGGTTGTCCCTCAGCAGCCCAACAGCCGTTTCGGTGGTCTCCCACCTTCCTCAAGAGCCACCGAAGACCACCGAAACGGCTGTTGGGCTGCTGAGGGACAACCTGTCCCTGTTAAGCTTGCTGTTAGGGTCCAATGCCGGATCCCACCCAGGAAGGACCTGTTTCCAATTCCCGGGTGGGATCCGGCATTGGAGATGAGAAAGGGGTTTAAGATGATGTGGACTGGTTCCAGACTATGATCTGTTTGATGAGTCCTGTAAGTGCCACAACTCTGCACTTACTGCTATATATATATATATATATATATATATATATACATATATATATATATATATATATATATATATATAAAAATATATATACATAGACATATGGACAGGTGCAGCACTCCTGGCGTCTTAAGTAACTTGGACTAATACAAGCATGGGTAACGGCAACGTTTCAGTGCCCTTTATTCTCTGCACTTTCGTCAGGTCAGAAGAGCATAACGAATAGCTTACCTTTATACAAGATGTGCCCCCCATGCAAAGAACCGTCTTCTGGTCATGGGACCACACTCCAGGCCGGTCGGCGCCCAGTGGATGACATCATATGACGTCATCCACTGGGCGACGACCGGTCGGTCATATATATAAAAGGTTTTTGGCACTGGACCTGTCAGCTCACTCACACCAGGCATCTCCCGCTACGTGGCATATTAAGGCAAGATGTATGAGGACACATTTGTATGCACCTAAATAAGTGTTAAATGTGATGGCCACCTAATTAGATCTTACTAGAAAGCCTACTATCCAAGCATCAGAACATAATGGGTTTTGCAACGGGGAACTAGTGGCACCTGATTGTACAGGTTATTTGGACCATCTAATCAAGAGTCTTCATCTTTGCTTAATCTGGGGCATCCACCATTTTTCTAATCAGGGGAAGGAAATATGTTATAAAAATCATTTTTAAGTGTGATCAACTCCTCATATTGCTGTTTAACATTGTTCAGTAAGTAACCTTCGTTCTCTGCAATTTGAGCAAGCACTCTTTGCAGTGATCTGTATCAGGGGTATTAAGCATAGGGGGGGGGAAAAGCTTCTTTGCATAAATATTTTAAGTTTTCCTCATTTTTCCAAGAACATTAAACAAAGGTTGTTCAGTGTATAAATTGTAATCCTAACACTTTAACTGTGGAATCAGCTCCTGTAGTCATGGCTGTGTAATGTATCTACTATTCTGGGATGATGATGAACCTGATATGGAATGTGTCTGCCCACAATGAGGCATCATACTGCTTACATGTGCTTCTATAGCAGCACGTATACTATATACAATGCAATGGGGAAATGACACTGTCACATCAAGCACAATGTAAATGAAGATCTACAGGGACATGTAAGTGTTTGGACAGGAATTACACCTTTATATCAATAGTACATTAGGGTGTACAGGGCATGTTATTTCATCTGAGTGGCTCCCAGTTATGTCAGGCAGGTTTACATTTGGTCTCCCAAATTTACATTTTACTCCCATATAACTCTTCTGTTATGGGATGTAGTCATGGACATGTTGGCATCTGCAGAATGATGAATGTTCACAGTGAAGACCAGTGACATGTTGACATTCTCATCATATGGACATTTAATCAGTGTGGACCTAGTTAATGTTACCATGTTGATATTATGAATATACCAAAATATACCTCACCCTCTGTTTCATGCAATTGTAAATAATTTGTTTGTATTGTGACCACCTCAATGCAATGCCTTGCGTCATGTGTCAGTCCTTTATAAATAACATATAATGGTATATAAAATGTGTTTGTGTTACAGAACACTACCGCTGATATTGTTCCTATCAGCATGATAATGTCAAAGTACTGTAAATAAATTTACTGTAGTTGTATTCTTTTCTTCCCGTTATGTCCATCTACCCTTCAATGTATTTTAATTATCCCCTTCCTCCTCCTCTCCAAGTAATTCATCATCCTTTTCCGACCCAGTCGTTTTTTTTTCCTCCCTCCTCACCCCCTGTGATGCAGTCTCCTCACTCCCCTGCCTCTCCTTACCGACTGTCGGAATCCCGCCTCCTGGGATCCTGACCGCATCCCCTCCTTACCTTGTATACAAGAAACAGGCAGAGAAGGGGATGTCCCAGGTAAGACGCACCTTGCCGCTGCTCATTAAAAAGCTGTAATTGGGAAACCAGTGACACAGAGCAGCAGCATGGAGTGTGGTACCAGAAACATTGCCTCCTCTGCCAGCTACTTGTATATTAATTACCTGGTGAGAGCAGACTGGGTGACACGCATGCAGCAACAAGGTTTTTATTTGTGCACACATTATTTGGAAGCAAAAAAGGGTTTGCCTTGCAAAATAAAGTAACTGGCCATCTGATGTGAGGTAGAAGGACCTGTATATCCCTTGTTTTACAAAAGTGTTAAGCTGAGAAGTGTCTGGTCGTTTCCTCTTGTTTTTGTCATTCATTTTAGTGATAATATTCTTTATTAACAGTTATTTGCAATACATACTATATACCGGCTGTTGGGATGCCGGCTGTCAGTATCCAGAAAGCGACATACCAGCAGCGAGTCCCCTCGCAGGCTCGATACGCTCGCCACGCACCGGCCCAGTGGTGAGCTTAGGTTAGGAGCAACAAGTTTTATTCACACTCGGCTGGTGCCGTGGACCCACCACCCGAGTGGGAATACTGGGTTGTGGTTGAGATTCTGACTGCCGGCATTTAGCCGCCTGTCGGGATTCCGGCGTCGGGATCCTGCACGCCGGGATCCCGTCAGGCGGTACATTAACCGCATACCAGTTAATTATAACAGATACATATTACACAGCATTTTGTAGAGAATATTTAATCATTCACACCAGCCCTGTCCCAGGGGATCTTACAATCTGAACTCCCTATAACATGGAAATGCACATACTGGGTCTGGGACTCCAGGTCGACAACAAAAAGGTCGACACACCTTAGGTCGACGCCAATTGGTCGACACACCTTAGGTCGACATGGACAAAAGGTCGACATGGAAAAGGGTCGACATGAGTTTTTTATAGTTTTTTGGTGTCGTTTTCTTCGTAGAGTGACCCGGGAACCCCAATTAGTGCATCACGTCCCCTCGCATGGCTCGCTTCGCTCGCCATGCTTCGGGCATGGTGCCTTCGCTCCGCTCGGCACAGATTACCGTTCCAATCGTAGTCCATGTGGATCGTTAAGTATGAAAAGGTTCCAAAAAAGAAAAAAATTGTGAAAAATTCATGTCGACCTTTTTCCATGTCGACCGTGTTCCTGTCGACCTTTTGTCCATGTCGACCTAAGGTGTGTCGACCAATTGGCGGCGACCAAAGGTGTGTCGACCTTTTTGTTGTCGACCTGGAGTCCGGAAACCGCACATACTCTAGGGTTAATTTCGTCAGTGTGCCTTGGAATGCGGGAAGAATCCGGAGTATAATTCCCTGGTTGGAATTGATCTAATGATCCTAGTGCTGTGAGGCAGCAATGCTACCCAGTGTGCCACCTTGCTACATGAGTTGATTCCTAATATAAATGATAAAATTATAACCACTTATGAATGACATACAGTTTTACAGATAACAGGTTGGCAATGTTTCTCAAACTCTAAAAGTAACTTCGCATTAATGTTGTAGAAACCAGTAATATGGGCAAAGTCATTTATTTATTATGGCATAGAGCAGGTCATGTTCAAAGTAACAACAATTAGAGATTTTGCACATTAAAATGTTTGATTGGCGAGGGCTTCCACAGGTAATCTGAGAAAATACTGTGTAGCACCAAGGAGCTTTCAATCAATTGGAAATTCAAGTATTAGTACTTTAGATGAGCTGTACATGGTATGATTATTAAGCAGCGTGGTCTTTATTCTTATTTTTAAATAGGCGATGAAGTTGTCATTATTCAGGAAAAGTTGGATGGAATCAAATCAAGGTACTCAGACATCACAAACCTAAGTTCCAACGTGTCGAAAGTTTTAGACCAGGTCTTAAACCTTGCCACACAGCTGCATTCAACTCACGAAGAGCTGGGCAGGTGGCTGGACAAGGTGGAAGTGGAGCTGAAGAACTACGAGACGCAGAACCATCAAGCAGAGGAGCTGAACACTATACAAAGAAGAAAAAAGGTACAACTTAATGTTTCATTTACATGCTAAACTATAAGGAATAGGAGTGGGCTGCATTTTCACTTGTTGTGATCTGCTTGTGTATTCATTAGACTTTAAATGAGCAAATAATTGGACATCACTATTTAGCATTAAAAACGCTAATGGTCACACACACACACACACACACACACACACACAAAAACACACACAAAAACACACACAATTACAAATGTTTAAATATTCAATATTTGCTTAAAAATGCTCTGACATACTTTCTAAAACTATGATGAAGGTTAACTCTTATGCTGGGTACACATCACAATAATATATTGTTTGATATATTGGTAGCGGGTCAGCGGGTGTGTACAAAGTCATCACAGACAAATTGCATGGCCCTGCAGCACAGCCAATGCCAGTATACAGATACGTCCCTCTTCTTCATTGCCACGATGCTTTTGCATGTGCACACGCATCGCGGCAGTGACTACAGGTGTATGCACAATACATTACCTACTGATCGTGAGTACTGTATGACTGTTTGCAAGAGGCCGTGTACAGGCATACGAGTTGCAGCAAATGAATCGCGGGTTGCGAATAGTCGCACTCGCGATCAGAGTGGACACATCTGTATCTAGCGGATATATCGTCAGGCCTGGCTGTGTGTACGGGCAGCCCACCGGTTGTTCATACACTGGCTGCGAGGACTGACATCACAGCTGGGTGGGCAAATTTAAATCCACCCCCAGTTGTAACATGTGGCCCGACATATTGAGCAGCCGGTTAGTGTTTATTGACTTAATTGGCCGCTCTGTCTGCGCGATGGAGGGTTGGTTGCTTTGTCGCCCAAGTGTGTACCAAGCCTTAGATTTCATTTACATATGAACCAATTGCGAGAAGTGAGAATACAATGGAACCACCCATTAAAACAATATAGTTAATTTAAGAATACAAAAGAGGTATAGCTGGTATCAGGAGATTTGTATACACAAATGTCAAATGTTAGCCAGTGTATTCACATAAAAATGAACAACATAGGATGAATACAAAAAGATTATTTGCAAGTTACACAAAATAACAGCATATCATACAGTTCTTAAATACTGTATTATTAAATAAACATAGTAGTAGGTCAGACAGGTTAGGGTCAGGAGTGTGAAGCAGGCAGACATATAGCCAATACCAGGAGTTGATGCACGGACTGTATAAATAGGACATAAACAAAACAAAGGATAAAAGACAAAACTGAGACAATATTAGCACAAGTATGAGAAAAAAAACGCAGGTACACAGATGACCCCAGTGCGTGGATTGAATGAGGATCATTGAATCTATAGAGGAGCAACTGCAGAGACAGAGAGTGACAGTAAACAACTGAAAAATGCAGATACAGTGTAAACAATGGGACGAGAAAGAGAATACACAAGACAGCACTACAAGGGAGATAAATACATGAAACCAAACATTAATGCAAGGTACAAGGACAAATGATATGACAAACTCAGATCAAAAGCATTGGAGCAGAGCCGTAACTATGTGTGTGCCAGGTGTGCCTGGCACACAGCGCAGTCGCCCTGAGGGCGCAACGACCAGCAACTATGTCAGCGGCTTGTAATGAGTCAAATTGACTCATTACAAGCTGTGTGCGCTGTGCCGGGGAAGAGGAGCAGGTCCGGAGGCAGGGGAGGAGGACGAGGGAGGGAGACTGGAGCCGCAGCAGCGCTATCTAATTGGTAGCGGAGCCGCTGCAGCTGTCCCTGTCCTTCCGCATTGGCTGGCCAGTGCTGCTGTGAATGTTCGGATGCGCTTCCCTCATCCCAGCATTTACAGCGGCGGCGGGCAGCCAATGCGGAAGGACAGGGACAGCTGCAGCGGCGCCACCACTAATTACATAGCGCTGCTGCGGCTCCAGTCCCCCTCCCTTCTCCTTCTTCTCGCCTGCGGAATCTGTGGGATCTGCAAGCACTGAGGAGCCTGACTGCCTGAGCCAGCGGGGAGATATGGTAAGTATCTGTCTATCTATCTATCTATCTATCTATCTATCTATCTATCTATCTGTCTATCTCTGTCTGTCTGTCTATCTATCTTTCTATTCTGTCTGCCATAATGTGTAAAAAGGGGACGCTGTCTGCCATAATGTGTCAAAAGGGGAATCTGTCTGCCGTAATGTGTAAAAGGGTCTCTGGTGTAGTGGCGCTACTGTGCGGCGTAATTTGAATAATGGAGACTACTGTGCACCATAGTATGAATTGGTATTATTTTGTGGACACACCCCTTTCCCATGAAGCCACTCCCCTATATGTTTTGCACGCGCACATGGCGCGCACTGCCCCTGTTTTACTTAAAGGGGGGGCGGGCGCCAATGCCGTTTCTTGCACACAGAGCTAAAATGCCTAGTTACGGCACTGCACTGGAGTAGTGATGGATACAATAAAAAATGATTCTTCCAGCAATCTCAAGTGTATCAACAGGCCTGAAGGTTCCTGGGAACTCATTACAGTGCCAGTATACAATACTGTACCTTAGGTAAAGTAATGAATGAACAAAATGTAAGTTGCTAATATCAATTAGGCAATGCAATTCAAGTGTGTGAAAGGGAGGGGGTGGTCTAAACTAGAAACACATTGGGGACTAACCCCTGGTGTCCCCCAGCACACCAAGGTGTACCTGTACCAAGACCTGAAACACTATATATAATAGAAATTCAGAGGTCTTAGGGGCAGATGTATTAAGCCTGGAAGGTGATAACGCACCAGCCAATCAGCTCCTGTCGATTTACATATTGGATCTGATTGGCTGGTGTGTTATCACCTTGCACCTATCACTGCTTTATCACTTCTCCAGGCTTAATACATCTGCCCCTTAGTTACATAAATTTGCAAATATATGATAAACCACCAGGCCCCAACACGGCTCCTCTGATACTGGTGGTCCCTAAATCTAGGTCTGGGCCTTGGGGGCAAAACCCCATAAGCCGGCAAAAGCCAGCTATCCCAGGGCAGCACAATGCGATAAGGTAAAGTGTTAGTACGTGTTAATATAAAGGAAACCTATACAGAAGATTAATATACTAGTGAAGATGTAATTAAGAGACCAAAAGATCTCACAGTGTGCTAATCGAAAGCAGCTCAGCCCCACCACAGGGGGAACCGCACCCCAGACTTGCCCCAGGTACTACTAATAATAACAACCCTTCCGGGTAATATACTGTAACTGGATTGATTGGGCTGGGCTGCTTTGGGGTAGCACACTGCAAGATCTTATTTAGCACCACCTTAACACATTTGCTAATTATTTTGGTCTTTTAATGACACCTTCACTAGTATATTAATTTTTGTATATAGGTTTCCTTTATAGTAACACACACTAACACTTTACCATCTCGCATTGTGCTGCCATGTACTAACACTTTACCTTCTCGCATTGTGCTGCCTTTGCAGGATTATTGGGTTCTGTACTCCAGGCCAAGACCTATAGTTAGGGACCACCAGTGTCAGGGACTTGTGGCTTATCATATTTTTGCAAATGTATGTAACTTTCTATTATATATAAAGTCTTTCAAATCTTGGTACAGGTACAGCTTTGTGTGCTGGGGGACACCGGGGGTTAATCCCTAATGTACTGTATTTCTAGTAAAGTAATGATTGTAAGAAATGTATTTAAGTACTGTAGAAGTGCAAACAAATGGGGGGATATAATTAAGTTGGGCGGCCCTACGGGACGCTTGCTGAACTCAAACGTTGTTTTAAAGGGGCAATCATATACAAAGCATGGTTTAGCCTTGATTGCTCCTTTAAATAAAACATCCGAGTTCGTCCGGCATCCCGCACCGCCACCGAACTCAGACTTCATTACATCTCAGCCAAAATATGAAATACATTTTTTTGGGTGTTAATCCATAAAATAGTTTGGATCCATTATAGCAGAGCAGTGTTCTGCATTTCTTGTGACTGATTAATGAACAAAATATACTGCTCATACAGTATATGCTTCTATTTTTATAGCAATATATATTAGGTGTCAAAGTGGACATGGCCTGACACCATATGACATTGTATGTAATCATCATGTAACAGTGCTAATGTTGCTCCATTACACAGAAAGGCCTATGTCTGTGTACGTGTGTTGCCAAATCAGAGATATGTTTGCCCAACAGATCAGCCAGCACCATTATCAGGCCACACCTGAATATACTGCTGTGGAACATCTTTCACTTCTGATGGGCATTAATGCCATACTGTACATACAAAAATAATATAACTGACTTAAGTTGCATACACAATTGCCGTGAAAATGAGCAACGTTGCTCATTTTCAACCCTCCTGAGCATCATTGCTCACTTTCTCGGCAAGTGTGTATGCCGCTGCGGACCACCGACGCGCAGCCCCGCAGGGCGTTAATGACCTTCGCTGTCAGCTGTGCAGGCAGCTCAAATTGGACTGTCGTCCAAGAGCTGCCTGCACGGCCCGGCCGCTGCGTGACATCACTGAGCAATATGAACATCATATCCCTCAGTGTGTATGCCCAGCCGCTGACCGCCCCGGCCTGGAGGAGAAACACTAGGCGATGTCGCTCATAGAGCACGTCACCTAGTGTGTACCCACCTTTATTTCTCTGACGTCCTAGTGGATGCTGGGAACTCCGAAAGGACCATGGGGAATAGCGGCTCCGCAGGAGACTGGGCACAATTAAAGAAAGCTTTAGGTCACCTGGTGTGCACTGGCTCCTCCCACTATGACCATCCTCCAAGCCTCAGTTAGATTTTGTGCCCGGCCGACGTTGGATGCACACTAGGGGCTCTCCTGAGCTTCTAGAAAGAAAGTATATAATTAGGTTTTTTATTTTACAGTGAGACCTGCTGGCAACAGGCTCACTGCAGCGAGGGACTAAGGGGAGAAGAAGCGAACCTACCTGCTTGCAGCTAGCTTGGGCTTCTTAGGCTACTGGACACCATTAGTTCCAGAGGGATCGACCGCATGGAACTGGCCTTGGTGTTCGGTCCCGGAGCCGCGCCGCCGTCCCCTTTACAGAGCCAGAAGCAAGAAGAGGTCCGGAAAATCGGCGGCAGAAGACATCAGTCTTCACCAAGGTAGCGCACAGCACTGCAGCTGTGCGCCATTGCTCCTCATGCACACTTCACACTCCGGTCACTGAGGGTGCAGGGCGCTGGGGGGGGGCGCCCTGAGCAGCAATAAAAACACCTTGGCTGGCATATATATCACAATATATAGCCCCAGAGGCTAAATATGTGATAAATACCCCTGCCAGAATCCATAAAAATGCTGGAGAAAAGTCTGCGAAAAAGGGGCGGAGATATCTCTCTCAGCACACTGGCGCCATTTTCTCTTCACATTGCAACTGGAAGACAGCTCCCCAGGCTCTCCCCTGTAGTTTTCAGGCTCAAAGGGTTAAAAAGAGAGGGGGGGCACTAAATTTAGGCGCAATATTGTATATACAAGCAGCTATTGGGAAAAATTCACTCAATATAGTGTTAATCCCTAAATTATATAGCGCTCTGGTGTGTGCTAGCATACTCTCTCTCTGTCTCCCCAAAGGGCTGTGTGGGGTCCTGTCCTCAGTCAGAGCATTCCCTGTGTGTGTGCGGTGTGTCGGTACGGCTGTGTCGACACGTTTGATGAGGAGGCTTATGTGATGGCAGAGCAGATGCCGATAAATGTGATGTCGCCCCCTGGGGGCCGACACCAGAGTGGATGGATAGGTGGAAGGTATAAACCGACAGTGTCAACTCCTTACATAAAAGGCTGGATGACGTAACAGCTATGGGACAGCCGGCTTCTCAGCCCGCGCCTGCCCAGGCGTCTCAAAGGCCATCAGGGGCTCAAAAACGCCCGCTCCCTCAGATGGCAGACACAGATGTCGACACGGAGTCTGACTCCAGTGTCGACGAGGTTGAGACATATACACAATCCACTAGGAACATCCGTTACATGATCCCGGCAAATAAAAAATGTGTTACACATTTCTGACATTAACCCAAGTACCACTAAAAAAGGGTTTTATGTTTGGGGAGAAAAAGCAGGCAGTGTTTTGTTCCCCCATCAAATGAGTGAATGAAGTGTGAAAAAGCGTGGGTTCCCCCGATAAGAAACTGGTAATTTCTAAAAAGTTACTGATGGCGTACCCTTTCCCGCCAGAGGATAAGTTACGCTGGGAGATATCACCTAGGGTGGATAAGGCGCTCACACGTTTGTCAAAAAAGGTGGCACTGCCGTCTTAGGATACGGCCACTTGAAGGTACCTGCTGATAAAAAGCAGGAGGCTATCCTGAAGTCTGTATTTACACACTCAGGTACTAGACTGAGACCTGCAGATAGTGCTGCTGCAGCGTGGTCTGTAACCCTGTCAAACAGGGATACTAGTTTGCGAACATAAGACGTCGTCTTATATATGAGGGATGCACAGAGGGATATTTTGCCGGCTGGCATCCAGAATTAATGCAATGTCCATTCGGTCAGGAGGTTATTAGAGACCCGACACTGGACAGGTGATGCTGACTTTAAAAGGCACATAGAGCCTTATAAGGGTGAGGAATTGTTTGGGGATGGTCTCTGGGACCTCTTATCCACAGCAACAGCTGGGAAGAAATTTTTTTACCTCAGGTTTCCTCACAGCCTCAGAAAGCACTGTATTATCAGGTACAGTCCTTTCGGCTTCAGAAATGCAAGCGTGTAAAACGAGGGAAGAGGGAAAAAGCTGCACCAGTCAGCCAGTTCCCAGAATCAAAATTCTTCCCCCGCTTCCTCTGAGTCCACCGCATGACGCGGGGGCTCCACAGGCGTAGCCAGGTACGGTGGGGGGCCGCCTCAAAAATTTCAGCGATCAGTGGGCTCGCTCACAGGTGGATCCCAAGATCCTTCAAGTAGTATTTCAGGGGTACAAGCTGGAATTCGAGGCGTCTCCCCCCCGCCGTTTCCTCAAATCTGCCTTGCCGACAACTCCCTCGGGCAGGGAGACTGTGCTAAAGGCAATTCACAAGCTGTATTCCCAGCAGGTGATAGTCAAGGTGCCCCTACTTCAACAAGGACGGGGTTACTATTCCACACTGTTTGTGGTACCGAAACCGGACGGTTCAGTGAGACCCATTTTATATTTGAAATCCTTGAACACATACATAAAAAAATTCAAGTTCAAGATGGAATCGCTCAGGGCGATTATTGCAAGCCTGGAGAAGGGGGATTACATGGTATCCCTGGACATCAAGGAGGCTTACCTACATGTCCCCATTTACCATCCTCACCAGGAGTACCTCAGATTTGTGGTACAGGATTGCCATTACCAATTCCAAACACTGCCGTTTGGACTGTCCACGGCACCGAGGGTCTTTACCAAGGTAATGGCAGAAATGATTATACTTCTTCGAGAAAGGAAGTTTTAATTATCCCGTACTTGGACGATCTCCTTATAAAGGCGAGGTCCAAGGAGCAGTTGTTGGTCGGAGTAGCACTATCTCGGGAAGTGCTACAACAGCACGGATGGATTCTATACATTCCAAAGTCACAGCTGGTTCCTACCACACCCCTACTGTTCCTGGGGATGGTTCTGGACACAGAACAGAAAAAAGTGTTTCTCCCGCAGGAGAAAGCCAAGGAGCTGTCATCTCTAGTCAGAGACCTCCTGAAACCAAAACAGGTATCGGTGCATCACTGCACACGAGTCCTGGGAAAAATGGTAGCTTCTTACGAAGCAAAATTCCATTCGGCAGGTTCCATGCAAGAACCTTTCAGTGGGACCTCTTGGACAAGTGGTCGGGATCGCATCTTCAGATGCATCGGCTGATAACCCTGTCTCCAAGGACCAGGGTATCTCTACTGTGGTGGCTGCAGAGTGCTCATCTTCAAGAGGGCCGCAGATTCGGCATACAGGACTGGGTCCTGGTAACCACGGATGCCAGCCTTCGAGGCTGGGGGGCAGTCACACAGGGAAGAAATTTCCAAGGACTTTGGTCAAGTCAGGAGTCGTCCCTACACATAAATATTCTGGAACTGAGGGCCATTTACAATGCCCTAAGTCTGGCAAGGCCTCTGCTTCAAAAGCAGCCGGTACTGATCCAATCAGACAACATCACGGCAGTCGCCCATGTAAACCGACAGGGCGGCACAAGAAGCAGGATGGTGATGGCAGAAGCCACAAGGATTCTCCGATGGGTGGAAAATCACGTCTTAGCACTGTCAGCAGTGTTCATTCCGGGAGTGGACAACTGGGAAGCAGACTTCCTCAGCGGACACGACCTACACCCGGGAGAGTGGGGACTTCATCCAGAAGTCTTCCAACTGTTGGTAAACCGTTGGGAAAGGCCACAGGTGGACATGATGGCGTCCCGCCTAAACAAAAAACTAGAGAGATATTGCGCCAGGTCAAGGGACCCTCAGGCGATAGCTGTGGACGCTCTAGTGACACCGTGGGTGTACCAGTCAGTTTATGTGTTCCCTCCTCTGCCTCTCATACCAAGGGTACTGAGAATAATAAGAAAACGAGGAGTAAGAACAATACTCGTGGTTCCGGATTGGCCAAGACGAGCGTGGTACCCGGAACTTCAAGAGATGATCTCAGAGGACCCATGGCCTCTGCAGCTCAGACAGGACCTGCTGCAGCAGGGGCCCTGTCTGTTCCAAGACTTACCGCGGCTGCGTTTGACGGCATGGCGGTTGAACGCCGGATCCTGAAGGAAAAGGGCATTCCGGAGGAAGTCATTCCTACGCTGATTAAAGCCAGGAAAGATGTAACTGCAAAGCATTATCACCGCATATGGCGGATGTATGTTGCTTGGTGTGAGGCCAAAAAGGCCCCAACAGAGGAATTTCAACTGGGTCGATTTCTGCATTTCCTACAAGCAGGAGTGACTATGGGCCTGAAATTAGGCTCCATTAAGGTACAGATCTCGGCTCTGTCGATTTTCTTCCAGAAAGAACTAGCTTCACTACCTGAAGTTCAGACGTTTGTTAAGGGAGTGCTGCATATTCAGCCCCTTTTGTGCCTCCAGTGGCACCTTGGGATCTCAACGTGGTGTTGAGTTTCTTAAAATCACATTGGTTTGAGCCACTTAAAACCGTGGATCTAAAATATCTCACGTGAAAAGTGGTCATGTTATTGGCCTTGGCTTCAGCCAGGCGTGTGTCAGAATTGGCGGCTTTGTCATGTAAAAGCCCTTATCTGATTTTCCATATGGATAGGGCAGAATTGAGGACTCGTCCCCAGTTTCTCCCTAAGGTGGTATCAGCTTTTCACTTGAACCAACCTATTGTGGTGCCTGCGGCTACTTGGGACTTGGAGGATTCCAAGTTACTGGACGTAGTCAGGGCCTTGAAAATTTATGTTTCCAGGACGGCTAGAGTCAGGAAAACTGACTCGCTATTTATCCTGTATGCACCCAACAAGCTGGGTGCTCCTGCTTCTAAGCAGACTATTGCTCGCTGGATTTGTAGCACAATTCAGCTGGCGCATTCTGCGGCTGGACTGCCGCATCCTAAATCAGTAAAAGCCCATTCCACAAGGAAGGTGGGCTCATCTTGGGCGGCTGCCCGAGGGGTCTTGGCTTTACAACTTTGCCGAGCTGCTACTTGGTCAGGGGCAAACACGTTTGCAAAATTCTACAAATTTGATACCCTGGCTGAGGAGGACCTTGAGTTCTCTCATTCGGTGCTGCAGAGTCATCCGCACTCTCCCGCCCGTTTGGGAGCTTTGGTATAATCCCCATGGTCCTTTCGGAGTTCCCAGCATCCACTAGGACGTCAGAGAAAATAAGATTTTACTCACCGGTAAATCTATTTCTCGTAGTCCGTAGTGGATGCTGGGCGCCCGTCCCAAGTGCGGATTGTCTGCAATACTTGTATATAGTTATTGCCTAACTAAAGGGTTATTGTTGAGCCATCTGTTGAGAGGCTCAGTTGTTTTCATACTGTTAAACTGGGTATTGTATCACGAGTTATACAGTGTGATTGGTGTGGCTGGTAAGAGTCTTACCCGGGATTCAAAATCCTTCCTTATTATGTCAGCTCGTCCGGGCACAGTGTCCTAACTGAGGCTTGGAGGAGGGTCATAGTGGGAGGAGCCAGTGCACACCAGGTGACCTAAAGCTTTCTTTAATTGTGCCCAGTCTCCTGCGGAGCCGCTATTCCCCATGGTCCTTTCGGAGTTCCCAGCATCCACTACGGACTACGAGAAATAGATTTACCGGTGAGTAAAATCTTATTTTTTTACATTTGAAAACAGGAGTAGTTAAGTTTCTGGCCACTTCTGCATAGCGCACAATTCTGCCGACACTCTCAGACTGGAAATTGTCTACGTCAAAGCGCCCGGTTACAGAGCAGCAGAGGCGTAACTAGGGTTTTTGGAACCCAGGGCAAGATCAATAATGGCGCCCCCCCCCTAAAAAAAAAAAAACTACAAAAGGAAAGTATGTGCACACGCCACTGGTGTCACTGTATATAAAGATGTCAGGGTGTGTATGTATAGATGTAGGTGCAGTGGTTGGAGTGGAATTTTTGAAGGGGGAATGTAAAAAAAGGGTAGATAGCAATTATGCGCGCGCTGAAGGCGCGCTCGCGCTCCGGAAAAGGGGGTGTGGTCACTCAAAAGGGGCGTGTCCTTCAGTGTAGTAGAACCCCTTATACTATCTAGTACTGGTGCCCCTTTCACATAGCACACGGTATGAGCCAAAATTCACATTACCCCACATGGTATGAGCCGAAATTCACATTATAGCACACGGTATGAGCCGAAATTTACATTATAGCACATGGTATGAACCGAAATTCACATTGTAGCACACTGAATGAGCCGAAATTCACATTGTAGCAAATGGTATGAACCGAAATTCACATTGTAGCACACTGAATGAGCCGAAATTCACATTATAGCACACGGTATGAGACGAAATTCACATTATAGAGTGAGGGGATCCTACCCCCAGAATTAACATGGCCTGTGGGGCACTGTGGTGAGGGGAGCATACCCCCTTAATTGACTAATTGCAGAGTTTAGCAGCGGAAGGGTTGCAGCGGTTTCTCACCCCAAGCTGCGGCGCTTCTGCCAACTCCGACACTCCACGTCTTCGGCGCCACCCGGGATGCAGAGCACCACATCGGGGATGCACCCTTTTCAGAGTGGTCTGCTGCGCTCCGAAGGGGGATCTTCTCTCCAGCTGCAGGATCCCGATGTGCGCCGCGCTCCCCGCTGTTACTTGCACGGTAAGCATTAGTATCGTTTACCGCAGTGGCCATTTACTGAGGCATATGTATTAAACCTCGGGAGCTGAGATGCCCTTCTCACAGTACAGCTGTGTGGCCGAGCCGGGCGGGGGGACAGCCAGCAGCATGCCGGATATCAGCAGCCGAGGGTGCGGGCTGTACATACTTGAGGCAACTGGATTTTCAACAGTGCTGAGAGCCTCCGGAGCCTGCACCCCCAGAGCTGCAGTACACAGGCAGAGGACACCTATCCCCCGAACTCTGCGTAGCCCAAAGTCGGAGATCGGCAGCATGTCGAACGCGGAAGCAGAAGCCGCTTGTTGCCGGTCAACATGCTGCCGATCTCCGGCTTTGGGCTCCGCAACTCTCCGCACGTGCCTTACAGCCCGCACCCTCGGCTGCTGATATCCGGCATGCTGCCCCTGCTGCTGGCTTTCCACCCGCCCGGCTCGGCCACCCAGCTGAATGGTGAGTGAGATGGGCATCTCAGTGCCCGTGGTTTAATACATATCCCTCTTCGGTAAATGACCTCTGTGGTAAATGGTATTAATGCTTACCGTGGCGGTAAGCATTAGTACATCCCGCCCACACACACAGACTGCCCCACCCCCTTACTTACACACACACATTGTAGATTACACACACACACACACACACACACACACACACACAGACTGGCCACCCCCAAACCCCACAAACACCCACTCAGACTACACACAAATTCTCATACTTTCCCCTCCCCCACACACACTGGACTGCAAAAATTTACACACACTCACACTGTCCCACACACACACAATTAACACACACGCACTCACACTGTCCCGCACCTCCCCTCTCCTGACAGGAAAGTTTAAACTGCTGCGGCCTGCTCACCTGCACCTCCGAGGCCGCGCACCTCCGAGGTCGCGCACGCGATATGGAGACTCTGCAGGGGGGGGAGTAGGGGGAGGCTCCTAGGTGCCGCTGTCTGTACAGTGTGACAGGCACAGCAGCCGGGGCCGGGGAGACAGGGAGAGTGCCGCGGCAGAGCTGGATTGAGGCTTTGGGGGGCCTGGTATACTTAAGACAGGGGGCCCTAAGGTCTGAAATTAACATAATATTATCATTCACTACAACGGAAATTCCAATTAGGGGGCAAGAGTGTGAACTCTTTTAATTGGGGGTTCCTGGGTGCCGTCTGATCTTGCACATTACACAAATTTTATAGGAAAGTAGGAAAGGTACCTGGACACACTATATCATTTGAACTAGGGGAGTGGGAGGCAGTTTGGATATATTGGCTGGGATGTAATGCAGTACGAATTCACCCGATGTGCGGGATTCCGGACGAACTTGGAATTTTTTTTAAAGGGGCAATCATTACCGGGGCATGGTTATGCATTGTAAATGAGCGGCTCTTTAAAAAAACACCTCAGAGTTCGCCAGCATCCCACACGACAGGTGAACTCGGACTCCATTACAGCTATCTATTAATAAATAAATAAATGTGACCCAGTCATGATCCCTAATGAGCCCAACACTGATTAGAATGCTGGAATTGGCATACTGACAGCTGGGATCTCGATTGAGTGACTGTTGGGAATTCAGAGGCGTAACAAGGATTTTTGGAGCCCAGAGCAAGATTATGAATGCCCCCCCTAAAGATTCATAATATAAGCTATGTGCGCGTGCGCAAAAAAGTGGGCATGGTCACACACCAGATGGGGCATGGTCACGCACCAGAGGGGGCATGGTCACGCACCAGAGGGGGCATGGCCACTGAAATTAGGGCTTGCCGACATGACACGTCACAATGGAATCATTCTTTTCAGTTGCACACGCATCTTACCTGTATGATGGTTTCTCACAATGTGGAACCTCTGGAGAAATGTATCCTTTGAGGCAGACGGTGTCTTCAGTCGGTATTCACTAGTCATGTAGGAGATCACATCATCCAGAAGATGCCTGTCTGTGTAGGAATAGTAACAAGGTAGGCAACATACATCAGCAATTCAACCAGACTTACATTCTGCCCCCTACATCTCTCAGCACACCATCATCTACCCCCGTGTCGTCTCTCAGCAACCATCACCTACCACTTGTGTCGTCTCTCAGCACTCAGCACACCATCATCTATCCCATGTATAGTCACTCAGCGCACCATCACCTACCCCGTGTTGTCACTCAGCACACCATCACCTACCCCGTGTCTTCACTCAGCACACCATCACCTACCCCCTGTGTCGTCACTCAGCACACCATCATCTACCCCCTGTGTCGTCACTCAGCACACCATCACCTACCCCCTGTGTCGTCACTCAGCACACCATCACCTACCCCCTGTGTCGTCACTCAGCACACCATCACCTACACCGTGTCGTCACTCAGCACACCATCACCTACCCCGTGTTGTCACTCAGCACACCATCACCTACCCCGTGTCTTCACTCAGCATACCATCACCTACCCCCTGTGTTGTCACTCAGCACACCATCATCTACCCCCTGTGTCGTCACTCAGCACACCATCACCTACCCCCTGTGACGTCATTCAGCACACCATCACCTACACCGTGTCGGCACTCAGCACACCATCACCTACCCGGTGTCGTCACTCAGCACACCATCAGTGGGGAGAGTGGGGGGCACAGGGAGCAGAGTGGGGGACACAGGGGGGGATGGGGACACAGGTGGGAGAATGAGGCCACAGTGGGGAGAATGGGGCCACAGTGGTGCAAGTGGGGCCAAAGGGGGGTGGGAGTGGGGCCACTGGAGCCACAATGGGGAGAGTGGGGCCACAGGGAGCAGAGTGGGGTTACAGAGGGTAGAGTGAGGCTGCAGGGGGGCCATGGGGGGGGGAGAGACCATGGGGGGAGAGTCGGGCCACAGAGGGGGTAAGTGGGGCCACATAGGGGAGAGAAAGGGGCACAGGGAGCAGAGTGGGGCCAAGCTCAGGCACTTACCATGAACACTGGCCGTGCACCGTGGGGAGCAGCATCAACATCCCTGCAGACAGGTCCCCTGCACTCCAGAGCCAGAAGGATCACACAAGGGACCCAGCAGCCTCAGCAGCGCTATCACCAGGGGGGAAAAGCCGGGAACCACTTCACATATAACAGGGGAACGAGGTTACACGCCGAGCGCGGAAGACAGGAAGAGCCGGGGACCGCTCCCCGCCTCGTCAGTAGCCGTTACCATGGTAACAGGCCGCTGGTTGGCTGAGAGACAGCAATTTTCAGCCAACCAGCATCCGCCATACTTTCACCTCTGATCACCCCCTCCCCTTACCTAGTAGTGGGAGCCGGGAGCCAGCGGGCTGAGGCAGCAGGCAGCACAGCTGGCTGTGTAGACAGGGGAGCATGAGCCATGACATATCGCGGGCATGCTCAGTGCTCTGGTGGTGCGCATGTGGCGAGCGGGGCGTGCAGGGGCCGGTGACGCCCCCCTCTGCTGGGCCTGCCACGGTGCCCAGGGCATGCACTCTGCTCGCCCTGTGCTAGTTACGCCTCTGCAGAGCAGTTACACATCTTCAGTCGCAAGTGTAAATGTGACTAAAATACGTACATGTTTGCATTGCCCATACTTGTGCGCGCTCCATTGCAGGCCATGTGCAGAGCTAAAATACACAGGGTATGCTCTGCAAACTGGCATACGTTCAACTCTTCGTCAGCCCTTATACAGTGCAGTTTTTCTTGATTAGTTGGTTTGCTGAGACCAGCGTTGCTACTCATTGTTCCATATCCAAAATAACTAACTATATGTCCACAATCAGAATACAGTCCTATTAGGACCTGGTTTTCTGTTTTAGAATGCCGACTTGAACTATAACCCCCATTGCAATGTATATGCTGCTAGTTGTACAAAGTATTATAATGTGATTAGTCAGTCAGTCACCTGGAATCCATGCAAGCTGCTAGTAATGTAATGATCCACTTAGTCTATGGTAACTCAGATATCCAGTGTTTAGGCACCTTTGCATACAGTACACAAACAGTCATTTATGTTATAATATTCACTGGATGATGTCATGATAATATACAAAAGAAAATACAGTTCAATGTATTTTATAGCTTTTAAATTGTAATAATAAATTCTGAATCTTGGTTATGGTGACCTTCATTCTTTGGTTGGCACCAGAGGCGTCGAAATGGGGGGGCGGCAAGGCAACAGCTCGCCCCCCCAAACATGAGAAGCACCACCGCCAACTTGCAGGAGGAGCGATGTGCGGTCAGTTGAAAGACCGCACATCACAACCTCCGTGCAATGCTGAGTGAGCATCAGTGGCAGCAATATGTGGCTGTCCTGCCCTCTGTCTTAGAGGTGGCCATCGACCATTGATGATTCCTAATCATCAATGTTTTGCGGCCGATGTCGAATAGTTTTGCCATCGATGGGAGAGAACCAAATGGTTTCTCTCCATCGATGGCTTAGCCTAAACGAATAGTTTATTTTTAATGCTGGGACACGGAGCATAGCTCCGTCCCCAGCACCCGTGAAGCCCTGCCCCCAATCTGTGATTGGCCTGCGGGTCATTCACAGACATAACAGGGATGGCCATCGATGAGTGAAACCATTGATGGTTTCCCATAGCATAGTTAGTGACCATCGATTGCCACTCACTGTTTCGCCATCAATGGCAAACACAAAGATGGCTCCTCCAGCACCAGAGCACTGCCGCGAATTACGGCCATTTAGGGGGCGTGGTCTAATGCCGGGAAGCCCCGCCCCATGAGAAACCTGTAGCTGTGCTATTCAGGTAGTGTCTCTCTCCCTAGCACTGTGTCTTTCCCTCTTTCTCCCTGACACCCTCTTTCTCTCTCTCTCTATCTCCATCTTTATTTCCCTGGCATTCTCTCTTGCTTCCCTCTCTATCTTTCTCTCTCCCCCATTCCTCTGACAGAGTTGGGATCCGTTTGCAAGTGGCTGGGATGCCGGCGGTCAGAATACCGACCGCAGCATCTCGATAGTTAGAATCCTGACCCTATGCGCAGCCTATACCTACCCCCCCCCCTTCCGCAGCCTTCCAGAAGTCTTAACAGCAACTACCAACCCACCCCTCCATGGCTTAACCCTAACCCCCCATGGGGGGGGGGGGCTAAACCTAACTCTCCCCCCTTCTCTGCAGTGTAGTGTCAGCGGCAGGGGGTTATGTGTGGGTGCGGGGGTCTAGGTGTGTGTTTGTGTGGGGGTTTGCACAGAGATATATTGTCCCCACCGTAGTGCTGCCTCATTTTTGTCCCGGTAGTACTGCCTCTCCCCAGGGGCGCCACAGTGAGGATCTTTCTCGACCCCTGGTTGGCACCTAACATCACGCTAATTTTCTTTTCACCAACTGAACTCATATATCTTGGAACATGTAAGCAGTCAGTTATAGGAATTATATACAACTCAAATCTTTTCACACAGTCCAGTGTTACAGTACAGTAATGTCAGAATGATTAAGGAGGGGATTGAGACAGACATATTAACTCTATAACCTGGATATAAATTTTCCTGTCTTAAATGTGTGTGGAATCATTTCACACACACTGTGATCAGGTGCAGGAGAGCTAGAGACTAAAACTCACTACTAATTGTGTCGCCAGTATGATTCCAAACCCATCGTGTTTGATAGTGACCCACTAGATTATTTATGCATTCTCAGTTCTTGGCTGTAAATCTCACCCATGACAAATCAGGATTCTCTCCCCCTGTATGAGAAGGTTTATGTGTAACCACAACCTTATCCAAAGCTCAAAGTGAGATTTATGAGTTTAGTAATAAACAGCTGATATCAATACTATATACAGTTTTTAACGCACAAGTCACATTTTTACTAAAACATAGGGAAAGCTTTCTGTGTGCTATGTAAATAGTCAGTGAGATCGTCTATAATATATTAAACAAAATAATGTAATAATCTTATGCAGTTTTATCATTCGAAGGAACTACAATTAGAAGCCAAGAGGAACAAGTCTTTGTTGGACTCCTTGAATGAAGTTAGCAGTGCTTTGTTGGAACTGGTGCCTTGGAGAGCTAGAGGAGGACTTGACAGGATGATAACAGAGGACAATGACCGCTACAGATTAGTAAACGACACCCTTATACAAATGGTGGAAGAGATGGACGCTGCCAGATTGCGATCTCAGCAGGTACACAAAACCCATTGATTTTTATTTTTGCGTGTTACAGCAAAATGGCTGCCTCTGGACCAGAACAGATCTTTTCAAAACTAATCTTGCACTTATTTGATATGCCTGGATGACAAAAGCATAGCTTGAAAAGAAATGTAAGGTTGAGATAATTAGGAGCAAGGGCACAGCTAATCTGTATATTGTGAGAGCCATCTGCTTCATTGTGCAGAGACCATCCTAAAATAATATGACTGGGCTTTCCAAGATAAAGAAATGAGACAGATAACCCCTATTATTTGCCTATTATCATTTGCCCTGTGTTCCTAATCCCATATTTATAATGCACAAAGAAATCCTCAATCAAGAAATGCATACTGTAGGTTTAGCATAGTGTATCCTATTTACAATGATGGGATTAATGAAATACTGTGCCGTCTCAGTTTGCTTTGACTAATTTATTCAATATGAATCATACTTGCTGGGCATATCTAATGGGTAGTATAACAAAGATTACATGTCCTGTCTGCCTCTAATGATACAGGTTCTGCTCAGGTCATTTTTGTATTTGGTTTTGCTGTGGTTAGTTTGAAACTGTGATTGTATTTATGATTATCTGAGTTATATATTTTGGTTACTTTGATTACTTGTTTTTAGCAAAGGGAATAGATTATGCACCACGTTCAAAAGTAACAATGTCTGATTTCCAAATACCAGAAATGTTTTTTTCTTCTTCTGTATGGCTTATGCCAGCCACAGCGCTACGGGTACACAAACTGTCCCAATATTACTCTGCTTGATTATATTTTCTTTTGTCTGGTTGGATAATTTGGTTATCTGATGACAGCTACAGTACCTATATCTGTACATGTATTTGTGTGCACTTATCAGCTAACTGTAGTGACTGGATGACCTGTGTGATTCTGTTCAGCCTGGTCAGTAAGTAACCATATCTGTGTAGTTTCAACCAAACTGTGTGACCAAACTAGACAACGATCCTCTCATTTAGAGATTAGTTAAATAACAGGATCTTGAGGGAGTAGCCTTTCACCACAACATAACTTGATGAGAATGAAATCCTGGAGTCTGTACTGCTGCTCTGCCGCCTTGCTTGTCTGCCACTGACACAGTCATACTTTGAATTGCAGTTCCTGAAAGATTTCTCATGGATTTGTAATGACTGAATTAGCATAACGTATACCTAATCAGTGGCTCATTAGAGGAAGCTTTGGACTATTTAAACCCAGCAGCTTCCTGTTTCCCTTTCCTGATTATTGTAGTCTGTACTGTGATTTAACATTACTGCTTCTAGTATTGTTGCCTGTGTACCAAACCTGCTTTGCACTATTACCTGGGAACAGGTTTGTTTACCTGTGTTCCTCTTCTGCTTGCACTGACCTAAGTGTTCCTGATTCCTTCCTAGCTATTAGACTATTTCTCTGATACCAGATCCATTATAGATTGTTAATGCGGCATTTGTTTAAATAAAACCTACTGCGGTTTTCCAGCAAAGTATCAGAGTTGTCCTATTTACGTCTCCAAGTGTAAAGAGATGTAGATCTGTGCTAGATACTAGATATCATGCTATGTAAAACATAGCATGTAACTTCACAAATCATATGTACATGTTTCTAAACTCATTGTCTTAGTAAAAATTAGCAAATTAGTTGACCGCATGCTCGTTTTCATAATATAGTAGGTCTGCAAAGTCACACTTAAAACAAAAAATTATAAATACATTACTTACTTCATAATAACATAATATTGTTCTTCATTGTTATATACCACCACTCTGTTTGGGCCAGTGTTACTGTGTGTAGGAGTAAGACATACTGTACCAAAGCTTTGATGTTTGTAAGACGAAAAACATGAAAATAATTGTAAAGAAGTGGGTGCGGTATACTACAGATTATGTTTCTTGTTGAAACTACACACCAAGTGAAAGCTCTGTTCGTGATATAAACATGTATGTATGTAAATTAACCACAAGACCATCTGTTAGGAACTTAGACTTGCTTGGTGTTGAGACTCTTGGACTGGCTTAGAATTGTGGTTCTTGGACTTGAGGAGAGTAGAAATACTTGACCGTGATAGATGTTAAGATACATGGGTGTATATTCAATTGAAGTCAGATCCATTCCGACATTCATTTGATACTAATCAATTCTCTGATGACGTGCAGGCTCTATAGGCTGGAAGCAGAAAACAGCTCTTAAAGGGTTGCCTGGCAATCGAAAACGATGGCTACGTCCAGGCGTCCCAGTTGCTAAGCACTGCCATGGTTGCTAGGCACCTGATGGGGCCTGTTTTATATATATATATATATATATATATAGGTAGCATGCCTTTCCCACCTGTGGCTCAGGTATATCAGGAAGGGACAAAGGCGGCACTCCAAGGACTTAAAAATATTTTATGTGCAAAACATGGCAATACAGAAAAAAACTGTGCAAGCAATCAAACCATGGAAACCTTACGACGTTTCAAGGCAGAGCCTTTTCATCAGGTAAGTTGACCCATGTAGAAGCGTGTAGTGGGGAACAGCAAGAACCAAAACGTACCAAGAAAAAGACTCACCTTTTAAACCGTGCGAGGACAGGTGTTCCCGGCGTCCGTGTTCATTACTTCCGGGTGCGGCGCCCGAGTGGCGCATGGATGACGTCATCGTTGCTGGGCAACGTGTATGCGTCCAGCCGCCGGAGAGACCCGTCATCGTTACTAGGTAACGTGAATGCGCACAGCCGCCGGGTAGACCCGTCAGATCAAGAAAATATGTGAATGAAAGTGATGTTGAGAAAAAATGTACGACACCCAGACTGGGGTGAATGATGCTAGTGAACGTAAACAAGTGGTTAAAACCTATTGAGAAGTAAAAAACAGAAGCTCCGCTGTAGATTCGAAACATGTAGCATGCAAGGGGATTTAAGAAGACACCATATGATTAACCAATATAAGGACATGCAGAATAATGGAGCCCATTTGGGCCACAAAGGGCTAGCAAGCTGCGGAGTAATCAAATTGAGTCCCCATAGGGCTATGACACCCAACATAAGGGGGGGGGGGGGGGGGAGGGAACCGGGAGGGGGGGGGGGGGAGGGGGGGAGGGGGAAAGGGGAGGAAAGGGAAAAGAGGGGGGGGGGAGGACAGAAAAAAGGGGGGGGGGGGAGGGAAAGGGGGGGGGGAGTGAGGGTTGGAGAAGGGGGATAGATAGAGTGTAAAAGAGGGAAAGAAAAGAAAAAGGGGTGGGGGGGGGGGGGGAAGAAGGTGAGAAAAGAGAAAAGGTGAGGAATAGAAGGAAAGAAAAAAAGGGGGGAGGGGGAGGGAAGGG